>NW_026521086.1:2220782-2820782 GCF_001660625.3 Ictalurus punctatus
TTCTCCACCATTCTGTGTAAACTCAAGAGACTGCTGTCTGTGAAAATCCCAGATCAGCCTCTAAAATTCTCAAACCAGCTCGTCTGGCACCAACATTCATACCATGTGGCCTTAGGAGGAATAGCAATACAATCTTCTTTACACTAACAATTATCCTGCTTACTTTGCTATCGATGACAACAAAGCATCTAACATGAATTTCAACTCATGTACTGCTATAAATCCTCAGTATAACCCATGGTGGAGGGTGGATTGTTGGCGGTGTATGATATTAGCAGTGTAATCGTCACTAACAGAGGCGACTGCTGTTCAGAACAGATAAATGGTGCTGAGATTCACATTGGCAACTCCTTGGTTAACAACAACCCCAGGTGAAATATAAAAAAAATAATTTATATAAAAATATCGGCCTAAATGAGTAAGAGTTTATTTATAGAATTTTATTAACATTTTAAAAAGCTTGCTGAATATAAGGCTTTGCAATTTGGTAACAAATATTTGTATATATTTACAACTCTAATAAGGCATTACAACATTCCAGTAAAATTGTTCTTTATGTAATATACATAATTATAAAGCACTTTAAGACTTAATAAATATATTGTGAAATATTTTAAATGGCATTAATTAATGCTTAAATAGTCACTAATAAGTTTATTGTAGTATTGCTCATTTAGTACTGTACACTTTATTTTACTGAAGTATGACTCAGCAACATTTAAACAAACTTATTACTGAAAATCTACGTAAAATATATTACTGCAGATCTTTATCTGATTGGCAAGGACATTTTTAATTGTATAAATTGTGTAATTCTGACATGTAAATTTACAAGGAATGAATTACTACTTACTGAAAGTCGTTCTGGCTACATGCCAAATTGCAGGTTTAAATGAATGCTCTCACTTTAACACGTTAGTCCTATAATTAAAACTTATACAAGGACATGGATGGATATTAGAATACTGCAGTATGTCTGTTGCTCTCTCTCTCTCTCTCTCTCTGTGTGTGTGTGTGTGTGTGTGTGTGTGTGTGTGTGTGTGTGTGTGTGTGTGTGTTGTACAGTAACTACATAGTAACTTAACTAAATAATAAATTTTCTCATCTTCCCTCCAGTCAATGGGGAATCTGTCTATTTCTTAGAAGGAATAGTGACACAGTGTCCTGCGATGGACTGGTACCCTGTCCAGGGTGTACCCCGCTTTGTGCCCGATGCTCCCTGGGATAGGCTCCAGGTTCCCCGTGACCCTGAAAAGGAGTAAGCGGTTGAAGATGGATGGATGGATGAATAGTGACACAGTATGAAGCACAGAAGGGTTTAATTAGGAAGGTTTTTATTTCATTTTATTTTCCTTTCATGGGAAATTCTTTAGAATGGAGGGCTGCATTTTTCTTATTAACTTTGGGGGAGAAAAAAAATAGAGGGTGGTGCATGAATGACCGTCTATAGCTGCTATAATGCAAGGGATAACAGGAACTAACTTTTCTCACAGGTGTTCTGTAACATTAAACATGACTATAAACTGAGAAAAAGTATGGTGTGTCATTCTTTGATAAAATAAGAAATTCTTCTGCACACTCTGGTATGAAAATAATCAACTTCAGGGTGGTGACACATTTATTAAACATTATTAACTTTGGATTTAACTTAATATGTAAAACTAAATACAGTTCCCCTCATCTCTCTCTCTCTCTCTCTCTCTCTCTCTCTCTCTCTCTCTCTCTCTCTCTCTCTCTCTCTCTCTCTCTCTCTCTCTCTGTGTGTGTGTGTGTGTGTGCATGCGTGAGTACAGTGGAGCAAGTGAAGCGTGTTGGTGAGAGCGTGCGTGGAAGACTGAGGTTTTTTTCAGTTTCTTTCTCTTACTTTCCCCTTCTACAGTATCTCACAAAAGTGAGTACACCCCTCACATTTTTGTAAATATTTGATTATATCTTTTCATGTGACAGCACTAAAGAAATGACACTGTGCTACAATGTAAAGTAGTGAGTGTACAGCTTGTGTAACAGTGTAAATTTGCTGTCCCCTCAAAATAACTCAACACACAGCCATTAATGTCTAAACCACTGGCAACAAAAGTGATTACACCCCTAAGTGAAAATGTCCAAATTGGGCCCAATTAGCCATTTTCCCTCCCCGGTGTCATGTGACTTGTTAGTGTTACAAGGTCTCAGGTGTGAATGGGGAGCAGGTGTGTTAAATTTGGTGTCATTGCTCTCATACTCTCTCATACTGGTACATGGTATGGTACCTCATACAACATGGCACCTCATGGCAAAGAACTCTCTGAGGATCTGGAAAAAAATAATTGTTGCTCTACATAAAGATGGCCTAGGCTATAAGAAGATTGCTACTACGAGAAATAAGCTCATAGCAGCACTGATGAAATACACATACAGTACAAAAAAAACACACACACAAATAGAGAATGTGTTTAGCATTTTTTTTTTTTTTTTTTACATCTGCACATAATTATTAGTTTAGCAGCTTTTTTAGAATAAAAAAAGGCATGTATAAGTCTTTATTGGTCACATGTACAGTAGAGTACAGTGAAATTGTTTTCTTCACATAATCCAACATGTCAGGAGGCTGGGGTCAGAGTGCAGGGTCATGATATGGCACCCCAGGAGCAGAGGGTTAAGGACCTTGCTCAGTGGGCAGCTTGACAGTGCTGGGGATTGAACCCCCAGCCTACTGATCAGTAAGCAAGAGCATTAACTGCTAAGCCACCACTGCCCCAGGGTATGGGGTGAGAGATGTGATCGAGAGAGAGAGAGAGATAGAGAGATCGATCAATCAGATCAATGTTTAGAGTGTTTTGCTCCGCTTAGAGAGACCGAACTAGCTACATTAAGAGAGAGAGTTAGTTTTCATAGCATTTACTACTTCTTACCCCACTGTTTTCTAACTACTACAAATATAGACTTCTGAACACCGCCAATAAAAGCTTAATAACAGAATACTGCAATTTTTGGGAAATTGCCGTTCCCGAGTTTGGCCACACGAGGGCAGTCATGTCCCATCCGGCACAACACACGACGCCGCCTAAAACAGAAGGTAGGTTGTAGGTATTGTACTACTACTACTGATTCTAGTAATGACGTCAATCAAAGTAATTAAATACGTAAAAAGGTGTTGTCTATATAGCTGACCTCATTTTCCTACACAGTGAGTTAAAGGCGCACAATAATCAGAATCCCAGTTCATAATTGTGTTTGATTGGCCAAGTAGAATAAAGTGTCCCATTCTTTTTGAGCTTATTGGACATTACACGTTGCTGTAATTATCTCATTGGCACTACTTAATTGCTCATAGTTTATTTGACGAATGCAACTGCTGTGACATATTTTGCCAATCTTAAACTCAGCTGTCATTCTGGAGGTGCAGTTTTGGTTGATGCATGACATTTAGGTTCAAACACAGTGCGTATGGGAAAAGAGAAGGCCAGTGATTAGACAGTGTGAAGGCTGACTTTGTATTCCTACTTGTGTGTGATGTTTGTTATGTTAGTTTCTCTTGCACAACTGTCGAAGTGCATATGCTTTCCTTGTGAGTGACACTTTTTAAGAATGAGATGAGTGTTTGAGACAATGTAGCTAATTTCGACCTTCGAGAGTCCATTATATCGTGCATTTGCGAGAGCTGATAAAGCAAGGCCTGATAGTTGTGTTTGCATTCCTTTCTGTGGTGCTTGTCAGTTAGTGATGTACTTGTGTGGTAGAATGTGGACTGGCTTCAAAGTGAACACAGACATTAGTGCTGATCCGCTGAATGCTGGGCCTACTAATAAAGGCTTGTGCTACTATGTGTGACCTGTAGTTGCAGTGGGCGTAGGACTGTAGTATATACGGGCCTCGAGTCCAAGGACGTGCTCAAAAGGAACGTCTTGTGTTTGAAACAGTAATGTCAATGTTGTACAAACACAGACAGCTTTTTCTAACCTCCTTATGCTGATGAGTGTTTGGCTGTATGCTTTACTATGTATGTTTTACTGTTTTGTATCTGTATGTGTGTATTTAGAGAGAGAGAGAGAGAGAGAGAGAGAGAGAGAGAGAGAGAGAGAGAGAGAGAGAATGGGGAAGAAGAAGACGTTAGCAGGTGAAAAGCAGTGCCTAGTGATTGTTTTCGAAAAAGAGAGCTATTGTGTGACCGTTGGTGTAAGGCCCGCCTCCTCGCCTGTTCTCAACTAGGTCCTGTCGAGTGTGGATAAATAGGTGGGCGCTGCGCGAGAACTTTTATTGAGTGGTTTGACTTCGAGAGCAGCATCATGTCTGGCAGAGGAAAGGGTGGTAATTAATACTCTCTTTTTGCAAGTGGTACCCTCGTTCGTAATTTGAAACTAAAGACTTTAACGACAACAACAACATCAACAACAAAAACACCTTTAACGAGGTGATAATTATCGCCACCCGGGGTTCGGTATGTCACCCCGTGTGGCCTCCTCGCCGTCGGCGGGGAGGCACTGGGTCAGACTACGTTACAGTGGAGAAGGAGAAGCGCCAGACAGGGCTGAAGTCGGAGTAAACCTTTTAAGTAGTCAATGGATATCGACTGCAGATGTATACTCTTTTATTGCAATGCCTAACAGAAAAGAGTATGAAATATGTTTTACCAAAGAACAGGCACTTCAAACATTTTCTCAAATTTTTAATAATAATACAGGAAGTGAATTCTGGAAAAACTGGGAGATGACTACATCAGCTCCCCAAGACGTAAAGAGCATTGTAGTCAAGTTTTGGACTGGGAGAATCGCTGACTCGGATGTAGAACAATATCTCTTAAGGTTTGGTGAGATACTGAACCCTGTTGACAAGCCGCTGGACCAGTTAGGGATATGGTATGGAGTCAGGAGATATAAAATAAAACTCAAGAAAAACCCCGACGGAAGTATATTCCAGATACCAAATTCCATTTCCATGGGACCATACAATGGAACGATTACATACCCCGGCCAAACAAAGCGATGTTTTATATGTAACGATTCCGACCATCAGGCAAAGGACTGTGAGAAAACAAAGTGCTGGAAATGCGGAAGCTTTGGCCACAAAGGAAAGAGTTGTAGAAATACACAAGTATGTAATTTATGTAATGAAACTGGGCATATATATTTTCAATGCCCAAATTCTTACAGCTATAAACTAAGACTGCCGAAAAATCAAAAAGACATTGACCAGAATGCAACACAAAACGCACATAACACAGAAACCAAAACAAACGATAAAGAGGATAACAACTGGGAAGAAAATAAACTACACACAAGTGAGGACGACTCGACATCTGGGAGTGACTCAAGCAGCACCGATACCAGCGACAGCGAAGACAGCGAGGACTCTGAGAGCAGCGCCGAATCTCTGATCCCGGAAGGGAGACGGAAGACACCGGAAGTACCTGCTGGAAGCAGCGGAGCATCTCCGCCCAGTCTTTCGTCTGTGGAGAGACGGCAAGCATCGGAGTTTCCTGCGCTATCAGCTGTAGAAGTCGGCGAGACTCGGATCGGCTCAACCCCTGAAGGAGGTCCACAAGCCCCAGAGGAGCCTACGTGCTCAGAGGGAGAGACCGGAGCGACCCAGATCATTTCTACACCTGCAGGAAGCCTACAGGGCCGAGAGGAATCATCGCATCCAGCTGGTGAAAGTGGAACAACTCAGACAATCGCCGACAACACAGGTGACACTGCGGACACTCCCACGCTGGCGAAAGGTAAAAACACTTTAGACTATCCATATAAACGCCAAAGGCGAAAGAGGAATTCTCCTGGAAATGTTGACAATGCAAAAAAGGTTAAGGAATGATGTATATCGCCTACTTTTCTTCCCTTTTTTTTGACATAATGTCTTTGATTTTAACTTCAATTCCTATATCATTTAAAAAGAAATGTGATATATGTCTGCAGGAATTAAGGTTAAATGATGTGGATAATGTTGAGAAAATGTGGACTAATGGACATGCAATAATATCTATCGGAGAAGATTCTTATCTTAATTTCTATGGTTTTTTCAAATTTAACTGTTGCCACATGTAATGTTAGAGGGATTCAGGCAAAAATTAATCAAGTGAAAAAGTTAAATATATTGAGTGGAGAACATGTTGATATTTTATGTATACAAGAGACCAGATTAAGCAGTTTTGCAGACGTACAGGACGCTCAAAGTTTATGGATCAAAGGTCCTTCAATCTTTTCAATAGGTGAAAGTAAAGCTGATGGTATTGCGACCTTATTTTCTAACAATAAATTTAAAATAATTAAGAGCCGTGAAATAATTCCTGGTCGATTAATGTTTATAGATGTGTTTTATTGCACAAAAAAAATTAGAGTAATAAATGTATACACAGCACAGGATACTGTTGGTAAAATCCGGCTTTTTAAAAAGCTTAAAATGCTCCTGTGTGTCGGTTTCTATACCATTGTATGCGGTGATTTTAATACAATCACAGATTATAATGATAAAATTTCTTCCAAAATATGTAAAATTAGGAGAGAAGGTGGTGTCCTTAAATCCATAATGAATGAACAGCATTTCACCGACATATTTAGGACATTATATCCAGAGAAAGTGGACTTTACAAGGTTTGATAAAACATGTAAAACTAGAATTGACAGGATATATATTAATAATAATTTTGAGGCAAAATTTTATACAACAAAACTCTTGGTTGAGTCGGACCACTTGACAGTTATATGTGGCATTAGATTTAAAAATGAAGAAAGAAGAAACTATTGGAAATTAAACACACAAATTTTGAAAAGTCCTTTATTGATTGTAGAATTAAAAGAAGAAATTAATAGGATTAAAACTTTAGATATCCTCACTACCAATTATTGTGATTTGTGGGAAGTTTTTAAGATTCAGATTAAAAAATTTCTTAAATACAAATGTCTATGTTTTAATAAAGAAAAAAATGAGAAGTACAATACAATTATGACACAATATATAAACCTAAAACTGAAAAATACAAGAGATGAAAGTGAGGAAAACAACTTAAAGGATTTGAAAAAAGAGATAGAAACTTTAAATAGTGAGTTTTTACTGAACATTCAAGTCCGAGCAGGAATAATTTCCGATGAACTTCTAAATCAAACAAAAGCAATTTCACTATTTAATAAAAGGAAAGAAGCCCAATATATCGAAGCCATTAAAACAGATAATGGAACTATAGTGAAAAATCCTAAAGACGTCAGAGATGCTGTTCGGATCCTTTGTTCAAACATGTACAACTCAATTGAAATAGATAATAAACTCCTAAAAACCTTTTTGAATGTAAAAAATAGTGTTGACCCGCCTTCCAAGAGCTTAGGTGAGGAAATAAAAGAGGCTGAGGTTGTTAATGCCATTAAACAATTAAATCTAAAAAAGTCTCCAGGGAAAGATGGTCTCCCGTCTGATTTTTATCATGCATGCGCCATAGATTTGGCTAAAATATTAACGCAAGCCTTCAATGATGGGATCGCTAGAGGTTACATGCATGACTCGTTCTATGAAGGCGTTTTATCCTTGTTGTATAAAAAGGGTGAAATGTGTGATATCAACAACTGGAGACATCTCACCCTAATGAATGTCGATTATAAGATTTTTGCAAAGACCATTATGAACAGGATGAGTGACTATTTGGATGTAATAATAGCTAAACAACAAACATGTGCAATAAAGGGAAGATTTATGTGGGACAACTTGAACACATTAAGAGAACTAGTTTTTGATAAAAATGGTGACAGTTTTTACATTGTGGCTTTGGACCAAAGGAAAGCATTTGACTATATCTCAAGAGACTATTTGTGGGAGATTTTAAATCTGTATCAATTCCCTGAAAATTTCATAAACATGATTAAATGCCTTTATGTTAAATCGACGGTTGAAGTAAATGTTAACGGTTCTTTGACTGAACCATTTGAAGTTATGCGGGGTGTAAAGCAAGGGTGCCCTCTGAGTGCAGCCCTATATATTTTATCTATAAACCCACTTGTACAAAAAATCCAAGATGATCATAGACTTAAAGGTCTTCAAATAGGAAAGAACAGAGTCGTGATCTCTGCTTATGCTGATGACATAACTGTATTTGTGAAATCTAAACAAGAACTAGACATCATCTTTGAATATTTTAGCGAGTATGAGCAAGTCTCTGGAGCCTCCTTAAATAAAGCTAAAACGGAATGTGTCTGGATTGGAAATGAAAAAAACAAATTTCCCATAGATGTCCCAGAAGTTCAGCAATTAAAGGTTTTAGGTATATATATAGATAATAATGGCTGTGTCGACCATAACTGGTCAAAAAAAGAAGAAATAATACAAGATGAAATTGATAAATGGAAATCATGTAATCTAAGTTATAAAACTAGAATAAATATTATAAAAACTTTTCTATTATCAAAAATACTGTTTTTATCATGCATCTTACCTCCGACAGAAGTTTGGGTAAAAAGACTTCATAAAATATGCTGTAATTTCATATGGGATACGACTCGTGAGGTTACAAAACGTGAGCTCCTTTTTAAGAGAAGGGAACTGGGAGGCCTTGGGGCTGTCGATATATCCCTAAAAACTAAAATAGCAGTGTGCAAAATCATCGCGAGTGCTATTGCCAGGCAAACCGAATGGATAGGGAACATCTCTAACTGGAAATCTAAAAAAGGTCCATCGAGGAAAGGAATTCCGTATTATAAACTGATGTTTTCCGACTTCACTAACAAATTTAAAGATCTAAACATCGATTGGGCGAAAGACTCGAGCAAAGAAGTATATCTTTTAATTGTTGATCGAGTTTATTGTAACCCTGTGGCTTTCAGAAATTTGGAGGAAGACCAAAACAAAGAATGTCTCCAAAATTTACAGAATAAAATCCTATCTGAACACCTGAGAGATACAACTTGGTTAGTCGCTGTAAGAAGGCTCCCAGTAAGAGCGGTTGTAAAATGGAGCTGTTTTGTAAAAACCAGTAAATGCCCGATGCCTAATTGTAATGAAGAGGAAACACTCGAACATTTCCTGTTAGAGTGTTATCGCGCTAAAGAAACATGGGATAAAATAAAAATCATTGGTCTCAATATAGAAATAAATATGAACTCAATTTTCTATGGCATTTTTAAAGAAAATTGTAGCAAGACTCAGCATGACTTCATTTGGTTCATAATATGTTTGACTAAATCTAAACTCTGGAAAACAAGGTCCAGAATGACTATAAATCAAACGTTTATATCTAGTGATGTTGTATTCAAGGACATTCAAAAAGAGCTAAGAAGACTTAAAAGCAGCACATCTTGGTTTAAAGACTCTTCAGTGTGGGACTCTATTTGCGTGTAATTGTACTTTGACTATGTAAGTTTTTTCTCTCCCTTTCTTTCTGAATATGACTTGTGTAAGATTGTGAATTTTGTATAATTTCAATAAAACTCATTAAAAAAAAAAAAAAAAGAAAGGGTGGTAAAGGACTCGGCAAAGGAGGTGCTAAGCGTCACCGCAAGGTGCTTCGCGATAACATCCAGGGGATCACCAAGCCGGCTATTCGCCGTCTGGCTCGGCGTGGTGGTGTAAAGCGTATTTCTGGTCTGATCTATGAAGAGACTCGCGGTGTGCTGAAAGTGTTTCTGGAGAACGTGATCCGCGACGCCGTCACCTACACCGAGCATGCCAAGAGAAAGACCGTGACCGCCATGGATGTGGTGTACGCCCTGAAACGCCAGGGACGCACCCTGTACGGCTTCGGCGGTTAAACGCTCTAACACCGAACGACGCGAACACAGCGGCTCTTTTAAGAGCCACCCACATGTCTAGAAAAAGAGCTGTTCCGTGGGGGGGGAAAGGCTTTTTCTTTCATGAAGCATAAGGCATCAAACGCTGTAGAAGTAGCGTAAGTGGTAGATCTATTTGTATTTTTTGTAATAAACAACATATATGCAGTGTTCAATATTATAAACTATAAATCAATATAATATCAATATTATAAAACAATTTAAAAGATGATTTTAGTAGAAACCTACTTCTATATTTCTCTCTCTCTCTCATACACACGCACACATGCATATATAATATAAAACGATTTTTTCGCAAGCCAATTGTTTTTTCAAAGTGCACGTTGTACTGAAAGTACAAGGGCGGGAAGGGAAACAAAGCGTAGCAGAGGACGAGGAGGAGGTATGGAAGGAGGGAGGAAGCAGAGTGCAGTAGGAGGCGCCATGCAGGAGGAGGTATTGAATTTTGGCCAATCAAAAAAAGGTGTCTTGTCTGTTCGTCATTAACATGTGGGTCTGTAAATAGAGCGGGCGCGAGGCGGGCGCCAGTCATTTTCTGTTCGTTTACTCGAGAAGCAGCATCATGCCCGATCCAGCCAAGACCGCGCCCAAGAAGGGATCAAAGAAAGCCGTGACCAAGACGGCCGGCAAAGGAGGCAAGAAGCGCAGAAAGTCCAGGAAGGAGAGCTACGCCATCTACGTGTACAAGGTCTTGAAGCAGGTGCACCCTGACACCGGTATCTCATCCAAGGCCATGGGCATCATGAACTCCTTCGTGAATGATATTTTTGAGCGCATCGCCGGTGAGTCTTCTCGTCTGGCTCATTACAACAAGCGCTCTACTATCACCTCCAGAGAGATCCAGACCGCCGTGCGCCTGTTGCTTCCCGGCGAGCTGGCCAAGCACGCCGTGTCCGAGGGTACAAAAGCCGTCACCAAGTACACCAGCTCCAAGTAAAGCGCGTTACAGCCGTCTTCATCAACCCAACGGCTCTTTTAAGAGCCACCCACTTTTCATACAAAGAGTAATTTTCTCTCTTTCGTTTTGTCTCTCGCTGTGTGTGTGTGTGTGTGTGTGTGTGTGAGAGAGAGAGAGCGAGCGGGAGGGGGACTTCTGAAGCGCTGCACTCCCGCGGATGTTCAGTCTTTTTGGTAATTCTAGCAGTCTGCTAAATGCAGAGATGAGTAAATCTAAACAGGGTTGTAGCACGGTTTCGGGGGTTGTATAATCTGAGCAATGCAAAATGGGACGTTAGCAGCACAAAGTTATTCGTATTAAGATTGTAGCAACAGGAAGTAGTTGAAAATGGTTTTCTACTAGCACATAATCATTCTAAATCAGGGGTGCTCAAACTTTTTCCTGTGAAGGGCCAAAAATCAAACTTGATTGAGGATTGTGGGACAAAAGTAAATGTTGCATTATACCAAACTGTATTATATTAAAATTAAAGTTGCCATGGTTCTCATTTATCATTTCATAATATTTACAAATAAATAAATTAATAGAAAACGTTAGTCTGTATCTGCTTCACTAATGCAGTTTTATTTTCAGAGTTCTATAGTTCAATGAAACTGATAGTTTAATTAAAACATAGAACCAATCCCATTTATAATACATGTTCAATACCTCATACAACTATTCAAGCTATAAGCAATACAGCCACGTGTCTGCAATATCAGTGACCTTTAATGAGACACATGAAGCTGGTCCTTATTTTTCAAAAGTATTCCAAATTGGGATGCAGTGGACTTACTGTCAAAGTCAGGATATTATGGTGGTGAGAGTCAGTTACTTTGCATCTCAGTTTACACTTGTTTAAGTTCATCAGACTGAAAGTCTGTTCACAGTGGTAGGTACTGCCAAACAGAGACAGCATCACTTGTGCCTGTTTGCCCATCTGTACCTGTTTGCTGGGACACATTTGTAGAAGTCTGTCAAGGGAAGGGACCTGAACTTGTGTTTGAGTTCTGAATCACACTGAAGCTCAATTGGTTCCATCTGTAGATCATCACTAACTGTGTCCACACTGATGGTGAAGGGTTGAACAAACCACTCAAAGTCAGAAGCATTGTGTCTGAAGTCCTCAAAGCGACTGTCAAACTCCTGGAAAAGGTTGCTGAAAACAGCATCATACTCAGGTACCTCCTCTTTCACCATGCCTGCCTCTCTAAAACAGGGAAAATGGGCTAAATTTCTTGGATGTCGAGATGAGAGAGAGAGAGAGAGAGGAACAGTGTGAGACGGGGAGTGAAAGAAGAGAGAGGGAGGCAAATAGAATAAATAACTGACAAAACAAGGAAATTAAATCATGATAATTTAAGAGAACTTTGACACAAAATTTATCAGCTTGATTAACAAAAAAACCCAAAGCTGACACCACTGGATATAAATGCTAACTAAATATAAGTATTAATAATAATAACTGCACATAAAACTATGGTGAATATTATAATTGTGAATGTTACCTGCTGAGAGATGTCTTCTGAGCAGCAGTAGTTTTTGTTTGAAGGCTCTGACTTGATAAAAAAGGTGAGTGATAATCTGGTCTTTTCCCTGGAGCTGAACATTTAAAACATTGAGCAGCTCCGTGACGTCCACCAGGAAAGCCAGGTCAGAAAACCATTTCTTATCCATGGGACGATAATTTTGTAGTCATGATTTGATACCATATTTAAGTAATGACTATAAGAACAATAGCAGTTAGCGTGCTGGTTAAATGAAGTCTGAGGAGTGAAAATGGTTTGTGACGGCGTTGTGTGTGTTCCTAATGAACAAAGCATTTGTGTTACAGAGAGCGCCAATAGAATAGAATAGTGGCGGGCGACTTGTGTTTCGAACGGTGGCAGAGAAGACGGTCCAATAGTCAACAGGTGACGTAAAACGTTCTATCGAATAGCAGACGAGCGCGTTCGAGACGCCCAATCAGCGCAGGGCGGCGTTATGGCTTAAAAAGGCCGCGTTCGCGCGCGCAGTTTATTCTGTTTTTCTATCCGCGAAGTGCAGAGTTTGACGCTATGGCAAGAACCAAGCAGACCGCCCGTAAGTCCACCGGTGGCAAGGCGCCAAGGAAGCAGCTCGCCACTAAGGCTGCCCGCAAGAGTGCGCCGGCTACCGGCGGCGTGAAGAAGCCTCACCGTTACAGGCCCGGCACCGTGGCTCTGAGGGAGATTCGTCGTTATCAGAAGTCTACTGAGCTCCTCATCCGCAAGCTGCCCTTCCAGCGGCTGGTGAGAGAAATCGCTCAGGACTTCAAGACCGACTTGCGTTTCCAGAGCTCGGCCGTCATGGCCCTGCAGGAAGCGAGCGAGGCATATCTGGTCGGTCTGTTCGAGGACACCAACCTGTGCGCTATCCACGCCAAGAGAGTGACCATCATGCCCAAGGATATTCAGCTGGCCCGCCGTATTCGCGGAGAACGCGCTTAAACCACAACTCCGTCTAATAAACACAAAGGCTCTTTTCAGAGCCACTTCATCGTCTCAGAAAACGGAAAATTTTCTTTCTTCGGCAGTCTCAATATTAGAACGTGGTACAGAGATAAAATGACACTTTTATTTATATATATACGTATGTTTGTGTGTGTATGTATATATATATATATATATATATATATATATATATATATATATATATATATATATATGTATATGTGTATATGTATATATATATGTGTATATGTATATATATGTATATGTATATATATATATATATATATATGTATGTATATATGTATGTATGTATATATACACACACATATATATATATATATATATATATATACATATATATATATATATATATATATATATATATATATATGTTTAAATGATGTACAAGGTTTTATATTAAATATAATGCTATGAATATTAATGTTTGTTTATATAGATGAGCCGTTAATTGTGGTTATGTCCGAACAACACAATGCACAGTAACCGAATGGATAGGGAACATCTCTAACTGGAAATCTAAAAAAGGTCCATCGAGGAAAGGAATTCCGTATTATAAACTGATGTTTTCCGACTTCACTAACAAATTTAAAGATCTAAACATCGATTGGGTGAAAGACTCGAGCAAAGAAATATATCTTTTAATTGTTGATCGAGTTTATTGTAACCCTGTGGCTTTCAGAAATTTGGAGGAAGACCAAAACAAAGAATGTCTCCAAAACTTACAGAATAAAATCCTATCTGAACACCTGAGAGATACAACTTGGTTAGTCGCTGTAAGAAGGCTCCCAGTAAGAGCGGTTGTAAAATGGAGCTGTTTTGTAAAAACCAGTAAATGCCCGATGCCTAATTGTAATGAAGAGGAAACACTCGAACATTTCCTGTTAGAGTGTTATCGCGCTAAAGAAACATGGGCTAAATTAAAAATCATTGGTCTCAATATAGAAATAAATATGAACTCAATTTTCTATGGCATTTTTAAAGAAAATTGTAGCAAGACTCAGCATGACTTCATTTGGTTCATAATATGTTTGACTAAATCTAAACTCTGGAAAACAAGAGCCAAAATGACTATAAATCAAACGTTTATATCCAGTGATGTTGTATTCAAGGACATTCAAAAAGAGCTAAGAAGACTAAAAAGCAGCACATCTTGGTTTAAAGACTCTTGTGTGGGACAACATTTGCGTGTAATTGTACTTTAACTATGTAAGTTTTTTTTTCTCCCTTTCTTTCTGAATATGACTTGTGTAAGATTGTGAATTTTGCATAATTTCAATAAAACTCATTAAAAAAAAAAAAAAAAAAAAAAAGTAAAATAGCCCAAACCTACCTTCAGTTTCAGGCGGCGTTGTGTGTTGCGCTAGCTGGAGCTTGACTGCCCTCGTGTGGCCAAACTCGGGAACGGCGATTTTCTAGAAGCGGATTTCTGGGCAAGAACTGTTACATGATATTATTATTAATCTCTCTCTTCCCTTTTGACCCGTCCATGATAATTATTGTTGTTATTTAACAATTGTAGACATGAGCTCATGTTAAAATGAATAAATAGGGAATAAAATGGTAATAACCATATATATTCTCGAGCGAAATAGACGAGGCCACCTAGGGAACACATGAAGTTATGTAGGAGCAGTGATGAGAATGAAATGACTAATAATATTAAGAAAGACATTAATAATGTTAATATTAGCAATTAATTTGTGTAATTTATTATTATAACTATACTGCTATGTACATGATATAATGTTAATATGTTTTAAATGTGTTTGTGTGCTGTCCTTATACCGTGTCTAGGTCAGTCTCCCCGGCGCGCGCACAGACATATATAGTCAAATCGGAGCAGCGAGCCATAAGATCCGTTATGACGTCACGTTCAGAGTTCTATAAGTTTCCTGATGGTATGCTTGACGGTTGTTCCGTTTATGACGCCGCAAATGTTGAGGTTTTTAAACGTTGTGGTATCTGAGCTGGCCTCTGTATTCATTTGAACGGAGTAGTGTTTAATCATTGGTCTATCTAACCTTTTCATGTGGTTAGTTTCTTTGTTTGTTCATCTGTCGTGTTGAAGAATGGACACTGAAATAATATATCCAGATATCTGTACATATTTTATGCACATGTTCCAAGATGTCCATCAAAGGAATGATTACTTAATTCATCCACCAGATGGCATCACTTCTACATTTTCCCTATACGTACACAGGTATGTGTTTTGTTTCTGATTTGGTGTTGTGTTGATTGAATAATTTCCTTGACTGTTTCTCCTTTCTGAATTCTTTTTCATCTTAAAGGATTTTCTGCCCCTATTCATTCTTCCCCTTTGCACAGGCTGTTCCATCTTTCTTCCTTTTTAAAGTGAACTTACTTTAACAATATGTCTGTAGTATTGCACAACAGATTTGAAGTCTTGGCTGACTCTGGACCGATAAGGGAACCTGCAAATGTAAGTGAAAACCAAATTCAAGGTCTCTCAAATCAAAAACTGCTGTAGATTTAACACTGACAAAATATTTCAAATTTTTACAGGCTCTACATCATTCAGAAATTCTGGCGGCCACAACACCGGCTAATCCTTATCCACCAAGTGTGTTGAGACAGGTCACAAAATTCACATCTTTCATTAAACCTTCTCCAAACCAGTCAACACTGGAAAAGGTCAAACAAAACACAGAACAGTGGATGTACAATAATATAGAGATCTTAAAAGAACACTACGATGAAGTAATAGCAACCATTTTGTCTGAAATAAGGGAATTGGACATTCAGGTTTTCAACAGCGCAGTAACCTGGAGCAAAACAAGATATAGAAAGAAATTCACAGCGAGTTCAGCACAGACCCTGAAATCAATGTTAACAGAAATGCCAAAAAAGTCACTCACCCCATTGGCTGAATCCTTCAATGACCCTGAATCGTTTCCACCTCTTAAACCGAGTACGCAACCTGTTATGGGTTCCTATGTGGGGACCGTAAGGGATAATAGGGGGTTCGGTAGAGAGGGGAAAGCCAGACTTTCATTTACCCCAACACAGGCTGGCCCTAAAGGAAAAAGGGGAGAAAGGAACTTAAAACAACATGCAGAACAAACAGTAGAAGTGCCTATGGTCACAGATTTAACTAAGGAACTACACATAATAATGGAAGAGAAACCAGTCAGTTTACCATCAACCTCTACTCTACTGAGGGAGGACCTGGAGAGCAGGAAACAAACCAAGCAGCTTGAACCATACAGCAATGTAGTGTGTTAGGAAAGTGGTTTCCACAGTATGAAGACCTGCTGGAGGAACATGCAATCAGAAATGTTCCATCACATCTGTGGAATTGTGATGTATTTGGCCCACAAGATCAGTTTTACTCTACTCGTGTGGTTGGGGAGGTGGGTAAACCCTGTGTAGAGGTTACTGCTGGGGAGAAAGGAGAGACCACGACAGTCCTTCAGCATTCAATGCAGCGGGAACATTTAGGGTGTGCTGCTGTCAGTGCAACTCATTGTACCACGAGAGCTGTGGAGAAGATGCGCTTTCTATTAAATGAAATATATTTACGGTGTTGCTGCTATGGCACACTGAACACAATAGTGTCAATTTACTGTTAAAATTAAAATGGTTTCAGTCGAAATTACCTGTTATCTTTTTATATTGGCCCATGTTAACTGAACAGCCGGCCCAATTTGCCTGAACATTGTGTTGTTGCTCAAGAGGGTTCCTGCCAATACTCTAACCCTCATAATTTTAAAACAATTATACTTTTTCATATTTTTAAAAGAAATTTATATTGAAGAGGCCCATGCTAATTTATAAAAATATCATTATAGATAATGATTTGATGAGATGATGAGACATGATAGCTTATTTGATGGCATTATAAATTATTTACCAAAAAGTGGCCCATGTTAGCTGACTTCACCCTAGCCATATGGAAAAGTACCTCATATATACAGTTAACTATGGTGGTGGATCTATAATGTTTTGGGGCTGTTTTTCTGCCAGAGGACCTGGACATATTGTTAGGATACATGGCATCATGGACTATCAAATATCAACAGATATTAAATAAAAACCTGACTGCCTCTGCCAGAAAGATTAAAATGTGCCGTGGTTGGATCTTCCAGCAGGACAGTGATCCAAAACATACATCAAAATCAACACACAATTGGTTTACTGACCACAAAATCAAGGTCCTGCCATGACCATCCGATGTGTTGATTCTTTCAAGTCATTTAACAGTAATGAGCAGTATTAAAAATATTAACATGGATATCTGAGTCTGATAATAAAATTAACTTCTACTTACAGTCAAATATTGTAGTGTTTAGGACACTTAACACCCTTCTGTCCAAAAGAAACCAAAAGGGGGTACAAACTTTTACACTTCACTGTATTTGGTTGAAATTGCACTAATAGAACAACTGAATTATACTGTACTGTATTATAAAAAAAAACATAGTATCTAATTTATTGTCACTATATACACTTTATATACACTTTACCTGGCTGCTATCACTATAACTGCTATGATCATATTTGGTATAAGCTAATTTGCTGAATACTCAGTCATAGTGTGTTATGTTTACATTTACACCATTTTTCCATTATTGCACTACCTGTTATATGTTAAAGATCTAACAGACCTGTGCGGACACATTTTTACTAATTATCTGTTAAAAAAAAAAAAAACATTCTTAGATTTCAGTGTTTGTTTGTGCTCACATAGTCCTATTGAACACAGCATACCACCATCTAACATACCATCTAACATGATATATATGGTTATATCTAGAGATATAGAGATAGCTCTTTAACATTTTACACTGGGTCAAAAAAAAGTCAAAAAGTCATTATGGACTAGATGGTCTGCCTTACTTTACTTCTGTTCAGAAAACACGCTTCGGTGAGTAAATACTAAAGTTCTGTCCCAAATGAAGTACTGTACACTTACACTATGCACTGTGTACTCTACTGTCTGTATACTCTACTGTGTGGATTTTAGAAAGGTAATATCATCTCAAATGTATCACTAGCGATTTTTTTACTAACCGGTAGTATAAGTCACGATGACGCATGACGTCATACGCACGCTAGCATTAGCAAACACTCAGAGACACCGACACTGACTTTCTCTAGTTTACTCTCTGTCAGCGTTACCTATTATTCCCAACATGACGTCAGTCTCCATCAGATGGAGGAGAAATCATCACGTCACTGAGGAAGAAAATCAGAAATGCAGGGAGCATTTTATATTAAATACCGCGAAGCACAAAGTTATGTTCATATCCACTGTGTGTAAGAGGCAGGGGAAACTGGTGCACGCTGCTTAAAAGGTTTAGTTTAATTTAAGTTTATTGTCATTATATGCTGTATCTGCGCACTTGCAGTGTAAATTCTGTTGTTTATTATAACGGAAGTGATGTGTTAGTAACGAGGCCGCGTTGCGGTCATGCGCGGTGTAGACGCGCTGATACAGAGTGTAGCGTGAGTAAGATCTGTAATGTCTAATTCAAACACAAAATTTTATATAATTTATTTTTATAGTATTTATGCATTATTTTCATGGCTGCACAAAAAGCACTGAATTTAACTACAGTCCTAATTAATAATATATATTCTGCTGCGTGTGTGTGTGTGTGTGTGTGTGTGTGTGTGTGTGTGTGTGTGTGTGTGTGTGTGTGTGTTTGAATTGGGTTCTTTTCTGTTTTGGACAAACACTTGTGTAAAGTTTTAGTCTGAAGTAACACTCAGTTTGTGGATTTTATTTCAAATAAGAAGAAATGGTACTGAAAGTTTGCCCCGCCCCATCCTATTAATCGAAAAAATAATCGGCCAACTAATCGATTATGAAAATAATGGTTAGTTGCAGCCCTAATAATTATTAATGAATGAATCATCCCCACTCCTTCCTCCAAGTGGATTTACCATATATTGTGTATGAGTATGGTTCATGCAGACCAGTTTACCTCACAGCTCCATGTTCCCTGATTCGATCCTGAGCTCAGGATACTATTTATGTGGAACTGCAGTTTCTCCCTGCGTCTGTGCAGGATTCCTCCAGGTTTTCTCCCACCACACAGACCTACTGGTTGGTGAATCTCCTATGCTATCTTGCCCCAGGGAGTGAATGAGTCTGTGATTCTGTGTGTGTGTGTGTCCGTGGTCTCCTGTGATGGACTGATGTAAGATATATTCTTGCCTCTTGCCCATTAATCCTGGATAAACTCTGGATCCTCCTCGACCGTCAGCAGAATGAAGTGGTTACTGATGATAAATAAATGAGCAAAGTTGACAAACTGCATCTGCTTTTTACTTGTATCTACTCTATGGGTCAATATCGTACACTCATATAATTGTCAGATTATTAGAAATCCATGGCTTCAATATGTGAAGGGGAAAATATTGTTAATATAAAATGATATCTAATTCCTTTAATGCAAATAGGTAGAGTACAAAGCCACCTACTAAGCCACTGCAGTGGAACTGCATGATAGAAGTAACAACTTCATTCATGTCATGTTCTGTGAAGACATTACTACACACCTTTGTAAGATATATTCAATTTCTTGTCTATTTCTGACATGGAACAGCCTTCATTTCTCAAAACAACAATAGACTGATGAGTTTCTGAAGAAAGCTGTTTCTTTCTGGCCATTTTGTGACTGTAATCAAACCCACAAATGCTGATGCTCCAGGTTCTCAAGTAGCCCAAAGAAGGCCAGTTGTAAGGCTTTCTTAAACAGCACAACGGTTTTCAGCTGTGCTAAGATCATTGCACAAGGGTTTTCTAATGATGAATGAACTTTTTACCATGATAATGTCAGATTAGCTAACACAATGTGCCACAGGAACACAGGAGTTGCTGGTTGGTGAAAATGGGCCTTTCCATGCCTACATAGATATTCCCTTAAAAATCCAGCTATAATAATGACTGTATTTCTGATCAATGTTATTTTAAAAATTGTGATTTTCATTCAAAAGCAAGGCAATTTCTGAGTGACTCCAAACTTTTGAAGCAGAACATTAGTTTGGTTTGGAAATTACCAGAGGGTTTGATCATTCTAGACAGCATGGCTCAGGTTAATTGTCAGTCATAAAATACAATAAGTGGAGAGGAAAAGTAAAAGGATATAATGGCTGCATGCTTAAATGATGCACTGATGGATTTTCTGTGCATTACAGTGTGTGTTTTTATGAAACATTGTAAGAAGCAGTGGAATAAGGTGGACTGAGAAATATAGAACATTACTTAATAGGCCTAATACTGAATATGCAGAGTTTTATTTATTTTATGAATTCATGCTGGTTTTGTTTTCTCATTTATTTTACTTTTTTTATTCTATGGTATGCTGGTATGGCAAGAAATAAATTATAAATGCTACTTACCTTTTAATGATGTTTTCTAATTGTGTGTCTGTGTGTGTGTGTGTGTGTGTGTGTGTGTGTGTGTATGTGTGTGTGTGTGTTTTAACATAATCTGTTTACAGTGAATTCTATAAAAGATTGGGTATGAATGTGGATTTAAAAATAAACAGCTTTAATCTCTATGGTTACGTGAACACAGTACACTAAGTAAAAATCTCTGCATATGGGTGGACCAAAAATGAGGAGATGGGGCAGGCTCAAAAATCAGTTCTTTATTTTCCTTCTTTATTTATGTCTCTTTTCAGGAATTTTATTTCACTATGCAAATATCTAGACACGTGGGTCTCCTGTGTCTGTCCTCTCTCTCCCCCTTTTATCCTGCTCATTGAAACATAGAACACCTGTTACAAAATCCTGCACAGGTGTAGATCCTTACCACTCACCTTTCCCTGGCTCCGCCCTCCATTCACAAACTGGTGTTCAACCAAACCCCGCCTCCACAAATAAGTAGTAGGCAACTTCTATATTTCCCAGTCTACCTCATTTCCCTGCTTATTATGATGTTTCATAAAAACACCATTTAATACACATAAAATCCATCAGTCCATCATTTAACCACCAACCCATCATTTACCCATAGGTGTGAGGTGTTTCATGCATCTCTTCCTGTAAATCCCTTCACTTTTCCTTTCTTCACTTACTGTATTTCCAGTCTTTCCCAATTAACCTGAACCATGTTGTCTAGAATTACCAACCCATGTCTGAAAATGATTCAACTATAAACATATGTACATGACAGATTATTAATTACATACACTTTGTTAGTGTTTAGTGGTATTGCCTGTTCATTGATTGAACTTGGGGTAGCCTTCCACAAGCTTCTCATGATTTGCTGTAATTTGTGCTCATTCCTCCGGACAGAACTGTTTTGAGGGCCTCATTGCTCAGACATGCTTTTTCACTTCAGTCCACAAATTTTCTTTGGGAGTCAGGTCAGGGTGTTTCTGATGGCCACTCGAGTAGATTTACTTTGTTGTCTTTAAGCCATTTTGTTACAACTTTGGAGGTATGCTTAGGAACATTGCCTTGCTTTACATTTTATTTTTCCCCAATAACCTGTGTTCAATTCCCCTTACTCGCCCTACTAGGCCAAAACCAGTGTGCACTTGCAGCATGAGGAGACGAGTGTGTAGTAGGGTGTTGTTTTTTTAAACTACTATATTTTCTATAGTTGCTAGTTTTCTATAGATCTAAAATGACCTTTAATACAGAGGAGGTGGACTATGGGGAGGTACAATACCAGTACCCTGATACTAACATAACATAGAGGTTCTCTTTTTTTTTGGTGTACAGACAATGCTAATGTTTCCTCTTCGTTACTTGACAAAGTTATTATTTTCGCTGTCGAACACAGTATATTGGAGTTGGAATGAAAGAATGAATATGGATATTATTTTATTTCCACTCCAATATACTGTGGTGAAAATATATATTTTTAAAAACAATAACTTTGCCAATTTCCAAATATTTATGAACCTGACTGTATCTGCTGGGTCTGCAAAAATAATGTCATTAATAAAATAAAAATAAAATAAAAAAACAGCTTGGATGGTCATTGTGCATGTTTTTTCTAGTCCAGCCAACTTTTCTGATTTTTATGGAATTAATGAATGAATTTTTATTATTAATATTTTCATGTTTTTTTCATACATCTTGCAATGTGCTTTTGGACACATTATTAATGGAACCTGGAGCCACTGGGTGTTTCGGGTCTTTAATCCTAAGACTCCCTGGACCTGTCCTGTGTCCAAATTGCTGATCACCCTCCAGAGCCTTCTTGAAGCTCTCTCAGCAGCCTCTGTGGTGTTCCTGATAGTTCTTTTCATTTGTTGTCCTGTGATGTTAAGATGCTTTAAGGTGTGGTAGAGAGACAGGCTGGAAAAGCCTCTCCCGCACACAACGGGGTCCTCATAATAATAATAATAATAATAATAATAATAACAATAACAATAACAACAACTATCATATGCATGGAGTTTGCATGCTCTCCCCATGCTTCGGGGGTTTCCTTCCGGTGATGTGGTTTTCTCCCCAATTCAAAGACGTGTTGTAGGATGATTGGCATTTCCAAATGATCCGTAGTGTGTGAATGTGTGTGAGTGTGTGTGCAATTGTGCCCTGCAACAGGTTGGCACCCTATCCAGGGCTGTCCCCTGTCTTGTGCCCCAAGTCCTTTGGGATAGGCTCCACGCTCCCCCACGACCCTGTGTAGGATACGCGGTACGGAAAATGGATGGCTGGATGGATGGATGTCCCAAATCAATGTCACTGCTACAGCAAAATCATAGAACTTTGGGGTAATTAAACTTATGGCAGAAAATTCTACTGAGCTTCGTGCCACTGCAACATTATTATTTTTTTAAACTTATGGCTCAATACTAAACCTACCAAAAATTT
Organism: Ictalurus punctatus; assembly: GCF_001660625.3. NCBI lineage: Eukaryota > Metazoa > Chordata > Actinopteri > Siluriformes > Ictaluridae > Ictalurus > Ictalurus punctatus. The sequence goes on from NW_026521086.1 coordinate 2,243,762, forward strand.
CTCACTCCCATTTTCTGTCTGCCAGATCATTTAATAAATAAGCTAAAAATCTACAACAGAAACAGAAAGCAAAGTTAAAACCAATAATTTATTTTCAAAGGTTATGTAAACATCTCAAAATATACTGTACCTCTGTTAAACATTTCACAATAATCAGTAGGAATAAGTGGAACTAAATCTTATACAAACTGTACATGAACATGGTCAGAAAGATTCCAACAGGAATTTGAAATGTGAACCTTCGATTAAAACTGGAGTACGTGAGTGAGGGGTGCGCTGCTGTTAAGGTATAAAGTTAGCATGTTTCCATAAACTCCATGCCTGACTAGCACCCCAGCCTCGGTGCACTTTGTCGATGCAGCCACCTCTTTCTCACACTGAGTGACGAACTGTTTGTAGAGGTAAAGGCCTTTCCAACTTTCAATGACATGGTGCTGCTGCACTCTGCTGCCTTTAACTACACCAGTCATGGTATCCTGGGGAATGATAATCACACTTCCCGGAAGCTCCATGATGGATACGTGCCTGCCTGTACTCGTGGGAAAGAATGTTGTGTTGAGTAAGGTGTTTACTGTGCAGAACACATTACAGAACATGTTTTAAAACACATTTTGGATGTCAGCTTTAGACCTCATTACTCTGAAATTCCACGAAATGCAAAGTAGCAAGATTCAATATCAGTCCCTACAGGATTTCTAGTTTTTTTCTGATTTTTGCAGCCATAAATGCGTGATCTCAAAATGTGCGATGCAACTTGTGGAGTTTATTGTACTTTTTTGTGGAAACCTACTTGAATTGGTGAAATTTGTAAGTGCATGACATAGTTTTGCACGGTCTTTCGCAGTGATGTTTGTTGGGAATCAGAATCAGATTTATTGTCAAGTACGGTGGGTTTACATGTACAAGGATTTTGTCTTGGTGTACTGCCACTTAACAATAACAGTACATACAAGAAGTAATATAATATTAATAAGAGAGAGTTAGGAAGTTATGTTTTGGAAGTTTTAGGAAAATAAAAATAAATTCAATTCAATTCAATTCAATTTTATTTGTATAGCGCTTTTTACAATAGACATTGTCTCAAAGCAGCTTTACAGAAATATCAACACGGTATACAGATATTAAAGGTGTGAATTTATCCCAACTGAGCAAGCCACTGAGTGGCGACGGTGGCAAGGAAAAACTCCCTAAAATGTTTAAGAGGAAGAAACCTTGAGAGGAACCTGACTCAGAAGGGAACCCATCCTCATCTGGGTAACAACAGATATTGTGAAAAAGTTCATTATGGATTTATATGAAGTCTGTATGGCCTTAGGAGCAGCCGTAGTCCCAGCAGTCTGGAATTAAAGAAGATTTGAGCTCCATCCAGAGGCAGAAAGGATCTGGATCTCTAGTATCTCCATAAATTCGTGTGGGGCTCGGCGAAAGGAGAGAGGGAGAAAGTAGAACAGAATCTAGTCAGGGTAGGCTTGAGTAAACAAATACGTTTTAAGCTTAGACTTAAACACTGAGACTGTGTCTGAGTCCTGAACACTAATAGGAAGACTGTTCCATAACTGTGGGGCCCTATAAGAGAAAGCTCTTCTCCCTGCTGTAGCCTTCACTATTCGAGGTACCGTCAGATAGCCTGCATCTTTTGATCTAAGTAGGCGTGGCGGATCATATAAAACCAAAAGGTCGCTTAGATATTGTGGCGCGAGACCATTTAGTGCTTTATAGGTTAATAAGAGTATTTTATAATTAATGCGAGATTTTACTGGGAGCCAATGCAGTATTGATAATATCGGTGTGATATGGTTGTATCTTCTAGTTCTAGTTAGGACTCTAGCAGCTGCATTCTGGACTAATTGGAGCTTATTTATATTCCTACTGGAACATCCAGACAGTATGGCATTACAATAATCTAATCTAGAGGTGACGAATGCATGAACTAGTATTTCTGCATCATGTAGTGACAATATGTTTCTTATTTTAGAAATATTTCTGAGATGAAAGAAGGCTATCCTAGTAATATTATCTACATGAGCATCAAATGATAGGCTGGAGTCAATAATCACTCCAAGGTCTTTAACTGCTGTACATGATGAAACAGAAAGACCATCCAGAGTAACCATGTGATCAGAAAGAATACTTCTAGCTACACGTGGGCCTAATAAAAGTATTTCTGTTTTATCAGAATTAAGCAGAAGGAAGTTAATTAACATCCAATGTCTAATGTCCTTTACACAATCCTCAACTTTACTAAGCTTATGTCTGTCCTCTGGCTTCGCTGAAACATACAACTGTGTATCATCAGCATAACAGTGGAAGCTAATTCCATGTTTACGAATAATTTGACCTAGGGGTAGCATATATAAAGTAAAGAGCAGTGGGCCTAAAACAGAACCCTGTGGAACTCCAAAAGTAACCTCAGTACGCATGGAGAATTCACCATTTACATCTACGAACTGATAACGATCGGTGAGATAAGACCTGAGCCAGGAGAGGACTGTTCCCTTAATACCAACAACATTTTCTAATCTATCAAGGAGAATAGTGTGATCTATAGTATCAAAAGCTGCAGGTCGAGTAACACAAGCAGCGAGACACAACTCTGATTGTAAGTCAGTAGAAGGTCATTTATTACTTTAACTAACGCTGTCTCTGTGCTATGATGAGGTCTAAATCCTGACTGATATATTTCATGAATGTTATTCCTATCTAAGTACGAGCATAACTGCTTTGCTACAACCTTTTCTAAAATCTTAGAGATGAAGGGGAGATTTGATATTGGTCTATAGTTGGACAATTGAGACGGGTCAAGATCAGGTTTTTTAATCAAGGGTTTAATAACTGCTAATTTAAGTGATTTAGGTACATAGCCACTGCTTAGGGAAGAATTGATTATATTTAGAAGTGGCTCAATTACTACTGGACCAATCTGTTTAAACAAACATGTAGGTACGGGATCTAGTATGCAAGTTGATGAATTGGCAGAAGAGATTAATGTAGCTAGTTCGGTCTCTCTAAGCAGAGCAAAACACTCTAAACATTGATCTGATATTGCTACATTGTCATGTAATGGGTTTGTTACAGTACTGTCCGGTTTTAGTTTAATGGCCTGTATTTCACGTCTAATATTTTCAGCCTTATCAATGAAAAATGTCATGAAATCTTCACTGCTATGTAATTGTTTCTCTCTGTAGTGGTTTTATTCCTAGTTAATTTTGCTACTGTGTTGAAAAGGAATCTAGAATTGTTTTTGTTGTCTCCTATTAAGGTGGAGAAATAGATTTTTCTAGCATCGCCAAGAGATTTCCTATATTTCAGTAGGCTCTCCTTCCATGCTGTTTGAAATATCACCAGTTTGGTTTGACGCCATTTACGTTCTAATTGTCGAGTTGTCTGTTTTAAGGTTCGCGTTTGATCGTTATACCAGGGTGCTAATTTTTTTTCTCTAATTATTTTCCTTTTGAGTGGAGCCACTCTATCTAGCGTGTAGCGGAGTGTTGACTCCAAGCTTTCAGTCGCCTGATCGAGTTCTGTGTGATCTGACGGTGATCCAAATCTAATTGATGTTTCTGCGAGGTTATTTATGAAGCTCGGTGCAGTAGCTGATGTGTAGGTACGTTTTACGCGGTAGCGAGACGAGGTGGAAATATTATGATCAATACGTATTATGAACGAGATAAGATAATGGTCTGAGACAACTTCAAACTGCGGAAAAATGATAATATTTTCTATACTTAGTCCGTATGTTAGTATGAGGTCAAGAGTGTGACCACCATTATGAGTAGGCCCGATAAAAAATAAAGACATCAACTGTACATTAGTACAGCATGTGTTGAACACAGCAGTCTGATTTGTGTGTTAATGTAACACATATGAAACAACAATGAGGGGTTGTTCGTTAATGTGATGTGTAAATGTTCATGGAGGCGGATAAGAGACCATGGTGGGTCTTCAGTGTTGTTAATGAGGCCAGTTGTCGATGGGAAGAAACTGTTTTTGTGGCGTCAGTTTTTGGACTTGATGGACTGCAGCCTCCTGCCAGAGGGGAGTGCCTGGAAAAGTTTGTGTCCAGCGTGAGAGGGGTCAGCCATAATCGTAACTGCCCGCTTCAGGGTCCCGGAAGTGCACAGATAATGAAGGGGTGGCAGATTGCAGCCAATGACCTTCTCAGCAGAGCGAATGACATGCTGCAGTCTGTCCTTGTCCTTTTTCAGTGGCAGCAGTGTACTAGATGGTGACTGAGGAGGTGAGTATGGACTCACCATACTGATGATGGAGGTATAGAAGTGCACCATAATTGTCTTTGGTAGGTTGAACTTCAGTTGCCACAAGAAGTACACTCTGATTTTTTTAATGAGAGACCTGATGTTCAGCTCCTACTTGAGGTCCTAGGTGATGATAGTTCCCAGGAAGCAGAAAAAGTGCACAGTATCGACTGGGGAGTCACACAGGATGATGGGGGCAGGTGGGGCTGGGTTGTTCTTGTTTAAAACTTTTAAAATTTAGAGGCATGCATATTGTCTTTCAGTCGTTCCATGACACACTGTTAGTGAAACGCTAGAGTGGCTATAAAACAGAAACCGGATCAGTGCACACTGTCCATCACCATTAACCAAAAAATAAGGTTTTTAAGAAAACAATAAGACTTTATGAAACGAGATTTCATGAGATTTAATTTGGGCTTCATAGAAATAGAAAAAGAGAAGAAAAGTAATTATTTGAGAATCATTATCCTTATATCCTTCTCCAAATGAACTGATCATTTATATGATGTGTACATTACATTATAAGTATACAGTAAGTCTCTTAAAAATTAGAGCAATCATTACACAGGTAAAAGGTTTATTCATTTACTCACCTTATTCAACAGTCCAGGGGAACATGGACACTTTATTGTTTTTATCTGTTTGTTGTTAATAAATCATGTGACATCATTTATTGCTGCCTTCCAAGTCGTCCTCAGAAGTTTGTGCACACAATATCGGAGATGGTCATTATGATTTGGTGTGTGTTCAACTGGTTTTGGAAGTAAAATTGACAGCGTGAGACATTTTCTTTTATTTATTTATTTGTTTTGCAATTTCATCAACAAGAAGTTTATTTTTTACTTACTGAAGGAAAATATCGAGCTGTAGTTCTTAGTTAACAAGCAAAAGTACCACTTAAATTTTACTGTCTGCTGTAGGTGGCACATTAATTGTGGGGGCTGCCATTACTTTTTTTTTTTTTTGAACTTACTCTCAGTTCATAAAGTCGGGGCTCATATAAAAATATGAGTTCTAGTTATACTTTCACGTGCATTCACCTCATAATTATGATATTTTCAACAGGAATTGAAGCCACATTATGTGAGTGTAGTGTTGTATATAAAATATACATGAAATAAACACGAGGGAGACCTAGTATGAGTAATATGTAATCTTATTGAGAATTCACTGGGCTGGTGGACTGTATGAACAGATGTTCACCAAAGACACAACACACAGATAAGCAAGGCACAGGGGGATAACAATACATGTATTTGATTAGTGTGGCAGGCCTCAGAGTGTAGGTGGACGGTCAACTAAGACACACACACACACACACACACACACACACACACACACACACACACACACACACACACACACACACACACAGAAGGAAAACAGAACATTATAAGAATAATAAAAGGAGTATTAGGATATTATAAGGATTATAAGGATATTATAATGATATTGTGAAGTATGGGGTACAGAAAAGGGGGTAAAATACTTGCAAGCAGTATAACCAGATATAAAACAGAAATGTAGAGCAAATATGAAAAGAAAAAAGCATTATAAAACAGAAATACAGAAAAATCTGAAAGAAACTTACTCATAATGCACTTGAAGGTGTGGAGGATTCTTTTCTCACAAGAAAAAGTCAGGAGTAACACAGACGAAGGCCTTAATTTTTAAGAGAGAACCAAGATGGGCCGTTTATAAGGGTAGTTGAGCCGAGTTGCACTTGTGAGACAACCGTCTATGGGAACGGCTAGGGCCGGGAGATAACTGTCGATGGGAACAGCGGACACCGTGAGACCAAGGTCTCTCCGAAATGTTGAGTCTCGTACAGTGAGGGAAAAAAGTATTTGATCCCCTGCTGATTTTGTACGTTTGCCCACTGACAAAGAAATGATCAGTCTATAATTTTAATGGTAGATTTATTTGAACAGTGAGAGACAGAATAACAACAAAAAAATCCAGAAAAACACATGTCAAAAATTTTATAAATTAATTTGCATTTTAATGAAGGAATTTTGTTTTCCTTTCTTAATATCTTTCTGGTAAATAAAAAACAGGAAGGGATAAGAATGTATCTTTGCCAATTGGGATTGTATTGTTGAAGTAAACAGACTAGAACTATTTTACAGGTTAACTATACATGAGAGTGGAAGACCCCATTAAGAGAGGTGTTATTCGTGTGATTAGAACAGTAGAGATTACTTTAGTAAATTTTTTAATTATTTGATAGACCAACATTATTTAATCTCTGCAGCAATATTTCCTGATTCACTGTGTTGAGAGCCTCTTCTAAATCAACAGACAGGGAAGTGCAGAGTATACCATCCAGTACCAATACCATCTCCACAGCCCATTGAGAACTAGCTTGTGACCCACCAACTATAAAACCTAATCGGGTTAGACTCGATTAGATTTGTTAAATCAGCAGACACCAAGCCGGGGTCTGCTGCATGAACAATATCTATGCTTAACAAGCGCTAGCCCGTGCACCTTCCTTGGTCCCCTATTCAACCACGCAATGAACTGTGATGGGGGGGAACATTGTATTCTTACCAAAACCTAACCCTAACTCTTTTAAATGGTGCGAGAGGAGCATGATGTCCTTCTGCACTGTCCTGGCCAGGAGATGAATATTGTTTAGATGGAAGGATCCTGCTCCACCAGTGTATGGTCACTGGGTCAGGGAAGTCATGTCTCATCTTAAGTTGGAAAAGATTAGGTACACTGTCAAGGGGACGAATGGGAAATTTTACAGAATCTGGCAACCTTTTCTGTTCTTTGTCAGAGACGTGATTAGATTAGTGAGATTAGTTTGACTTTGATCTTTGTGTTAAGGTGAGAGTGGTGAATTGAGCATCTAAATCTTTTCTAAGGCCAGTCTCTAGCCGAATACGCTACATGTGACTCCGCTCCTATTTTGCTTGATCGGTTTCTTGTTTTGGTTTACTTCATTGTGTTGCTTTACGGTCATTTTCTCAATTGTATTGCTTTACCGTTATTTTCTTTGTTTTACTTATTGTTTTGCACCAGTCTTTTCTTTTTCTATTTTTTGTTGTGCTAGTGTCTGTTTTGTTGCTATTTTTGTTGACTTTAGTTTAGGATGTATGTTTAGTTTATGTTCTGTAACCACATGTAGTATGAGACACTAATTGGTAAATTGGTGTTTTCCAGGTTCAAACCTGTTCTATCAGGTTTGTTTTCCCATATAACCACCTTACTATTGATGAGGTGTATGCTATGCATTATTGTCTCCATGCTATAGTGGCTATATTTTCCATTTTGTATTGTTTACCATAATTATGGTTCTGCTTGGGTGCTGTTAACTTCCTCCATTTCATGTGGAGGTGTTAGCGCTACCACACCCCAGTGTCTGTAATATTTGTCTTTCTTTGTTTATTGTTCAGTGTTTGTGTAAGTTGGGGTTAACCGGTGTTTTCTATCTCTCCAGGAGCCGGTGAGTCTTGGTGGGACAGGAGAGGCTAGCTGCATTTATTTGGTGGTGTGTGCCTCACAGCATGCTCAGTGTGCCAACACAACCACTTCCTTAAGGTGTAGGTAGTGTTTGATGATTTTGGTGTGACTTGAGGTGGGTTTGGATGACCTCCTGAGCTGTAGCTGGCCTGCCTTGTTCCTGCCAAGCCTGGGCCTAAAGAAGTGCTTTGTTTTAAAATCCTTATTGTGATTCATTGGAGAGCGATTTTCTATTTATATGTTAGTTTTAACGATACTTAAGTGTCATAATAAAATGTAGTTTTTATATTCGTACTCATGTCTCTATATATTCGTACTCTCATGTTCTTTGCCCCATTAGGTAAAACTTGTATGCCTTTATTTAGGAATATTTCCCTGGTTCTCCCCCAGGGTGGCGTAGTTGGATTTACTAAATTTAGATAAACGTTTCCCTCCTTTTGGTAATGCCACAGTAAATGCAAAAATTAAGCACATTTGATGATATCATGCAGGCTTATTCAGTCATCTTGTACACAACAGCAGCAGCTGATGGCAGAAACATTGTGAGAGTTGTGAAGAAAAACCCCAGAACAGTCAGTGTCAAATGTCTTTGGTGTAGAGCACAAACAAATGAATTAGTTCCAATAGTTTTGGAGGGGACTGTATTACATTCTTTAATCAAGTAACTGATACCTTTGGTGGAAAAATCGATGTGGTTAAGGACAACAAGCCACGGTCATCTATCTGTGCAATAAACAGTGCTTTTAGCATTGTGTGGAGTCCACATTATCATACCATTTTATTTGCAGAAGGACAATGCAGTCCCTTGTCTCTGCAGATGGTCTTAGAGCAGGTGTGTCCAATCTTAATCAATTAGGGCTGATGTGGGTGCAGGTTTTAAAAAGCTCTTTTAATGTCACTGGTATTTTACCTGCTGGCCCCTTTTAGGTATAGGTTCAGAAGCATTAATTGGACCTTTTTGTCCAACTCCAACCACTTTCATGTATGGATGATCATACATGATCAACCACCTGGATGATCCACGACTGTTTTTCTGTTTTGTGATAGTTGTTCATGAGTCCCTTGTTTGTCCTGAGCAGTTAAACTGCCCACTGTTGTACAGGTCCTGCACATTCTTTTCTTTTCCAGCATATTGTGCATATTTGACCCGTTTCCAACAGTGGCTATATATAGCCAGTTATTCATTCTCATTAAAAAAAGTATGGAGAGGAAAATATGGTTTGTCATACAAGTTGTGGAATGGGGCAGTCAAGGCTACATTGGTTCATGAGTGGCAGGATGGGGAGGTATTCTGTGTGTAGGTTCCTGCCCATAGGCACAGGATTTTCTAATCCCCTGGGAATCATGAATGCTCAGAACAGCCTCAAATTAGCATATATAGTGTGTTTCTCCTCACAACACCATTATGTCACACTTTTGCATCCTTGCAGGGTTAATTGCAAATTTTACTATACATCAGCTTTATTTCATTTCACAAAATTTGTTTTAGAAATCTACTTTTTAATGTTTGTTCTTCCAGTTTTTTATTAACTGGTAGTGGTTATTTTATTATTTTTATCGCTTTCTTGTACAGGATTCCACTGGAGGAAAAAATATATAAATAACTATTGAAAACACCATCATATTGAAGAAACTCCATATTTTTATTCATAGTTTAGTAGTAACTACACATGTTCTATCCATCCATCCATCTTCTACCGCTTACTCGTTTTCAGGGTCCCTGGGAACCTGGAGCCTATCCCAGGAAGCATCGTGCACAAGGCGGGGTACAAAACAAATGAAGTAAATCTCTTTTGGAAGAACAATGCTTCAGTACAGTTCTAGAGACTTTTAAAATCTACACCAAGGTGTACTGAAAATGTTTTTGGCAATGTTCTACTAAGACACTTTATATTGTTTTTTGCTTTAATTTGTCAACCATCTGTTATTATGTTATATATAAATATTCACAACAGTAAGATTTATAAGCAAGGCAATTGTTATAAGTGCTGTCTTTGCTTGATAGGCCATACTTGCCTGTAGTGCAGCCATTAGCATCCTTTTAGCATGCCTCCACTTGTCTTGCAGTGCTTCTTTAAAGCTGTCTGTCATGAGGAAGTAAAATACTGGGTTGATGACACTGAGCCTATGCAATTGGCCGTGTCACTGCGAAAACCAAATTGATGAAGTCTACGATGCACGGTGACAATTCAGGAAGCCGAGAGGCAATACACACAATCCTCATTATATGGATGGGTGTGTAGAGCACCAGAAACATGATTGCCACAGCCCCACGATTCTTACAGGCCTTTGGAAGGATGTCGTATGCATTTCCTCTCTTTTCATGAGAACAGAAACCATGTGGTGTGATGATTGATAGAAACAAACCCACCAGGGGCATCACATATCCAGTTATGTTGAGCACTATGCTGTAAATCAGAATAACTCAGGCCACTCCAAGGCTTGCAAAATCACAACACACTGTCCAGCCATTGTCCTCCAAGTCCTGGATAATGAAGTCTATGAGGGGAGCAATTTTAGCATTTACCCAGATCCAGTTCAGTATAGTGATGCACAATGAGGCCTTGAGTGTCAACAGGATGTGTTCTCGCTGGGGGTGACATGGCAACAAGAACCGGTCCACACTTACCCACATCATGAAAAGGATGCTAGAGTACAAGTTCACATGGAGGATATAGCGATTAACCATTCATAGTGAAGTATTGAGTTTCTTCTGGTTGTAAGCGTAGTTATAGGACAGCTCAGGTAAAGTACACAGGTAGATGAGAGACACAGACAGGTTAAACAGGTACAAGTTTGTGGACTTCCAAGCAGGGAGGCAAAAGATATAGCCTAGGACCAGCACTAGGTTTCTGATGAAGCCAATAGTAAATTCCAGACCATACATTGGCGAGAGGTAATATCTTTCTAATAATGGGGTGATGACACTGGAACAGTTGTCCAGCAGCCATAAAAACTAGTGTATATATAATTACTGTACATAAAGAGCTCTATTTTCATGTTATTGCAGGTGTAATTTGTTGGATAACACTAGCATGATGCTTTTTTGTTGGGCGGATTAAAAGAATTCACTCTTGAGCTCTGATGCTATTTTTGTGGGCATAAATAAATGCTCTGTGCTAATGTGTGTGGAATGGTGCAAAAGGTGTTATGTACAGAATCTACGCAATGTGATTTTCAAATCCATTTTGGTCCAATAATGGTCATGTATTACCCAAGGGATAAGATTTTCCCTATTAAAGTTCAGATTTAGAAGTGGTTTATGCAGTTGCACACTAGGTTTAAATTTAACCAGCATTTAAATCCATGCCAGCTGAGACACACCATAAAAACGCATGCCCTTTCAGTCTACTTTGTATATACGCACACATATATTCTATACACCCAAGTGAAGCATAAACTTCAGTCAGTAGTGTCACATGTGCTTCCACATTTCTTGAACTCCCTTAGATGCTTTGTTTTAATTTGATCTGCTCTGAAATCATGGTCTCCAAAATAATAAAAAATAGAGTTCGCATGAAGCAAATTATTTAGATAACCTCAGGTGTGGGGCTTTAATTCTCTTTAAGCTTTCAACCCTGTTTTGATTCATAAATTGTTTTAATTTATTAACAAAACTGCACAATTTAGAATTAATGTTGTATTTGACAGTGTTGAAAGAGTTGCTGTGAACTTAATAAGTTTACAGGCGTTAAGATTAAAAATGTACACTTGTCTAAATGTCCTACATAAACATATACCGTGCGGTCGAAAAGTCTGACCATTTTTTTCTGAGTTTTTTTTTATTTAAAATTTGAAATCAACAGAAGGTCATGAAAATTCACAATGAGTCACAACAAGTGTTTGGGATGAATAGGTTGTACAGTTTTATTTCCCATTAGCTCAGGAATTCCAGGTATGTCAAGTTTGTTATATTGTTAATTATTGTAGCAGGTGGGGAGTTGGTTTAGCGGAAGTCTGCAGAGGGACTGTGGTGGAATGGGCAATTAACTAGGCACACCTGTTGCTTATTTTTGTTTTCTTATATGAACAAGCTGTGTTCTTGTTCGTTCTCTCTCTCAGGGATCTCTCTCTGTGTGTGTGTGTGTGTGTGTGTGTGTGTGTGTGTGTGTGTGTGTGTGTGTGTGTGTGTGTGTGTGTGTGTGTGTGTGTGTGTGTGTGTGTGTGTGTGTGTGTGTGTGTGTGTGTGTGTGTGTGTATATAAAATGTGTCATTTAGAGGTGAAGAGACGGGACGCAATCGCATGAGATCAGCATGTTTATTAGGGCATATACAAAAATAATAGTCATGAATCAAAGTGTAGCCAGTTAAAAAGATTAAACTATTGAACTGGAAAAGAAGAACCCAATTTCTAATAAACACTGGTTTAACGTCCTGGGAAATTGCTCTACCCTGGAACTAATCTAAATTTAATCCATAGCAATAAATAATTTCAAGACATGTGGTCATGATTCTTAGAGAACAGTGAGAAATAGTTCCTTTCTACACCTCTCTTTGGATCAAATATTTATTCATCTAACTTGTTAGAAATCTTCATCCTTAATTCTCTCTGTAGCAGGAAGAAAAGTGTTATTTAGAGTGTGTAGTGTAATGATGTACAATATCCTATGACACTTTTTGTAATAAAATGATATCTGTAATAAAACATATGTAGGCCACACTAAGTAAAGAACATTTATTAGCATTTCATTTAAAATGTCATGGTGTCAAAACTTATAGCAGTGTTCATCAGTGCAGAATTTATTTCTGGTGTAAAACAGCTAAATGTTTTAAAAGGTTACTTAAAGTGGACAAGTAATACTTTTATTACTTTCCTCAACAAAACGCTGGAAAGGTAATGTTTCTGTATAAACATACATCTCTCTCCATCTATAAAGCTATTAAACAAACAAATAAAGAAATAAATATACAGCCATCATTAACTATTTCATCATCATCAATATTTAATCATTTTAATGTAGAATTAATTCCATTTGGGAAATTCACCCTGGGAGGTGGGTTTTTTCCAGGAAAATAAACGGTTCTTTATGCTGGACGTATGCATTTTGGACATGCGCAGGATTTATAGCTGTTTTTAAAGCATTTCACAGAGACTGATCCTGAACTGCAGGTTTCTGTCAGGTTCACTGCATCCTGTGCATATATCAGTGGTTACAGAATTAGAATTGGAACCTTGGAATCAGAACATTGCGAGATGAAAAGCTGATCTGCATCAGCACAATCCACATTCAGATGAAAGTTGTACATTCAGTAGCTCTGACTTGCATAAAAACTGGACAGAAAATGAGTAAACAGGAAGAAGAGAAAGGAATGCAGAGGAAGGTGGACGGGATGTCTTGCAACATCATCAATGAGCTGCGGTTAGAGAAGAAGCTCTGTGATGTAGTCATCATGGTGGATGGCGCCAAGTTCCACGTGCACAAGAACATCCTGTGCAGCTGCAGCCCATACTTCATGGTTCTCTTTACCAAAGGCTGGTACCCTCCTGATAAGCTCAGGTACAGCATCCCTAATGTTTCCGCCGAGATAATGGAGCTGGTCGTGGAGTAACCGTATATAAGACGTGTTAACATCACAGAGAAAAACGTGTGTAAGCTGCTGATCGCTGCTGATTATCTGTTGGTGAACAGCCTGGTGAACGAGTGCTGCGCGTTCCTGAAGGCTCAGCTGTGTCCAGAGAACTGCATTAACCTCTGGCGTTTTGCACACTCCTACTTCTGCGAGAAGTTGAAGCAGCAGGCCTTCCGGTTTATCTTGCACAACTTTGAGGAGATGGTGCGCCTCTCTGAGGACTTCCTAGACCTGACGGTCGTGCAGCTGAGCGAGACCATCGAGAAGGACGAACTGAACGTGAAACAGGAGAGCGTGGTGTTTGAAGCCGTCTTACAGTGGATCAAACATGCGCCATGGAAACGGAAAGCACACATAGGAGTGTTACTGCCCAAGGTGCGTCTGGGGCTATTGACGCACGATTACCTCAGGAACAATGTGAGCAACAACGTTTCAGTGATGGACGACATGACATGTAAGCCGATCGTCACCAGAGTTCTGATGGGCATTGATGACCTCAACCCAAGCCTTTCTCTCAGCTCTGATCTCACGAGACTCCGCCTGCCCAGCGCTGTTCTGCTGGCCATCGGTGGCTGGTACCAAAGGAATCGCACCAATGCCATAAAAGCGTATGATACGCGAGCGGCACGCTGGGTATGCGTCACGTGCACCGATGAGAGTCCACCGTCTGCCCATCACGGGACGGTGTATCTAAACGGCTTCGTGTACTGCATCGGAGGAATCGACAGTGAGGATTTCCTCTGCAGTGTGAGAAGGTTTGACCCCATCACCAGAATCTGGGCTCAGGTGCACCCCATGCACTATTGCCGGTGTGACGTGAGCGTGTGTGTGCTGGACAGTCGTATCTATGCAATGGGAGGATTTAATGGCTTCGAACATCTGAATACGGTAGAGCGATATGAACCTGAGAATGATCGGTGGTGCATGATTGCGCCAATGCACGGACGAAGGAGCAGCTCTAGCGCTACAGTACTGAATGGCAAAGTGTACATATGTGGAGGGTATGACATTTTCGGGTGTTTGTTCACGGGGGAGTATTACAGTCCTCAGACGGGAGCGTGGACCCTCATCACCCCCATGATGATCAGAAGGTGTGGACTGGGCGTGGTCGCGTATGGAGGATGGGTTTACGCTGTCGGGGGAAATGATGGTGTTAATAGATGGGACCAAAGTTCAACATTCTCTTGGTTAACGTCACCATTTTACAGGTTTCACAAGAACCTTGTCTCTTTGTATGTCTCAGACTGCAGGCAGTCAGTGGGTAAAGAAGTATGAAGGACAGAGCTGTGGTTGAACCCTGTTGGTTTGTATCCTTGAATAGTGGTGCTGAGCTGTGTTAATAGTTTGTAGAAAGCCATGAGAACCAGCTGGGGTGGGCCCTTTCCAAGCCAAGGGCTGAGCACCATTTATGTCTGTGAGAACCGTTGAACTAGAGCGTCCACAGGCCTGACCTACAAGCTCGAGGGTAAAGTGCGCTCTCACTCCTCGAGCCCAGATAGCTCAGTCGGTAGAGCATCAGACTTTTAATCTGAGGGTCCAGGGTTCAAGTCCCTGTTTGGGTGTTGTAGTACTCTCCATATCTTCTGAGAGGTCCAGTGAAACCATCTAAGGTGCCTCTTTCCAGCATGTTTTGTTCAGCAAGCAAAATGGGCAAACTAAGGGTAAACATTCAGCAGGTTGTCAAGTTACTAATGGTTACTAGGTGAGAGTGTTGCTACCTAAGCTTTGTTACCTTTTAGCATGAAGTTGACAAAGACATGGGTGGTCATCATAGAGATTGGAGTCCATATAACAGCATCCTTATTAGACTGCGCAGAAAATCATGGGTCTGTGTGAAAAAGAGCACATTGAATGACCCCGACATGATTTGAACCTTCTGATCTGGAGTCAGACGCACTTCCGTTGCGCCACGAGGTCCCAGCTCGAAGCCTATAGCGCATCATGGTGCAAGGCATACTTGTTCATCGGCGTGGCGATCAAGACGCATTGGAACTCGGAGACAGGTGGTGGGCTGTGACTGTTGCGACTAGTGTCTGACATCTGGGCAAGAGCTCTTCCAGAGGACAAGGCACGAGCCCTTTAAAGGCATAACCTGCCAGGTTTCCCTTCCCTGGACATTAAGGGAGATTTTCAAGATCAAATGGTAGATCTCACCCCAGTGCGTGAGAGTGAAGCGTGGACAACTTATACCTGAACTCAGGGACTCAACTGCCTATGCGATAGAACCATGGTTCAGCCTTCTTCTGGGTAACTTCACACATTTACCATTTGTACGAGGCCTTTGTGTCATTATACGTGTCAGACGATGGGCAATCAGTGGCAAAGGTGGCGTAAACCTGCTTTTTGCGAGGCATACAGAGCCAAGATTACACGTCAGTTTGTGGTGTGGAATTAACGTGTTTGTTAGAAATTTTGGTCTCCTTGTGCAGAAAAGCCAAGTTTAATTAAAACTGCTGATGCTATTCTACTTGTTCCTATACCATGACACGAAGGCATTCCTTGAACCAAGACAAGCCTCCAGAGTGAGCCTTACGAATAAGAGTTATGCTGGTAACGATTTCCAAGCGACATGCCGGTCAAAAGTGTGCTAGTTGTAAACAAAAATACGAACAAGGTCGTTAAACAGAAAGCACTGGGGTTAAGTTGATCTCAACTTAGAAACTGGCCAACATAATAGATGGGACCAAAGTTCAACATTCTCTTGGTTAACGTCACCATTTTACAGGTTTCACAAGAACCTTGTCTCTTTGTATGTCTCAGACTGCAGGCAGTCAGTGGGTAAAGAAGTATGAAGGACAGAGCTGTGGTTGAACCCTGTTGGTTTGTATCCTTGAATAGTGGTGCTGAGCTGTGTTAATAGTTTGTAGAAAGCCATGAGAACCAGCTGGGGTGGGCCCTTTCCAAGCCAAGGGCTGAGCACCATTTATGTCTGTGAGAACAGTTGAACTAGAGCGTCCACAGGCCTGACCTACAAGCTCGAGGGTAAAGTGCGCTCTCACTCCTCGAGCCCAGATAGCTCAGTCGGTAGAGCATCAGACTTTTAATCTGAGGGTACAGGGTTCAAGTCCCTGTTTGGGTGTTGTAGTACCCTCCATATCTTCTGAGAGGACCAGTGAAACCATCTAAGGTGCCTCTTTCCAGCATGTTCTGTTCAGCAAGCAAAATGGGCAAACTAAGGGTAAACATTCAGCAGGTTGTCAAGTTACTAATGGTTACTAGGTGAGAGTGTTGCTACCTAAGCTTTGTTACCTTTTAGCATGAAGTTGACAAAGACATGGGTGGTCATCATAGAGATTGGAGTCCATATAACAGCATCCTTATTAGACTGCGCAGAAAATCATGGGTCTGTGTGAAAAAGAGCACATTGAATGACCCCGACATGATTTGAACCTTCTGATCTGGAGTCAGACGCACTTCCGTTGCGCCACGAGGTCCCAGCTCGAAGCCTATAGCGCATCATGGTGCAAGGCATACTTGTTCATCGGCGTGGCGATCAAGACGCATTGGAACTCGGAGACAGGTGGTGGGCTGTGACTGTTGCGACTAGTGTCTGACATCTGGGCAAGAGCTCTTCCAGAGGACAAGGCACGAGCCCTTTAAAGGGATAACCTGCCAGGTTTCCCTTCCCTGGACATTAAGGGAGATTTTCAAGATCAAATGGTAGATCTCACCCCAGTGCATTGAATGACCCCGACGTGATTTGAACACGCAACCTTCTGATCTGGAGTCAGACACGCTACCGTCTGTCTGTCTGTCTGTCTGTCATAAATAAATAAATAAATAAATAAATAAATACAAAACACACACACACACACTATGAATAAATATTAAAGTAAATAAAAAGATGTACAGTATTTCACAAAGTGAGAACTCCCCTCACATTTTTGTAAATATTTGATGATATCTTTTCATGTGACAACACTGAAGAAATGACACTTTGCTACAGTGTAAAGTAGTGAGTGTACAGCTTGTGTAACAGTGTAAATTTGCTGTCCCCTCAAAATAACTCAACACACATTAATGTCTAAACCGCTGGCAACAAAAGTGAGTACACCCCCAAGTAAAAATGTCCAAATCGGGCCCAATTAGCCATTTTCCCTCCCCGGTGTCATGTGACTTGTTAGTGTTACAAGGTCTCAGGTGTGAATGGGGAGCAGGTGTGTAAAATTTGGTGTCATCACTCTCACACTCCCTCATACTGGTCACTGGAAGTTCGACATGGCACCTGAAGGCAAAGAACTCTCTGAGGATGTGAAAAAAAAGAATTCTTGCTCTACATAAAAATGGCCTAGGCTTTAAGAAGATTACCAAGACCCTGACACTGAGCTGCAGAACGGTGGCCAAGACCATACAGCGGTTTAACAGGACAGGTTCCACTCAGAACAGGCCTCGCCATGGTCGACCAAAGAAGAAGTTGAGTGCACGTGCTCAGCGTCATATCCAGAGGTTGTCTTTGGGAAATAGTGCTGCCAGCATTGCTGCAAAGGTTGAAGGGGTGGGGGGTCAGCCTGGGCTTTGGACACTGCAGACACAAACACAAAATCAAGTTTATATACGACAATGTATTACTCGAATAGGTTATTGATTGTGCAAATACTATATGCATGTAGAACCCCTACATGCTTTGCGTTTAATATGTATTATGTAAGGAATAAACATGCGGTTAAACGAGCTTCATTTTGGTAAAATTCAAACATTCAACATTCAAAGATGGGGGGGGGGGGGGGGGGTGGCTACAGAAATCATTTGTTGCCTCAGCTGGTAAATACAGTAGCAAATGTACCAGGTCATAAATTGGCTAACGTATTGGAGAGACAATCCAAAGTGTTCAAAGAAGAGTTGGGTCCACTACTGGAGAGAGAGCTCCAGAGGCTGGTGGAAGACAAGATCATTGAACCAATGCAGTTTGCAGAGTGGGCAGCTCCCATTGTTCCAGTCAGAAAACTGATGGTTCTACCCCAATTTGTAGGGATTATAAATTCGCAGTAAATCCAGCTCTAGTGTGGAGCAGTATCCAATTCCCAAGGTAGAAGATTTATTTGCTCAGTCGGCAGGAGGAAAGAATTTCCCAACTGGACATGACCCATGCGCATCAGAAGATAATACTGTACAAAAATTCCAATAAGTACGTTACAATCAACATGCACAAGGGATTATGTACTTACAACAGGCCACCATTTGGAGTTGCTTCAAGTCCAGCGATCTTCCAGCACACAATAGAAGGGATTCTGCAAGACATCACACGCGTCACAGTTTATCTGGATGGCATTTTAGTCTCAGGGGCTAATGAACATCTGCAGAACTTGGATGAGGTACTAAGTAGGATAGAAAAGAGTGGACTGAGGCAAAGAAGGAGCAAGTGCGAGTCCTTGGGAGAAGTAGAGATATTTTTAGGTCACAAAATTAATGCCATAGGATTACAGTCGAAAGACAGGTCCTATATTATGTTTGAGACAGCTGGCATTGTAGCCGTGAAATCAGCTAACATTATGCTCCATGTAATGTTTGAGATATCCAGTTATTTGTTAAACGCTAACGCATTGCAATGTTATAAACTACCTCCTAATGGACCACCATGCATCTCCATTCAGCCCGTGTCCTGTCAGCTAAATGTAGCCTCATGTCACTCATAATTATTCACATGTTCATGCTTTTAATAAATCTTTTTATCCTGACACCGTATCAGTGAATTTAAACTAATGCCTGCATTCAGAGTATAAGGGGGGGGGTGTGCGTTCAGGAGTGCACCTTAGCACTTTATTAGTCATGGTCAGACAGTGTTTGAACGAACTCTCACTCTCACTCTCTCTCTCACTCTCTCTCTCTCTCTCACTCTCTCACTCTCTCTCTCTCTCTCACTCTCTCTCTCACTCTCTCTGCCAGAGGAGGATGCCCTCCAGGAGTTTTTAATTTTATAGTGTTTTTTTTTGATTCTCTGGGTTTTTAAAAAAAAATAAAAATCACACCATGGTACTGAGCATGTGTACTTTTGGTGGTATCGTTACCAATGACTAGATTTTTGGTATCATGACATCCCTAATATGTAAGGAAATAGGATGAACTCTGCATACAGGGAAGCTTAGTTTTATGGGGGACTCGCGTAGTGGTTCCACCTCCGCGGCGTGCAGCTCTTCTAAGACATCTACACGAAACCCATCCGGGAATTACCAGGATGAAAGGCCTGGTGCGTAGCTATATGTGGTTGCCACACTTGGATGCAGAGGTGGAAGCATTGGTCAAATCGTGTGCAGTCTGTCAGGAAAACAGAAACGCTCCGGCAAACGCGCCACTGCATGCGTGAGAGATACCAGAGCAACCATGGAGAAGGATTCACATTGATTACGGTGCACCGTGGATGAGTAGAATGTTCTTGATCGTGGTAGAAGCATTCTCAAAATGGATAGAGGCTTATCTGTTAATCAAGTCTACATCCACAATTACCATTCAGTGCTTAAGACAAACCTTTAGCCAACACAGGATACCAGAAGTAGTGATGTCAGACCATAGCAGTTTTTTTGTTTTTTTTACCAGTGCTGAATTCCAAGAGTTTATGGAAAGAAACGGAATTAAACACAAGCACAGCACCCTACCATGCATCTTCCAGTGGTCTGGCTGAAAGGGCCGTTCAAACATTCAAAACCCTGATGAAAAGAGTGCTGGAGAGTCCATTGAAAAAGCTAGGCAAAGTGCTGTTCAGTTACCGAACGACGCCACAGTCGACCACTGGCAAATCAGCCGCTAATCAGCTGTGTGGAAGGAAACTGGTCTACACAGGGTCTCATTGAGATACAAATAATTGAGAAAAATGGTACCATGACCAACATGCAAAGGAAAGATATCTCGTGGTGGGTGACCCAGTGTATACTAGGAACGTCAGCTCTGGACCTACTTTTATTCCAGGAACAGTTCAGAAAAAGACTGGTCCTGTATGGTGCACAGTAGCATTGGGAAGTGGGCAAGTAGTGCACTGACATATTGATCAGGTGAGAGATGGGCACAATGCAACATCCGTAGCACCAGAGTTGTAAGACACTTCACGGCCAGATGTTGCCATTCCAGTGCATTCTACAAAAGACTCAGGTTCTTCATTCTCTGAGGAAAGTCACAAACAAAAACTGGGAGGAACTTCTGAAGTGGCTGCATCAGAAACTTTCCTTGGGATGGAAAACCCCGAGTTGAGAAGGTCTACACGTACTAAATCTCCAAGCTATCTGAAAGATTATAATTAGTGTAGTGGCGAGTTCCCCAAACGCAGGGCAAGAATGAACCCAGGAACTGAACTGAATCTCAAGAGAAAGTGATGCATGCAATAAGACAATGGCCCAAAACAAATAATGGTTAAAGAACAATAAAGTTATTGGTTTGAATGGCCAAAACTGATGTCCAAGCCCATGTGCAGGACTAATAAACAGTTACTGGAAATGATTAGTTGCAGTTATTGCTGCACAAGGGGGTCAGATCTGATACCGAAGGCAAAAGGTTCACATACTTTTGCCACTCCCAGATATGTAATATTGGATTATTTTCTGCAATAAATAAATGACCAAGTATAACATGTGTCACGTTTGTTTAAATGGGTTCTCTTTGTGTAGTTTTAGGACTTGTCTGTAAATCTTGTTATTTATGTAGAAATATAGAAAACTCTAAAGGGTTCACAAACTTTCAAGCACCACTGTAGCTGTGATGTGCAGCAAAAGGTTGTTGAGCTTCACAAAATGGGAAGTGTCTATAAGAAAGTAGCACAAGTATCGAAAACGCTCATTTCCACCATCAGGACAATAATTAAGAAGTTCCAGTCAACTGGAAATGTTATGAATTAACCTGGAATTGGACGCGTGTCTATATCGTCTCAACACACTGAAGAGGACGGTTCGAGTGGACAAAACATCTCCAAGGATCACAGCTGGAGAATTGCAGGAGTTAGTTGTGTCTTGGGGTCAGAAAGTCTCCAAAACTACAATATGAAGTCACCTACATCACCACAAGTTGTTGGAAGGGTTTCAAGAAAAAAGCCTCTACTCTCATCCAAAAACACACTCGGGTGTCTTCAGTTTGCCGACACTACTGGAACTTCAAATGGGATCGGGTTCTATGGTCAGATGAAACCAAAATAGAGCTTTTTGGTAATAAACACCAGAGGTGGTTTTGAAGCACACAGATAGGTAGCCATATGGAAAAGTACCTCATGCCCACGGTTAAATATGGTGGTGGATCTTTAATGTTTTGGGAATGTTTTTCTGCCAGAGGACCTGGACATATTGTTAGGATACATGGATATTAAATAAAAACCTGACTGCCTCTGACAGAAAGATTCAAATGTGCCGTGGTTGCATCTTCCAGCAGGACAGTGATCCAAAACATACATCAAAATCAACGCAAAAACGGTTTACTGACCACAAAATCATCGTCATTTAACACTAATGATCAGTATTGAAAATATTAACATGGATATCTGAGTCTGATAATAAAATTAACTTCTACTTGCAGTCAAATTTTGTAGTGTTTAGGACATTTAACACCCTTCCGTCCAAAAGAAACCAAAAGGGGGTACAAACTTTTACACTCCACGGTATTTGGTTGAAATTGCGCTTATAGAACAACTGAACAGCAACGTTTCCATACAGGTTTTAGTGAAGTGTTTATCAATAGCAACTTGACTTGAAATGGATGATGTTTCATTAGCTTGGCCTGTGCCCAAATCCTGCACGACTGCGTATCTAGGTACACTACACACGGTCTGAACGAATGGAGTCTCTACCGCACTCTCCACTCCTGTAGTTCTCCGTCATTAAATGCGGTTCAGAGACGGCTTCCATTACACCAATCACCAACCCTCAGTGAGTAACCCGCTCGCCATGTACAACCTGCTACCTTTAACAGACAGACGCGGTTAGTCACGCCCATGGACGCCAGAGAGGATAATATGATTGGTTCGAACGTGCGTGGTGGGTGGAGCCACGAGAGAGCGCTCTACATAGAGTTTAAATCTATTACTTCATCCCCAGTGAAATCCTCTTATACAGAGACTAAGGGTCCATAGAGTAGGATTCAGTCATTATCTACATCATTTAATTCGCTTGAGTGACACCTGTTTATAATAGTTTCACATAAAATCACAAATATTATAGCTTAAAAATGCAACTCATACAAATTTTTTTTGAAAATAAATTATATATTTTGTAAATGTATAAAATAAAACTTGTGTCCTATGTGGTGGTGTAGTGGCTAGCACAAGGACAGATTTAGTGATTTGTCGGATCCTAGACAAAATATAGGGATGGGGCCCTCATTTCAGTGTTTTAACATCAATATTTAAAATTTCAGCTTATGTTATTTAGCATTAACAGCAATAATCAGGCGTGTACGGGGCCTAAAAGTGGCCCTGGACTTTCTGGCCCCGAGTGGATCACCACACCCGGTCCACAATACGCCACTCATGAAGTAAGCATTCTGATGGCATTTTAGAAAAAAACATAATTAATTTGCAAAAAGTAAAAATAAAACTTTCTTAACTATAAGTTTATGCAGTGTTTTGGGGGCCCTTGCTAGCTCGAGGCCCAAGGCAATTGCTGCACGTACGTTATCATGTTTGCCTTGCACCTCCAGTTTTGGAGGTTCAATTCCTGCCTCTGCCCTGCATCGTAGTTTTCATCGTGCTTCAGGGGGTTTCATCCGGGTACTCTGGTTTCCTCCCACAGTCCAAAGACATGCGTTGTAGGCCGATTGGTATCTCTAAAAAATGTGTGCAATTGTGCCCTGCAATGGGTTGGCACCCTGTCCTGGGTGTCCCCCCACCTTGTGCCCCGAGTCCCCTGTGAGTCTTGACTCTGTGTAGGAAAAATGGGTGGATCTATGTGTCCTGCTCTAAAAAAAAAAGAAAAAGAAAAAAAAGAACCTGTTTGAATATTAGTACTTGCAAACAAGCTAAAGTGTTGTGTGAAGTGTATTAAAGAAGACAGAGCACTTGTGAATTTTAGACTTGACTGAAAATCACTTACACACAAACAAACAAAAAACCTCAAAAGTGTAAACTCTGGGTTTAAGTATCTGTCCAGTGAAGTATTTAGCAGAGCATTTATCTCCATATCAGGTGTGTTATACTATTACACTGAGCAGACTGACCTATCATAACAATCAGCATATAGTCTCATATTCCATATTCTATTATATACTAGCAGTATTATTTAACTGAAAGTCAAAACTTTTGCTACTAAAACCATGCAGTAGAACTGCTCGATAGAAATAACATTGCTCATGTGACATCCTATTAAATGTAAATATTATGTATATGTACTTTGGCTAGTTGTTTTTTTCTCCATATGGTTATAATGTTCCCAAGACTAATACATCACAGGTATTCATCATGTATACATAAGATGGACTACCATAACAAAATGAGCATAAAGTTCAAGTCATGCATAGATGTTTAAAATCGAATCATTTTCCTATATGTCACAAATGACCAAATAGTCTTCAGTAATTCCAGACAGCATGGAGAAAGTTAAATAAAGTGAAGTGAAGGATATAATGGATGCCTGAAGGGTTGCATAAAACAACTCAAAACTATGACTACACAATAAATTGATGGGATTTATGTGCATTAAATTGTGTTTTTATGAAACATCTTAAGAAACAGGGGAATAATGTCGACTGAGATTGATTACTTAAAGTGAAAAACAATAAGAATCATTTTATAATAAATAAATAATGTACAATGTAAAATAGATAAATTATTTACAATAACCTGATTGCATAAGTGTGCACACCCTTAAACACATTTAAATTTTATCACAGCATTTCATCTTTTTGGATAAGAGTAGATCAGTTTGGAGCGTCTTGATTTAGCAATATTTTGCCATTCTTCCTTGCAAAAGCATTCTAACTCCGTCAGATTGGCTGGACATCTTCTGTGCACAGCCCTCTCCAGGCCACCCCACAGATTTATGATTGGATTTAGGTCTGGACTCTGACTGGGCCATTCCAAAAGCTTGAACTTGTTTTGGTGAAGTCATTCGTTTGTTGATCTGGAGGTTTGCTTTGGGTCGTTAACATGCTGAAAGGTGAAATTCCTCTTCATCTTAAGTGTTGTAGCAGAAGCCTTAATGGTTTGCACCAAAATTGACTGGTATTTGGAGTTATTCATTATTCCCTCCATCCTGATCAAAGCCCAGGTCCAGCTGAAGAAAAACCACTCCAAAGCTCAATGCTTCCCTGTGGGGATGGTGCTCTTTTGGTGTTGTGCTGGGCTTTTTTTTTTTTTTTTTGCCAAACATGTTTTTTGGTTATAGCTAAAAAGTTCAATTTTGGTCTTGTCAGGTATCATAACACATTATTCCACATGGTTTTGGGAGATAAAAAGGAGTAATTTTAGATGTGTAATTCACAACCTTAAACTTTTCATTCAAAACGTTGCTAAATGTTTGAGATTTTTCTTTATTCTCTCGACCATATAAACAATAATACTTAAATACTTAAGAGATGACAAGTGAATTTGTGATATTTGTCTTTGTACGGAATGAATGAACACAGGATATTCTAGGTGAAACCATCAGGGTTGAACAGCATTAATAGGCACTAGATGGGACAGTGATGTGAGAAGTTTAAATAGACCCTGTAATGCAGCCTGGCTGGGGTTTTGAGGTCATTTAAAAATCCACTTAAAAATGATATTATATAGAACACAGATACATTCATGGCTCATTTGTTCACATTTGATCCGCACTGAATCATTTGTCAAGTACTGAATAGAACCCATATTCTGTTCATTAAAATTTACTCCAAGTACGTGCATACCATGTGTGTAAAAAGAAAATCAGTACCATCATGCCCTTCTTTAGAGATTTTATATTGATTAGTTTCACTTGTCCATTTGCTCTTACTATATTAATGTTTACGAGGGGCATCTACACTCAAATTGTGTTTTTGCTTTGTGCAGGATAATAAAATACATCAAAAAGGCACTCGGGATAAACATTGTGTACATGGACTTTTTAATAATGCTGTAAAATGATTAGCAAAAGGAGACTTCATAATCTTGCTTACAAATCAGAATATATAACTTCAAATAATAATAAACACAGGAAGACATTTCTGTAACCCATCATTCACAACAGCCTTTAAATCTGTTTGCTGGTCCATCTGTAAGAGAAAAAATATTATACATGCATACAAAAATAAATTTCCAGCCCAGCTACACATTTCAGGTTTCATGCTAACTGCAGTTCTACCTGCTTTTTATAGTTAAAGGTGTGGGTCACATTTCTTCTGTCATATTCTGGAGAGAGCATAATAAAAGCACACCCTTCTTTTTCCCCCTGGTTTCACAAACAAGGCCTAAGCCTAGTCCCAGACTAAAATGTATGTTTGAGCTGTTTTAACTGAAAGCTACTTGCACAGACGGATCTTAAAACACGTCAGTGCCATTGTTTTATCTCAGGATGTGCACCAGAAATATTTTTTTCTAAAGACACGTTTATAAAAGCTACTGAAATGTCCTAATTTATTGAAGATCTAATCCTGGCTTAATGTAAACCCTGTCTGTGAAACCGGGCCTTTATCTTCTAGTGAAGGAGAAGAACATTCATTGAGCCTGTAATAAACTTTTAAACAATCTTTAAATAGTAAAAAATTAAGGACACTAATGTAGTAACCGCTGAAAGTATCATGGTGAATATAGTCACAAATAAGGTCAAATATTTCACAAGACCTTGAGCGGGGATAGTTGTGACTTTCACAATATAACATCCTCTACACAACACCAGCAACGATGAACTAAACCTGTTCTGAGACCAGGAGCTATGCTGAAAGAAGAGAGAGCAGCACCTTGCACAGGAAGAACCTCTCCTCCCACTCGTCAACCCCATCATACTTACACTTCTTGCAGCATAACTGGACTCACCTCTGTGTAGCACAAGTCAAACCACTGAACAGAAAAAGGTTGGTGGGTGGACTACAAGACACAGTCACACTTTATTTATAATAATAGAGTGTTTATTCAGAGTCGTACCATCACCTCTTGGGAGAGGGTGAAGATGGCTACCTGTGTTGGAGTGTGATGGAGAACAAGATCACTGCAGCACAAGCACCATGGCCAGAAATCCTCTTGACCTAAAAAAGAAAAACATGTTTGGTAAATCATGAGGCTGTCTAACAGAAATTAAATCAATACATAAAAACATGACAGGCATTCTGGCTAGGTCAGCTGATGGAGGACAACATACCCCAGCCCACTTAGCTTCCACATGACAGCCAGGAAGTCTTTCTTGGTGGCCTCCAACACAGCCAAGCACTGCATGTGGAAAACAGCACCTCAGTAAGAATCTGAAAATAAAAGATCATCACCTGGGACTCACAGAGGCCAGAAATGCTGCTTATGTAGAAAGTTTAAAAGCAACTCAACAGCCAGGTCATAAACACACACTCAGCAGGAATATAGATTTATAATCTGCGGCTTTAAACAACGTTTGGGGGAAGGTGCACTTCCTAAACATGACCACACGATGGCAGTCAAGATCCATCCAGAACACCACGCAGCGCTGCTATTTTATTTATTTTATTTTATTAATCACCCTTTCTTCTTCTTCTTCTTCTTCTTCTTCTTCTTATTATTATTATTATTATTATTATTATTATTATTATTATTGTAGTATTCATGTTAGCATAAGATTAGGAAATAATTTCTAAAAACTCAGTCACACCTTCATGCTACCTCTGTGCATGATGTCAATGGTGCACTGCTCCTCTTTCTCCATAGATACAGGGACCCTCGACTTTAAGCCTTTTTATTGCAAAAGCAGCTACTACAATAATAATTATGTGTAGATGGAAAAAAAAGTATTAGGCTAAGCAAATGTCCTGAGTTTTTTTCTAGCAGTTTTTGACTTTTTATTTCAATTTTATTTGTATAGCGCTTTTTACAATAGACATTGTCTCAAAGCAGCTTTACAGAAATATCAACACGGTATACAGATATTAAAGGTGTGAATTTATCCCAACTGAGCAAGCCACTGAGTGGCGACGGTGGCAAGGAAAAACTCCCTAAGATGTTTTAAGAGGAAGCAACCTTGAGAGGAACCCGACTCAGAAGGGAACCCATCCTCATCTGGGTAACAACAGATAGTGTGAAAAAGTTCATTATGGATTCATATGAAGTCTGTATGGCCTTAGGAGCAGCCGTAGTCCCAGCAGTCTGGAATTAAAGAAGATTTGAGCTCCATCCAGAGGCAGAAAGGATCTGGATCTCTAGTATCTCCATAAATTCGTGGGGGGCTCGGCGAAAGGAGAGAGGGAGAAAAAAGATAATTATGACTGCGAAGTAGTAGAACAGAATCTAGTCAGGGTAGGCTTGAGTAAACAAATACGTTTTAAGCTTAGACTTAAACACTGAGACTGTGTCTGAGTCCCGAACACTAATAGGAAGACTGTTCCATAACTGTGGGGCTCTATAAGAGAAAACTCTTCCCCCTGCTGTAGCCTTCACTATTCGAGGTACCGTCAGATAGCCTGCATCTTTTGATCTAAGTAGGCGTGGCGGATCATATAAAACCAAAAGGTCGCTTAGATATTGTGGCGCGAGACCATTTAGTGCTTTATAGGTCAATAAAAGTATTTTATAAATCAGTGTGAGATTTCACTGGGAGCCAATGCAGTATCGATAATATCAGTGTGATATGGTCGTATCTTCTGGTTCTAGTTAGGACTCTAGCAGCTGCATTCTGGACTAACTGGAGCTTATTTATATTCCTACTGGAACATCCAGACAGTATGGCATTACAGTAATCTAATCTAGAGGTGACGAATGCATGAACTAGTATTTCCGCATCATGTAGTGACAATATGTTTCTTATTTTAGAAATGTTTCTGAGATGAAAGAAGGCTATCCTAGTAATATTATCTACATGAGCATCAAATGATAGACTGGAGTCAATAATCACTCCAAGGTCTTTAACTGCTGTACATGATGAAACAGAAAGACCATCCAGAGTAACCATGTGATCAGAAAGAATACTTCTAGCTACACGTGGGCCTAATAAAAGTATTTCTGTTTTATCAGAATTAAGTAGAAGGAAGTTAATTAACATCCAACATCTAATGTCCTTTACACATTCCTCAACTTTACTAAGCTTCTGTCTGTCCTCTGGCTTCGCTGAAACATACAACTGTGTATCATCAGCATAACAGTGGAAGCTAATTCCATGTTTACGAATAATTTGACCAAGGGGTAGCATATATAAAGTAAAGAGCAGTGGGCCTAAAACAGACATGTACATGTATTTCATCAACACTGCTACGAGCTTATTTTTTCCCCATAACAATAATATAGCCTTATTCTCTGTTTACTCAGCAAGACTATAACTTTATTCTCAGTTCCTCTCCTTAATTTCAGTCACTTCCTCACTGAAACCTATAATCAGAATAACTCCAAAGCTCAGGACCCAAGTCTCCACTCTAAATCATGTGTCTAGAACACAGGCTCTGAACTCTTATCTAACACATTTAGTGTTTTATCTGCTCTAAATCACCCACCTCCGCTCGTGCAGGCCGCTTAATTAGCTGATGACTTGAATCAGGGGAGTTTGGTGCAGGTTCTAATTGAACATCCTCAGGAGTGTAAAGAAGCCTCTCTCTAATATCTTTCTTACCGGTTCAATTCCAGCTTCATCACCACCCCAAGAAAGCACTGCATGTTAGTAGTGTTCAGGGTCAGTATCTAAACTGATAATCTATTCACACACACTAGCACTACTGCACTTCACATCCAGTATTTCCTTCTCTAATGTAGTGGGTTCATAATAAAACTGCCATATTTAATCATCAGCACCAAAAGTCATGTTTATTCTCATCACTGCTCCTGTGTAGCTTAATATGTTCTGTAGAAGGCCTCGACTATTTCACTCGAGAATATCCACAAATAGGGAAGAAGATTACAGAGATAAATGTAATGTATACATTATTACATTAAAACAACGATTATCAAGGGAGAGAAAGAAAGTGAATTCTAGACCTCTGATCTGTACATGACGTCATCAAAGATCTTATGGTTCACTGCTCCAATTTAACTGTCTGTGTGTGTTAGGGATGCACCGATGCCGATACCAGTACTCAGGTGTCGGCCCGATACTGTGTTCATGTACACGTACTTGTAAAACTACCCCGATACAACCGCACCGACACCACTTTATGACAACGTGACATAGCCTAACCTCTCGTCACTTGAGCAGGTAGTCGGAAGAGGAGCACTGTCAGAAAATCGTCACACGCACGTAATGCGACACCGCTAGCTTTAGCCTCAGAGTCATCGACACTGACTTTCTTCAATTTACTTTCTGTCAGTGTTATCTTTTATTCCCAACATGACCTCAGTCCTCAGCAGACGGAGGAGAAATCATCACGTGACTGAGGAAGAAAGTGTGTGTCCTCTAAATCAGGGATTAAACACCTCTGAGAAGGTGTATAAACTTTATAAAGCGGAGTTTGTGGAGCACGGAAGCATGATAGTGATGCGGTCGCAAGCTGCTCAAAAGGTTTAGTTTAATTTAAGTTTGTAATTATATGCTGTATCTGCGCGCTTGCAGTGTAAATTCTGTCGGAAGTGATGTGTTAGTAACTGGTCACGCGCGTTGCTGGTCACGCGCGTTGCTGGTCACGCGCGTTGCTGGTCACGCGCTGATACAGAGTGTAGCGCGAGTAAGATCTGTAATGTCTAATTCAAACATTATGATCAAAAGTAAAATCATGTCTAAAGACACAGAGATACAGAAACCACAAGGTGCAGTGAAAGTGAGTTTTTATTATTCATTTAGGACTGGAGTTTAATTCTGTGCTTTTTGTGCATCCATAAAAAAATAATGCTATCTATCTAACTATTTATAAATGTTTATATATATTTATCTTATATAGTTAGTTTACATTTATATTATATAAGTACTTATGCATTATTTTTTTTATGGATTCACAAAAAGCACCGAATTAAACTACAGTCCTAAATTAATTATATATATATATATATATATATATATATATATATATATATATATATATATATATGTATGTATGTATATATGTGTGTGTGTGTGTGTGTGTGTGTGTGTATGTATTGGGTTCTTTTCTGTTTTGGACAAACATCTGTGTAAAGTTTTAGTCTGAATTTGTATTTGTAACACTCAGTTTGTGGATTTTATTTTAAATCAACAAAAAGGCACTGAAAGTTTGCCCCGCCCCCATCAGATTAATCGACAAAATAATTGACCAATTAATCGATTGTGAAAATAATCGTTAGTTGCAGCTCTAATAATAAGCTGTATCATGAAATTGTTTTTTTTTTAAATAATAAAAACACCTTAATTCTTTTCAAAATAGAGTTGTCTTTGATAAGAAGAATGGAGTGTAATATAGTGTGAATCATAAAAATTCTATTTCATTTCTATTTGTTTACAGAAAGACTTCAGCAATAAAAGCAGTATTTTGCTGTAGTTGTTAAGGGGCCGTTTACACCACAACGTTTTCAAATAAAAACCGAAAACGTCTGATGCGGTTTGGCTGTTTGTTTCCATGACGACGGCGTTTCGGGGCCTGAAAAGTTTGGAAAACGGGTTTCAAAGGGCAAGTTTTTGAAAACGATGCCGTTATCATCTCCGGTAAATCATGTAAATTATTATCCAGAAAAACCACAGCTCCTCCGTTTACTTGTATTTGTTTACAGCGCGGTCTTTCCCTCATCAATATGGCGGACACATACAGTTGGTACGTGGTTAAAGAGAGTGTCGTGTTTATACAATAAACCAGTATGTTTATTAGAAACTACTGTCTGCAATATATAAGTATATCATATCAAAGTCCATATAACATGGCTATCATACTTAAAGCGACTTATTAACCCTAGAATGCATGAACCAAAAAGCCTACACAAATGCATAAAGTGGGTCGAAAATGAACCATACTGGATTGGATGGTTTTCTTAATTAATTTGGTGTCCTATTTAAAATAATTATTTGATATAATGTATGATACACAAATGCCTGCAGTCCGGACCTTTCACCAATTGAAAACATTTGGTGCTTCCTGAAATGAAAAATACGACAAAGAAGACTGAGGACTGTTGAGCAGCTAGGATTCTGTATCAGACACAAATGAGACAACCTTCCTCTCCCAAAACTCCAGCAACTGGTCTGCTCAGTTCCCAGACTTACACAGACTGTTGTTAAAAGAAGAGGGGATACCACACAGTGGTAAACATGGTCCTGTCCCAACTTTTTTTAGACGTGTTGCTGCCATCATATTCAAAATTACCTTATTTTTTCCTTAAAATGGTACATTTCCTCAGTTTAAACATTTGATGTATTCTATGTTCTTTTGTGAATAAAATATGGGTTTATGAGATTTGCAAATCATTGCATTATGTTTTTATTTACATTTTACACAGCGTCACAATTTTTTTAGAATTGGGGTTGTAGAAAACAAGGCTTGGATGCTAGAAATGCACTATAAGATTTTACAAAGAAACAAAGAGGGGTATACGTAGACAAACTAAACAAGAGCTAAAGAGTGATAATCATATGACTTGCTCAGTATCTTTCTGTGTTGTTCTTTCCAGCTGTAGTGCTTTTGAATGCTGTTATGGTGGAAAGTATAAGGAAGGGATTTGATTATCCAGTGTGGCTTGGAGAGATTGACACTTGTATACAATCTTTTTAGAATCTGTCTCAGTCTGGCTCATATACAGAAAAAAATAAAATATTTGGTTATTTGATTCAAACAGAAGCAGATGTTTGTCTACTATATGGAACTGAACTTTCAAAACAAAATCATAGGAAGCTTAACAACCCAAAGTTTAATCATTTATACTCTGCAACCTACAATTCCAAGCAAAGAATTTCATCGTACTGGATTATGTGTTACGTTATGTGTTTACAGTACTTTTCTGGAAGCCCGGGTCTAGAATGTGAAACATATCTGAAATATATTTTACAAAACATAATTTGTTACTTAACTCATTTAAATGTGGCAACCCCAAAAAATGGTGGGTGGTGATGAAGCTAAAAGGAATATTCTGAAATGTTTTTAGAGATCAGGTATGCAGATTTTGAGGAATGCAGAAAGTTTTTAAATGTGCAAGAATGTAAAGTGTAGAATTTACACTGATTAATTTCTCAGAATTTGTTAGCGCTTCACTGACTAATGGACTCTTACCC
Organism: Ictalurus punctatus; assembly: GCF_001660625.3. Lineage (NCBI taxonomy): Eukaryota > Metazoa > Chordata > Actinopteri > Siluriformes > Ictaluridae > Ictalurus > Ictalurus punctatus. The sequence goes on from NW_026521086.1 coordinate 2,276,250, forward strand.
AGTCACTGACTTCTGATGGTTGGCGTGCTCTAGGTAGAATGACTGTGCCATATTCTTTCTATTTTTGTCCTACTACAAACATTTTTAGGAAAAACACTTGTGGCAAGGTGGGTGTAGTCGATGAAGGAGGGAAACAAACAAACAAACAGTACACACACACACACACACGGTTCTATAGTTCCACAGAACATTATACCACCAGCAGCAGTCTGGACTGTTGACACAAGGCAGGTTCATGCTGCTGATGCCAATGTCTGACCCTATCATCTACATGTCACAACAGAAATCAAGATTCATCAAATCAGGCAATGTTTTTCCATGCTTCAACTGTCCAGTTCCAGTGAGTCCACACCCACTCTAGCCTCAGGTTCCTGTTCTTGGCTCACAGACAGGAGTGGAACCTAATATGGTTGTAGCTTATCCACCTCATTTGGTTAGACGTATTGTATGTTGCAAGAGGGTTTTCTGCTCCCCACAGCATTATTAAGTGGTGAATGGTACATTGCTTCCTCAATTGGCTATTTTCTTTTTAATCCTTGAGTGCTCTTATAAATTGTCTAAAGTTGGTATCTTTCTAGTTAAGCAGAAAATGGAGAATTCACAGAGGCCCATGCTTTTTCTTTTACTTGAAACTCTGATTTCAAGTATCAAACTGATTTCAAGTATTTTAAAAAATCTCGTTTTACAGTACACTATGATTGATTTAATATCACTTGTAAATTGTCATCATTTAAAAAGACAATACCTTTTATAGATAAAAAACACAACCTATCAAATGTTGCCATAATGTATATTTTTTACGCAGGGATATGCATTTTCTCATTGCAGTCGATTCTGACCCATCAGCAAGGTAAGAATACAGTATAGTAGAATACAGAAATACACACACACACACACACACACACAAATGTCTGAGACCACATTGAAAATCTCTTACATTTTGAGATAAATTGGTTTTAGAATTTATTAATATTTAAAACAAAGAAAGTAAATGTTTAATATTTTGGATATTTATTTTTTTTTAATTCTGCAACTGTAAACATTAAGAAACTCTGAATCTCTTGTAAATATTTTAAAGATTGTACTTTATTTATTTTTTTATTGAAGTTGCAGTCAATAATACAATTTCTAATGAAAATTCTAAAATTAAATAATAAAAAAATGCAAAATAGAAACATTTTCCACTAGTGCTCTCAGACTTTTGGCCCCGACTGTGTGTGTGTGTGTGTGTGTATGCGTGCGTGCGTGTGCATGTGTGTGTGTGCGTGTGTGTGTGTGTGTGTGTCTGTGTGTGTGTGTGTACGTAAACAAACTATTAATGAAAATAAAATTTTGTGTAAGATAAATGAATGAATAAATATGTTCTCTTCTCCCCTCCAGTCGATGTGGCCTTAGGAGGAATAGCAGTACAATCTTCTTTACATTAACAATTATCCTGCTTACTTTGCTATCGATGACAACAGAGCATCTAACATGAATTTCAACTCGTGTGATTACGGCTGCTCCTAAGGCCATACAGACTTCATATGAATCCATAATGAACTTTTTCACACTATCTGTTGTTACCCAGATGAGGATGGGTTCCCTTCTGAGTCGGGTTCCTCTCAAGGATTCTTCCTCTTAAAACATCTTAGGGAGTTTTTCCTCGTCACCGTCGCCACTCAGTGGCTTGCTCAGTTGGGATAAATTCACACCTTTTAATATCTGTATATATATTATTACTCTCTGGCCGGCGCTCAAAAGTATTGGGACCCCGCACGGCCAGCTCTCAAAAGTACTGGCACCCTTGACGGTCGGCTCTAAAAAGTATTGGCGAACTACACGGCCGGCTCTAACAGTGCTGGTGCCATATCTGTCCGGCTCTCGAAAGTATTGGCACCCTACGTGGGCGGCTCTTGAATGTATTGGCGCCCTGTCCCGATTTCACCATGGCAAGCACCGCTCACATTTTCTTCAGGAAATGTACTGGTCTAGTTATAATTATTCTTCTTCCACCTTCGTGCCATTTTACCTCTAAAGAAAATGTTAATATATTGAGATTTTCAGTCCCTAGTGATGTTCTGAGTAAGAAAATAACCATATCCGTGCTTGCTAATAACTGTGCTGAGTGAGAACCTGTTCTACACACAGATCACAGCTCAGCTGCGGTGTTTAGAGACGCAGAATAAAAGGAGCGCGCTGTAGTTACAACATCGAAGCACATCACACCACCGCCCAGCGCTTTACAGATTCATAACAAACTAATAACTTGAACTAATGAGCTCGGCTCGGTCCAGACTACTGTCCACCCTGTCCTCGATTTCAGAGGCTTTAAACTCAATCCAGCGCTCAGATCGATAACTATTTAGGAAGCCTGACTCTGCTATTTATAACCGAACTATCCGTTACATGGTGAAGCTAGTTACAGAAGTCGGTGTAACACTAAATATTCACATGACATGACAACCACCAAAGTCTATTTAATATATTAACTTCATTTTATTAACTTATTGTACTTACTAATGTGCTGGATTGGTTAAAGTGTGTGCTAACTCTGGCTAGTAAAGTCCGCTAGCATAACAATTACTTTAATATTGTGATTCAATTATAAATAAAGTCTTAAAGCACGGAAATAAAATTACAAACTTATAAACTGCAAAAAAATTATAATAATAACTTACCTTTCGTTGTATTTGGTCTCGTTGCAGCAGTAGAATCACTCCTTAGGGCAATGGAAAGCAGCTGGTGCTATTAGTCTGTGACAGCCAGGGCAGATAGGAAATGTAGTTCTTTTCCTACTTCCTGTGTGGTGTTTACGAACTATTAGTGCAGTCAAAAAAACTACACTCCGCCATAACCCGACTTAAGGATTTCGTTTTACTGTTTGGAGATTTTTAAATAGTGTCATTTCGCTGTGCAGAAATTTAAAAACTCAAACTTTAATTACTATTAAGACTTATAATTATTTGGACAACATGATAACTATCTGTTCTAACTTATTAATGTTTATCTTATGCTAACAATCTAACCTTCTAACAGTCTAATTAGGCTTTTAACTTACCAGTCACTTTTTGTACACTTACATTTTCTGTTAATTTTAACTTAATTAAATATCAATATTAATGCCTAGTTGAATAAAACTTTAAAAATATTACCTCTTTGTTTTAAATCTTTTTAATCCGCTAATAGGTAATAGAGCTAATGTGCATATGCAGATTAGCCACAGTCCTTTACTAAGTGGGCGGTACCATAATTTGCATAAATTAGACTTGCAGAGTGTGTGAAGTGGTTGGCCAAACCCCGCCCCCAAAAAATACCGGTTCCAGACTAAAGGGGGCGAAATAGACCAAACCGATCACACACAGTTTGTCCAGATCATGCGTTATATGCCAAAGATAAAAATTTGTGAGGCGTCTATTTACAGCCTCCTCGACACTTTTCAATGCATCACCCCTGTGAGGACGTGGATTTTTGTCCCCTTGATGTTTTTGGTCCCCATGAGGTTGCTGTGTAAACATGATGATGTCCCCATGAAGTGATAATTACACACTCTCTCTCTCTCTCTCTCTCTCTCTCTATCTCACACACACACACACACACACACACTCTCTCACACACACTCTCTCTCTCACACACACATACTCTCTCTCTCTCTCTCTCACCCACACATACTCTCTCACACACACTCTCTCTCACACGCACACACCCTCTCTCTCACACACACTCTCTCTCTCACACACACATACTCTCTCTCTCTCTCTCTCTCTCACACACACTCTCTCACACACACACTCTCTCTCACACACACACTCTCTCTCACACACACACACCCTCTCTCTCACACACACCCCCTCTCACACGCACATACTCTCTCACTCTCTCACACACACACGCTCTCTCTCTGACATGCACACACCCTCTCTCTCACACACACATACTCTCTCACTCTCTCTCACACACACACACACTCTCTCACACACACTCACACACACTCTTACACACACATACTCTCTCTCTCTCACACACACAGACACACTCTGTCTCACAGACACACTCTGTCTCTCACACAGACAGACTCTCTCTCGCACAGACACTCTCTCTCACACAGACTGACACACTCTCACACAGACACTCTCTCTCACACACACACAGACACACTCTCACACAGACACACTATCTCTCTCTCCCACAGACACTCTCTCTGTCTCTCACACACAGACACACTCTTTCTCTCTTGCACGGACACTCTCTCTCACAGACACATTCTCTCTCTCTCTCACTCGCACAGACACTCTCTCTCTCACACAAAGACACATTCTCTCTCTCTCTCAAACACAGACACACTCTCTCTCTCACACACACTCTCTCACACACACAGACACACTCTCTCTCTCACACATACACACTCTCTCTCTCACACAGACACACTCTCACACACAGACAGACACACACTCTCTCTCTCTCTCACAGACACACTCTGTCTCTCACACACACAGACACACTCTCACACAGACACTCTCTCTCTCTAACACACAGACATTCTCGCACAGACATTCTCACTGTCTCTCACACTCAGACACTCTCTCTCTCTCTCTCTTTCTCTCTCTCTTGTGTGCGCATGGATTGAGTGAGTGGGCAGAGTGGGAGCGGTAGTGAGTGTGTGCGGAGCGTGGCCGAGGCCGCTGCTCCAAAGTTCGCGTGTTCATTTTTCGATCTATTTTTTCTTAAGAAATACGATTTCCTTTTAGGTCTTTGGTTTCTGAGGGAGTCTTAATTTACTCTTGTTTGTTGTGTGTGTGTGTGTGCGCAGGTGTGTGTGTTTGTGTGTGTTTCTCGCTGGCCTGGGCGGCTGTTTCCATGGTTGGGAAGCATGGCTGCCTCAGGTACGGGGAAGTATAATTCTCTCACCCGGCGGCATGCTATTAAAGTAGCCACTACCGCCAGCGTTGAGGAGGTTAGTCTGGCCGTGGGGGAGAGTGTTGGATACGACAACATTCTGTCTGCGGCCCGGATGAATAGTGCCGTCGTTCTGTTTCTGAAAACGGTGGAGTTGGCAAACGACATGGTGGACAGTGGAGTTGTGATTGATGATGTGTTCCACTTAGTGCTTCCTTTATCAACCCTGTGTAAAAAAGTCATCCTGTCGAATGTTCCTCCTTTTATTAAGGACGAGGTTCTGTCCCAAACTCTATCCCGCTATGGAAAACCGGTCTCCCAGATCAAGAAGATAGCAACTACAAGTAAATCCTCTCGTGTAAAACATGTCGTTTTAATTATGTTTTTTTTTTTTTATAATTATGTTATTTATGCTACTACTACTACAATGAAGTGTTGTGGGTGTGGTTTATCTGGTCATCTGGTGAGGGCCTGTCCGGAAAAACGGGTAAATCCCGAAAATAATGATAATGCTAACGCGGCCGCTGGTAACGAGGTTACTGCTGGAGAGGGTGTTGGGGTGGATGGGGCCCACACACCGGGAGAGGGAACAGCAGCACCTTCTCAGGTGGAGACACCTGAAGCTGGCCCCTCTCACCAGGGTGTCGGTGCTAAACCAGGTGAAGAAGAGAAGGCTGAGACTGAGCAGGATTTAGGTGATAAGGATACACAGGTCACTATGGTGTCACTAGATAGTGTGGATCTGTCCCTTGTTGATGAAGTTGTGGATGATAGCTCTCATATGGATACAGAAGAGAATGTGTTCAAGGTGCCCCAGAGAAAGAGACAGAGAAATCGTCCTCATGCACAGGCTAAGAGGAAAGATGTCGCAATTCTGTGGAGGTAGAGAGCGACAGCGAAGCGTCTGACTGTAGTATTACATGTAGTGTAAATCTAAGTGGCTTTTCGAGCCATGAATATAGTGTGGACGACATCAAGGCTTTTCTGAAAAAGACTAAGCATGCTAGGAATGTGAGGATAGACGAGTTTTTTCCGGATGTGGAACAGCTCATTAAAAAAAACACGTGGGTTTATGTCAGAAGGGGGTTTCACTGATCAGGAGGGATACCGTCTAAAAAAAATCCTTACAAAAGTCAATGTAATGTTAGACAATAACGGTTGTGATAGTCAATCCTAGACATCATGTACGTAAATCTATTATTTTTCCTCATATTTATGAGTGAGTTTCGAATCGCTTCGTTGAATTTAAATGGAGCAAGGGAAAGAAATAAAAGATTTTTGTTATTTGAAACGGTGAAGCAAAAGAAAATTGATGTCATCTTTGCTCAGGAAACCCACACAGATGCCAGTAATGCTGCTGACTGGGCCAGGGAGTTTAAAGGGTCATCCGTTTTAAGCCATAAGACATCTACCAGTGGCGGAGTAGCTATTTTATTTCCCCATAATTTTATCCCCTGTTCTTATTGTTGATGAAAAGTTGATGAAATCATAAAGGGTCGACTGTTAAAGGTTAGAGCTCAATATGAGAATAGGTGGGTTGTTTTTGTTTGTGTTTATGCCCCAACCACAGCCATTGAAAGAATGTTATTTTTACGAACCTTAGATGATGTCCTGAAGAATTGTGACTCTGATGATTTTTTAATTCTAGAGGGGGATTTTAATTGTACAGAGCTGGATATGGACAGGAATCATGTAGAGCCCCATATGCCATCACGTAGAAGGTTAGTCGAGTTAATGAAGTCCTGTGACCTTGTGTATATTTGGAGAAATTTTCACCTCATGCAAAAGCAGTGTGCTTATAATTAACAACCTGGTAGCATCATCCCTCTGGCATAGGCTTGCGTGCATCGATCCCCCAATACACATTTTATCTAAAATCCAGTCAATTTTGGTTAATTTTTTTTGGACAGTCTACACTGGGTTCCACAGAGTGTTCTGTTTCTCCCCAAGGATGAAGGGGGACATGGACTGGTGCACCTGCAGAGCAGGACTGCAGCCTTTCGGTTACAGTTTGTGTAAAGGCTGCTACATGGACCTGTAAATGCAAACTGGAAGGCTGTAGCATGTGCCATTTTACGGACACTTGAAGGACTGGATTTAAATAAACCTCTTTTCTGGATGGACCCGAAAAAGATGGACATCAGGAAACTTCCTGTTTTTTACCGTAATGTTTTTAAAGTGTGGGGACTTTTAACAGTGCAGAGAGTACAATGCACAAGTTCTCTCTACTGGCTGCTGCAGGAGCCAATCATAAATGGTTCCATTTTAGATGTTTTTCAAAGAAAGCCGTTTCCTGCGCTTACGGAGGGGTTCCACAGGGCTGGAGTCGTCACTCTGGGTGACCTACTGACCTTAGCAGGACCGGAGTTTAGGAACACGGTGGCAGTTGCTGGACACATAAAGATGAGGTCAGTCCGTGTAGTCACGCAGTTCCTTGTGGAATGGAGGTCCCTGTTGACTGAAGAGGTCCTGAACATGCTGAAGGAACATTCCGGAAGGTTAAGTAGTCCCAATGACCAAGATCCTTTTCCGGATTTTAGTGTCTCGGCGAATGTACGTGAGTGCTCAGGTGTGTTTTTTAAATCTGAAAAACTAAGTTTTGTGGGTCCCAAGTTACCTTCTGGGAAAGAACTGTACAAAATGTGTGTACTATCTCTAAATAAACAGTTTCTGGACAAAAGAGTCGACACACCTTGGCGTTCAGTTCTACAAATAAAGGAACATGTAAAGCCACAATGGAGAGCCTTGTACAAGTCACCATTAACAAAAAAGTGTGGGGATTTACAGTGGAGGATTTTACACGGTGCAGTGGCTGTTAATTCTTTTATCTGTGTTTTAAACCCTGATGTGAGTTACGAAGGTCCTTTCTGTGCCGTGAGAGAATCTGTTTTTCACATGTTTATGCACTGTGTGAGATTGAAGCCTCTTTTTACTGTTTTACAGAGACTGCTTGGCCATTTTAATGAGAGTTTTACAATCGAAACTTTTATTTTTGGTTGTAAATACTCTCAAAAAAAAGGTTTAAGTGTCAGTTGATAAATTTTATCATAGGGCAGGCAAAGATGGCCATATATGTCAGCAGGAGAAACAGAATTGAGTCAAATTCAGGGGACAGTATTTTAGTGGTTTTTGTGATTCTGTTAAAATCTAGGATATTAATCGATTTTAAGTTTTACCAAAAGATGAAAGACTTTGTACCATTTGAGAATATATGGTGTCTGGAAGGGGCATTATGTGTGGTTGCAGAAGAAAAAGTGAGATTTCATCAACTTTTAGAAGACTGTGTACATACTGTTTGACACTTGTTTGCTTTTTTATATTCTTTACTCCCTGTTGGTTTTAAAGGCAACTGGAAGGAGAATTATTTTAACTATCTATCTATCTATCTATCTATCTATCTATATATATATATATATATATAATATAAATGTATATATATATAAATATCAATTTATATATATATATATATATATAATATATAAATGTGTATATATATATATATATATATATATATATATATATATATATATATATATATATATATGTAAATTTATTTGACTTTTTTTCTTTTAGGGTCATTTGCAATGACTTTGAGGGACCGAAATAGGTCGATGTAGTTTTTAAAAGCTTGTAAATAAAAGGCCTTTGAAATTCAATTTTCTCTCTCTCTCTCTCTCTCTCTCAGGATTGTGGGTAGCGGGCGAGAGTACAGGTGGCTAGAGCACGTCTGAGTGTTTGTAATGCTTTTTCAAATACTTTCTTTTCTGTTTTCTTATTTAGCTTTTTTTCTTCTAAAGTAAGAGCTTTAGTGAAGTTAACAATGTGTGAGCCGACTATTGTCGGCAGAACTCGCTCCAAAATGGAGTTAAATGGAGATTTCTCTCGTCTGACCCTGAGACATGGGTGTAAATGTACGCCGGATGATTCTATACCAATTGAAGAAGTTCTCACCGCTTTCAGTAATCAGGTTGGTGGTTTAAAAATCAGATCAGCTTCTCGGATGAACAAAGCAGTGGTGGTTTTTCTTGCCGAAATTGAAATGGCTGATGCACTAATTGAACAGGGGCTAATGATAAACAATGAGTATGTTCGTGTGTTTCCACTCTCCGGTGTCTCTAAGAAAATCGTGCTGTCTAATGTGCCTCCTTTTATTAAAAATGAAACTTTAAAAAGTGTGCTCGAGCACTACAGAAAGTTAACAGCACCGATCAAAATGATTCCGTTGGGTTTAAAAAACCCGGACATTAAACACGTCATGTCTTTCCGCCATTTCACCTACATGATCCTAAACACACAACACGAGCCGCTCTCTCTCTCTGTTACACTAACGCTGGAGAATAAAGATTACACCATCTTCATCAGCTCCGAACAGATGAGATGTTTCGTGTGTGGCGAACACGGCCATGTCAGACAGACATGTCCGAGCAGACAGGAGAGCACACAGGTAGAGACACCGGCAGACCCAGCGCGTGCTGGGCAGACCCAGCGCGTGCTGGGCAGCCGAGCGTGTCTACAGCTCGCGCAGTGCCGGTGACGAGTCCTACTGAGCAACTCGAGGCAGAAACTCCCACTAACCAACCCGAGACAGATGTCACACCTAACACTGTCAACACTGCTGAAACCCCAACGGGCCACAGCACTGACCCAGCTCCACAACGTAACCCTAGCATTAAATGGAAAAAAACTGTAAAAAAGCAAGTACCTCCTCCCCCACAACCTCGGTCCCTATCTCAGACAAATCCCACCGGGAGTGAAGTGCACTTACAGCCTCGGTCCCTGTGTCAGACCGACCTCACGGGGAATGAGGAGCTCTCACAGCCTGTTCATCCAGAGGCTGATCCTAACGTTTCACTAGAGCTAGAGGAGGAAATGCAGGAAACTTGTTCTGAGATGGCTTTAGAAAGCTCACAGCGTGATGGCTCAGAAAACAAACTTGAAGATCTAGAGAGTAGCTCTGATGAGGATGTTGATTCCTCAGGAATGATAGCTAGACTACACAAAACTTTCAGTAGTTCTCAGCTGCTTACCACATTACAGATAAATGCTTTTTTTTAGATCTGACAAAAGGGGTTAAGAAACTCAAAATTGAAACCTTCTTTCCCGATCTCTCACGTTTTTATTTGTCATGTCACGTAGTAATGCAAAATGCCACCCTTGAAGAACTTGACCAACAAAAACACTACCATCTGAAAAAAATTATGCTAAAAGTGAAAAAGACGATACAACACAAGTTCAAAAAGAAGGGGCAATGTTAACTTAAATAAAAAAAAAACATGGCCTCTCTAAACATTGGCTCACTCAACTTTAATGGATGCCGTAGTGCTGAGAAGCGTTTCAGTCTTTTTAATTTTCTGTTCCTAAAGAAGGCTAACATAGTATTTCTACAAGAAACACATACAGACAACAGTAATCAAATTCAGTGGTTAAGTGAGTGGAAAGGTCAGGCTTTTCACAGTCATGGCTCAAACATGAGCGCTGGGGTTGCTATATTGTTCTCTGCAGATATTCGAGAACAAGCAATAAACGCAGTAGAAATTGTACCTGGAAGGATGCAGAGAGTAGATCTTGATCTACACGAACTCTCGCTTTCCCTGATTAACATTTACGCTCCCAACATTGGCACAGAACGCGTCCGTTTTTTTAATCTTTTGGATAAAGCCATCTCAGATATCCCTCAAGAAAGGATCATCGTTTTAGCTGGAGATTTCAACTGCACTTTGAATCAGAGTGTAGATCGGAATCATGGCGAACCTCATCCTCGCTTAGCAGAAGCACTTAGAAGCATGGTACAAAACCATAATTTAGTAGATGTGTGGAGAGAAACTCTACCCATGGACAGGCAGTACACTTGGCTAAAATCAACTCCCGGAAAGATTCTTGCAGCAAGACTCGATAGACTTTATACTCAAAAATTCAACAGAGGCAGATTTTATAACTGTTATATTCATCCCACTCATCTTTCTGATCATCATTACATTTCTGTCACTGTCACTACCACACTGAGCACTTCCCGTCAACATCACTGGCATTTTAACAACAGGTTATTACAGGATCATCACTTTATTCACGCCTTTACACTTTTCTGGAAGTCTTAGAGAGAGAGAAAGGTTCAGTATACATCAGTAAACCAGTGGTGAGACATTGGCAAAGTTCAGGTTCAGATCTTCTGCCAACAATACACGGAAAATAGCACCAGAGAAATCAAGGAAAGGATCAACTTTCTTGAAAAGGAAATACTGAAACTCAGCAGCTCAATAAGCGAAGAAGAAGAAACAAGAACAAAAGTAACGCTGGAGAAGAACAAAATTCTTCTGAAAAACTTGTATGACGAGAGAAATCAAGGTGCCATGGTGCGCACTAAGTTTATACAATATAATAAAATGGACTCATCTACATCTTTCTTCTTCGCGCTGGAGAAAAAAACAGAGAAAAGAAGTCCATCAGCCACTTGAAACTGCCCAATGGGCAAGAAACCACCGACAAAGATGACATCAGAGAGAGAAGATAGTTTGTATATATTGTAACCCTAGTTTTGACAGGTATAGGTCAAAGGTCAAAAAGATACACATTCTAACTCTCTATATCTAGATCAAAGGTCATGATCATAAAAATATGAATAGTTATGTTAAATCTGGATCACATCCATTCGTGACCATATATGGTGCTGCCATGTGTGTTTTTCCGCCCCACACGTTGCGCACACCTGGTACATCTTTTCACATAGAATATGAAACTCTCTGTGGTAGGACATAAAAATATATATAGTTTTGTTAAATCTGGTTCACATCCAAATCGTGACCATACCTGGTACGACCATTTGTTCCCACCCCACCCCACCCCACACACACACAGACACAAATTGCATAGTCATGTTTTTCCTCTTCACATAGAATATGAAGCTCTCTGTGGTAGGTCATAAGAATATATATAGTTTTGTTAAATCTGGTTCACATCCAAATCGTGACCATACCTGGTACGACCATTTGTTCCCCCCACCTCACCCCACCCCACCCCACACAGACAAAAGTTGCATACTCATGATTTTCCTCTTCACATAGAATATGAAGCTCTCTGTGGTAGGTCATAAGAATATATATAGTTTTGTTAAATCTGGTTCACATCCAAATCGTGACCATACCTGGTACGGCCATGTGTATCCCACATCCAAACAAAAATATGACGCACACAAACGCACTTTATTTTCACATTATTTAAAAGGAATTTAAGTGTTATGTACTAAATTACCATAATTATGAGCACAAGTTGTTAAGTTGACAATCATTTTTAAAATTACGTTTCTCCATTTAGATTGTCTGCAGTAGAATGCAGTCTTTTAATCCAGGAAAAATGACTGCCTTTAAGTTTTATAACAATAGTAAGTAAAATCCAGCGTGATTTACATTACAAATCTCATACGTAACATCTCTGCAGGATTTATAGACGTTAAAGCACTGAATGAAATGAACAATATAGACAAAAAATAAACACTCTGTGTCTACTACTTTTATCTCTCATAGAACTATCCACAGTCCAAAGGCTGTGGAGCTCGAAGGCTACGCGTGCGAATGACAAAAGATTTTTAAAAATAAAATAAAAAATGTATCAATACATGAAATTAGATTACACAATGTAGTTGAGGTTTACATGAATAAGCAGAAATGTAATCATGCTTATCTTTCCTATAGCACAAATGAAAAGCCCTGTCTAGATGAACAGATTTGTCAAATGAAACTTTTTCCTTCTTTTCCACTGCTACGGTAAACTAAAGAGTGGATATTCAAATGACACTGCTAAATATGACTAGCATTAGCTACGTGTACTAGTGCAAAATAGTCCATCAAATGTATTAGCAGGTGTAGCCTATACACGAGTCCACTATCGGTCATATCGCAACTGAGAACATGCCCCAAATTCATTGCTTTAGTAGAATTTAATGGTAAGTGAAATGATAATCACATTGTAATGTACTTAGTATTTGTTCAGTCTACAGGTCCTCTAACACTCTGTTAAATGAATAAATGTAAATGTACTACAACGTAAATTTTGTTTTAAATCAATTAACGCAGAAATTACACACAATATTAAGTTGATGTAATTATCAACATTATTATGTCAACACCACTCATCAAAATAATGTGTACAACTTTAAATATTTAATTAATTCAATAAATTAGAATTTTTATCTTGCAAACACACATTAAATTTAGATTGTGGGGGTTTGTTTTGTATAGCTCCGCTGTTAGAAAATACACGATGGTTGAATGTGAACATAAATGAGCAGAATGTAAGCTTGTGAAATAAATTCAACTTTATTGATTGCACTTTTTGAGAAAATGACATGACTTTGAATAAAACTTTACTGAAATAAATACTCTAAAACATTGATATACCCGAAGAAATGTAAAAAAGAAAAAATAATTAAAAAAAACTTTTTACATACCTTCTAAATAGGTCCCTTTAGGAGGTAAACATTTTAAAGACGGTGTTTTATAAGAAACGCGCGTATTACATGCCTTCTAAACCTAACCCTTTAGGATGTAAAATGCTGCTTAAAAGAATCGAGAGTTTTGTTTAAACTAGAAGACACAATTTCCGGGGAATGTCTTGTAGGCCTATACACATTGTCCTACACATCTGAGGTGTGTGTGTGTGTGTATGTGGGTGTGGGGGGGGTGTGCGTGCGTGTGTGTGGGTGTGTTAGAGAGAGAGAGAGAGAGAGAGAGAGAGAGAGAGAGAGAGAGAGAGAGAGAGAGTTTCCTGGGGGTTTGCTGACCAGACTGCTTACAGTGTGTTTATGTTAATGAATCAAGGTACGAGTCGTGTGTTTTAGGGTTTAACGATCCCTACCAATGTGTACATTTGTGGTTTAAGTGAATCTTTGTTTCTGAAATTACTTCTGTGGTAAATATCAGTTTGTGTAACTAATCTATCAGAAAATACTAGACCTGGTGACTGAATGTGGTAGATGTATTAGAATTTTGGACATGTTATGCATGTGTAGCTCCCTATGTGTATGATCTATGTGTAATCCTTCTGTCAAGAAATGAGCAGACTGAGGTTTGTGAAATAATTGAACTGTTTATTGGCTACGTTGTTGAGAAAAACACTGTGATGTGTAAAACATTTCTACAGTCCTTCAAGGGTTAGGAGGCAGAAAAACATTTAAAGACGGTGTTTTAAAAGAGTCGTGCATTTTGTTTAAACTATAAACAAGATTTCAGAAAATGGTCCGCCAACGAGGATACTTACACAGAACTGTCGCTAAATACATAAGCTTTCGTCTATGCTTTGACATCCCGTGTCCCAGCAGTACATTTATGACCTCTGATGACCATGTGGGTGTGCGGGGGGTGGGTGTGAGAGAGAGAGACACAGGTGTTCTTTCGGGGTTTTTGCTGACCAGAATTCTTACAAATGTGTTTGTTAACGAATTAAAGGGAGTCGTGTGTCTCAGTGTTAAAATAGTGGTTAAGACGTCGTAGTGGGTGTGGGGGGTGTGCGTGCGTGTGTGTGGGTGTGTTAGAGAGAGAGAGTCGAGTGTTTCCTGGGGGTTTGCTGACCAGACTGCTTACAGTGTGTTTATGTTAATGAATCAAGGTACGAGTCGTGTGTTTTAGGGTTTAACGATCCCTACCAATGTGTACATTTGTGGTTTAAGTGAATCTTTGTTTCTGAAATTACTTCTGTGGTAATTATCAGTTTGTGTAACTAATCTATCAGAAAATACTAGACCTGGTGACTGAATGTGATAGATGTATTAGAATTTTGGACATGTTATGCATGTGTAGCTCCCTATGTGTATGATCTATGTGTAATCCTTCTGTCAAGAAATGAACAGACTGAGGTTTGTGAAATAATTGAACTGTTTATTGGCTACGTTGTTGAGAAAAACACTGTGATGTGTAAAACATTTCTACAGTCCTTCAAGGCTGTATGATGTCGTTGTTCTCTTTTACTGAAAGAAAGGTCAAAACCATCGGTGTTATTCGTTGTTAAGACTGAAGTGACAATATGTCTGAAGAAAATGAAAATATGTATTACATATCCTACCTGCTAACCAGGTTAATTTAAGGGTGAAAAACCTTTTTTAAAGACGGTGTTTTAAAAGAGTCGTGCATTTTGTTTAAACTATAAACGAGATTTCAGAAAATGGTCCGCCAACGAGGATACTTACACAGAACTGTCGCTAAATACATAAGCTTTCGTCTATGCTTTGACATCCCGTGTCCCAGCAGTACATTTATGACCTCTGGTGACCATGTGGGTGTGCGGGGGTGGGTGTGAGAGAGAGAGACACAGGTGTTCTTTTGGGGGGTTTTGCTGACCAGAATTCTTACAAATGTGTTTGTTAACGAATTAAAGGGAGTCGTGTGTCTCAGCGTTAAAATAGTGGTTAAGACGTCGTAGTTAAAACACAGAAGAAACTCTGCAACAATCTGTTAATGTCTGCTCCGAGAAATCCTAATACCCTTAGAAGATTGCTGTGTATTCACCAACAAGAGGACCTGTTGAAATGAGAGAGGACCTGACTTTTGCTACAAAATTTTTTAATTTTTTTAAAAACCAAGAGGTTAGTTTGACAATTTATTAATGAAGGTAATGTAAAGACGTTGTTGTTTAACCCTGAGCAGGGCGTCAACAGCTCCAGAGATCCTGTCTTAAGTCGGAGGGTTTAGTTAGGAGGTAGAAAAACATTTAAAGACGACGTTTTAAAAGAAACAAGTGTTTCATCCTTAATGGTAAAAAAGAAAAATGGCTGTACTCCAATATGAAATAAAACGGCGGAGACACACTGAGTACATTTCTGTTCCACAGTCTATAAGGATCCCCAAACTTCATGTAGTGTGGAAAAATATATACACCCTCCGTGACTACGTTACTTATGGTTTAAACATTTTTATTTTGTGATGGCAGCAAGACAAAACGGTTGTGCATTTGGTATCTGGTGATTTTAGAATTAGGCCCCAAATGTCAAATATGTTTGTGTATGGTTTCGTCAGGCAAAGATCACGATGGTATGGAAAGAGTATACAAGAGTAATTGGGGTGATCTAATGCTTAGGACTTGTACAGTACTTCAGCTCGGGAACGTCCCACCATGGCGTTCAGAGAGGCGTTATCTATGGTACACGTATATATAATATAGATCAGATCACCAGTCTGTCTTTACCCACTACTGATCTGGGGGGGTGGGTGGGATGGGGATAACAGTTCAGGCATATTTCCAACAGAACAGAATATTAGACATTTAGTGTAAACTAGTGAAAAATAAATAAAATCTCTGAAACATTTCAGTGAAAATAGTGGTCCATATTTAATGCATTATATTAGAAATGATAGTACAGTCTTTGTTGATCAGTTACCAACTCATACTTTATAATAATTTGTTTAGGAGCATCTGAATCTGGCAAATAACTTTTATTGCATTTAGGCATACAATAAAAGTTAATAAAAAAATTAGGAAGAAATGACTTGTGCACTACTGCTGCGGATATTAAGTCAAACCATTTTGTTCAAACTTCAGCATGACCCATAGAGAAGCAGAAACCTATGGCACCTTATGAATACCATGTGAAGGATTACGTTGACTCGTCCCTTACAGTTACAAAGACGTGTCCGTGTGCAGGATCACCTTCGCACCAGCATCGATCCCCTCTTATCCCATTTCAACGTATAAGAAAAGGCAAAATGTAATATGAGATGTATAAGAATATATTTATAAAATATAACACATTATGAGGAAGAAACATAAAATATTATTTAACAAGGTCTGCCGTTCAGCCCTCTTAACTGTAAGAGCATCATCAGTATTGTACGGCAGTTGGGGAACAGTAGTTAGCTTTCAGATGTCAGATATAAAACAACTTTTTGAGTCACAGTGCCAAACTACCGGTATTATATTCGGATCCTTCTTTTTCAGCATGAAGGACCGGCATTTATTTAATAGACAGATGGTACAGCCATATACTTGGTCAGAGGATTTAGGAATTTCTTTTAGAAAGGTTCATTGTTTTTGTTCTTTTATCATAGCTTCAGATTGTATACTTACTTTGGTTAGTGACTTAAACTGTTTTATTAGGTACGGACCGATTTCATTAACAGGGAACGATGATAGGTGAAGATTAAGTTGGTATGCGTGTACAAAATAAAACTGTCTATATGTATATTCGTCTGCTATGTATCTGTTTAAACACTGCTGTAATGGCGATATAAAGAGAGAGAGATACCCATTTACTAATTCATAGAACCCCTTTCCACCTTTTCAAGTTCGTTATACATTTTTCTTTTCAAGCATCGTGTTCAGACATTGCAAATCATCAGTCTGAAGGTTAAGGGTTACTTAGATTTTTGCTTCTTCAGCATAAAAAAAGTCTAAACATTAATCTTATTATTAAACTCAGAAACAATATAACTGTCTGGTTGTGATCATAATAAAAGGCAACGTCAAAGGTGACTTAATTCCCAATGAGATTTCTCTATGTTCTCTATGACCTTTCTACAGTATATGCCATTAAGTCCTAGTGTCCAGCCATCATCACAGCACGGGAGAGGAAATCTCGTTCATCAGATGTGCGATGTACGTCTAGACAGTCTGATAACAAACTACACACACAACATTTATGTTGAGAGAATTCAGATTGATCTTTGTTCCCAAATAACATTGGATCAGATCCATAGTTTACAGCATCTGTCCCACGCGTATTTAATCTGTATTACGAGTAATGAACAAGTTAGAGGAGGACAAAATGTAGATTTACTGTTCATTGGAACTTTATTGTTTATTTAGATCTGTCTTGATCTTGCCAGTGCTTTCTGTTTAACGACCTTGTTCGTATTTTTGTTTACAACTAGCACACTTTTGACCAGCATGTCGCTTGGAAATCGTTACCAGCATAACTCTTGTTCGTAAGGCTCACTCTGGAGGCTTGTCTTGGTTCAAGGAATGCCTTCGTGTCATGGTATGAGAACAAGTAGAATAGCATCAGCATTTTTAATTAAACTTGGCTTTTCTGCACAAGGAGACCAAAATTTCTAACAAACACGTTAATTCCACACCACAGACTGACGTGTAATCTTGGCTCTGTATGCCTCGCAAAAAGCAGGTTCACGCCACCTTTGCCACTGATTGCCCATCGTCTGACACGTATAATGACACAAAGGCCTCGTACAAATGGTCAATGTGTGAAGTTACCCAGAAGAAGGCTGAACCATGGTTCTATCGCATAGGCAGTTGAGTCCCTGAGTTGCGCTTCAGGTATAAGTTGTCCACGCTTCACTCTCACGCACTGGGGTGAGATCTACCATTTGATCTTGAAAATCTCCCTTAATGTCCAGGGAAGGGAAACCAGGCAGGTTATCCCTTTAAAGGGCTCGTGCCTTGTCCTCTGAAAGAGCTCTTGCCCAGATGTCAGACACTAGTCGCAACAGTCACAGCCCACCACCTGTCTCCGAGTTCCAATGCGTCTTGATCGCCACGCCGATGGACAGGTATGCCTTGCACCATGATGCGCTGTAGGCTTCGAGCTGGGACCTCGTGGCGCAACGGAAGTGCGTCTGACTCCAGATCAGGAGGTTCAAATCACGTCGGGGTCATTCAATGTGCTCTTTTTCACACAGACCCATGATTTTCTGCGCAGTCTAATAAGGATGCTGTTATATGGACTCCAATCTCTATGATGACCACCCATGTCTTTGTCAACTTCATGCTAAAAGGTAACAAAGCTTAGGTAGCAACACTCTCATCTAGTAACCATTAGTAACTTGACAACCTGCTAAATGTTTACCCTTAGTTTGCCCATTTTGCTTGCTGAACAAAACATGCTGGAAAGAGGCACCTTAGATGGTTTCACTGGACCTCTCAGAGGATCTGGAGGGTACTACAACACCCAAACAGGGACTGTTTGACTGTGTGAACCCTGGACCCTCAGATTAAAAGTCTGATGCTCTACCGACTGAGCTACCTGGGCTCGAGGAGAGAGAGAGAGCGCACTTTACCCTCGAGCTTGTAGGTCAGGCCTGTGGACGCTCTAGTTCAACGGTTCTCACAGACATAAATGGTGCTCAGCCCTTGGCTTGGAAAGGGCGCATCCCATCTGGTTCTCATGGCTTTCTACAAACTATTAACACAGCTCAGCACCACTATTCAAGGATACAAACCAACAGGGTTCAACCACGGCTCTGTCCTTCATACTTCTTTACCCACTGACTGCCTGCAGTCTGAGACATACAAAGAGACAAGGTTCTTGTGAAACCTGTAAAATGGTGACGTTAACCAAGAGAATGTTGAACTTTGGTCCTATCTATTATGTTGGCCAGTTTCTAAGTTGAGATCAACTTAACCCCAGTGCTTTCTGTTTAACGACCTTGTTCGTATTTTTGTTTACAACTAGCACACTTTTGACCAGCATGTCGCTTGGAAATCGTTACCAGCATAACTCTTGTTCGTAAGGCTCACTCTGGAGGCTTGTCTTGGTTCAAGGAATGCCTTCGTGTCATGGTATGAGAACAAGTAGAATAGCATCAGCATTTTTAATTAAACTTGGCTTTTCTGCACAAGGAGACCAAAATTTCTAACAAACACGTTAATTCCACACCACAGACTGACGTGTAATCTTGGCTCTGTATGCCTCGCAAAAAGCAGGTTCACGCCACCTTTGCCACTGATTGCCCATCGTCTGACACGTATAATGACACAAAGGCCTCGTACAAATGGTCAATGTGTGAAGTTACCCAGAAGAAGGCTGAACCATGGTTCTATCGCATAGGCAGTTGAGTCCCTGAGTTGCGCTTCAGGTATAAGTTGTCCACGCTTCACTCTCACGCACTGGGGTGAGATCTACCATTTGATCTTGAAAATCTCCCTTAATGTCCAGGGAAGGGAAACCAGGCAGGTTATCCCTTTAAAGGGCTCGTGCCTTGTCCTCTGAAAGAGCTCTTGCCCAGATGTCAGACACTAGTCGCAACAGTCACAGCCCACCACCTGTCTCCGAGTTCCAATGCGTCTTGATCGCCACGCCGATGAACAAGTATGCCTTGCACCATGATGCGCTGTAGGCTTCGAGCTGGGACCTCGTGGCGCAACGGAAGTGCGTCTGACTCCAGATCAGGAGGTTCAAATCACGTCGCGGTCATTCAATGTGCTCTTTTTCACACAGACCCATGATTTTCTGCGCAGTCTAATAAGGATGCTGTTATATGGACTCCAATCTCTATGATGACCACCCATGTCTTTGTCAACTTCATGCTAAAAGGTAACAAAGCTTAGGTAGCAACACTCTCACCTAGTAACCATTAGTAACTTGACAACCTGCTGAATGTTTCCTTAGTTTGCCCATTTTGCTTGCTGAACAAAACATGCTTGAAAGAGGCACCTTAGATGGTTTCACTGGACCTCTCAGAAGATTTGGAGGGTACTACAACACCCAAACAGGGACTTGAACCCTGGACCCTCAGATTAAAAGTCTGATGCTATATATATATATATATATATATATATATATATATATATATATATATATATATATATATATATATAAATGAAATATATATATATATATATATATATATATATATATATATATATATATATATATATATATATATATATAATATATATATATATATATTATATATATATATATATATATATATATATATATATATATATAATATATATATATATATATTTCATTAGAAAAAGTGCAGTACATTTTCATGGTACGGTCAGTACTGTTTATTTTTGTAATAAAGTGAACTTAATTTTTCCACTGAGTGTTATATTTTCATTCAGTAGTAATCGGTTATTAGTAGGTGCTACCCGACTTATCGGTTATCGGCATCTGTAAGATCCACTGTCGATCAGCCTTTAAAATAGATTAATGTGTATGACATGATCTTCTTTAATTAATAAAGAAATGCGCTTGTTGACAACTTGCTGTGGTATAAGGGGAATAAAACACTTCAGAATGTGCAGTTCTACTTTAGGGTGATAACGGTCACTCCGCTTCATTGGATTGTTGACTGTTTTCCTATAACCGTATGTTTATTCCTTACATAAATTAAACACAAAGCATGTAGGGGTTCTACATGCATGTAGTATTTGTACAATCAATAACCTATTAGAGTAATACATTGTGGTATATAAACTGAACTTTGTGTTTGATGTGTCTGCAGTGCCCAAAGCCCGTGGTGGTGGCAGTGCATGGCGGTTGTGTATAAGCAGGTCTGTTGGGACTGTTAAGTACCATCATCTCATACACTCACCACAACTCTGGGAAGTTCCATCCATATTGTTTGCTGTCACTTTTCCTGCAAAGCTTTAACCATCAGAGAGTTATCTTTTACTGGGGCTTTTAGCTGCAGGAGACTGAATTACTAAGTTTTTTTTTTTGTGGATCTGATTTCTTCTTTCGCAGGAGTGGATCTAATCACAGCCTGTGATATTCGTCTGTGCACACAGGATGCCTGGTTTCAGGTGAAGGTATGAGGAACATTAACTTGCCATACATTGCTTGCTTACATGTTTACACCAAGATCTGTAAACAAGCTATTTTTGTCCATATGATCATATATAGAGATAGTAAGTGATGAGAAGATAAGAATGGGCTGATTGTTCTGACTCATACAAGCCCCTATGAAAGAGTTGACCACAAGGGGGCACACTCTGAACAATTATTTACATTTGCAGTTTGTTGAAGATTAAATAAACCACAGTGAGCATCAGATGTCTGGTTTTAATACAAAGTTTTATGATGAACTATTTTATGATATTACCATCTTGTCATTTATCAAAGAAGAGCTACAAAACCTGAAATTTGTTCATTTTTAGACAGAAAAATTCTGCAGTGTAGCTCTTCTAGTGGGCTTTCCCACTGGATGTTTAGTCCAACACAGAGCAGTTTGCATGAAAAGTTGGTAATGTGACCGTCGTAATGTGGACTGGGAAGTGCACTGCGGTACCGAACCCGAGACTACCTGTAGAAGGTGGTCCGAGTTCAGTTACAATGGAACTGTGAATGTGAATTGTCCCATGAATGTGAACGTAACTTGTATCCGGGTCTGCACTTTTTCAGGAAGTAGAGTAACCTGTGCTGAAGGCCTGTTGTGGTGATGACGTGTCATGACATGTTTTGGCCCAAATCTGCAGTGACTTTGAAAAAGTGGAAGCTCCTCTGAATATTGTGGAGTTTCTTGATTTTGCGTTAATTTCTGTGATCACAAAAAGATGAAATTCTGGACTGACACATGGAAGATATGGAATGATAACAGAAGAATGTGACTTTGGGTTGTACCGTGTATTTTTTTCATGTAGCTTTATTATTTAGTATAAATGAAGGCAAGTGTGTGTTCTGTTCTTCATCTCTGCAGTCGTGTGTTCCCTGATAGTCAATGATTGCTGGAGCTCTGGAAATAGCAGGTGAGATTGCAGGCCGGAGTCGCGTCGCTGTCCAAGGAACCAAAATCAACCTCCTCTACTCCTGAGACCACAGTGTGACTGAGAGCCTAGACTACATGGTAAGAACCTGCTTAAGACATGAAAAGCATTTTTAGCCTCAAGGTAGACCCATGCACACACAGTATGGCCACAAACACAAAGTAGAGCGGTCGAAATCTGAGATTTCTCCTCTGCGTCTCCAGGCTACTTGGAACATGAACATGCTGCAGAAACAGGATCTTATGAAGTCAGCGCAGGCAGCCCTGGAAAAGAAGAGTCCGAAAGACGTGCCCTTCTCCAAGCTTTAAAGGAGAAGATCCAGGGCTGTTGAAGCTGCGGTGGAACTGAGACATCATCATCCACATATCTTCAGTTCTTCTTGCTAAGTCTGTTTCTTTTTAGTCTTTTTATTTTTAGACTGGTCAAAAGACTGATTAGTGGAAGTGAAATGATAGATGAACTTTTAATTACTTGCTTTATTATTTGCAGGTGCCTTGTACAGTAAGACAGGGTAACTAATACTCCAAAAGCTTGTTTTGTGTGTTAACATGTACAGTAGATGGACATATTTTTTCTGGTGCTGTGACTGCAGAATGTAGTGCAGTTAACACATTAAATTTCCTTGGATGCTCACTTTTAACTCGAGGAGGTCACAGTTTGCCCAGACATCTTTTTTTAAATCCGTCAATCCGTCACCCACACGTCATTCTGTGGGACGAAGAGGAGGAAGCTGGACAGATAAATTTATTTATTTATTTATCATTGCTGTGTTTCCTCAATCGAGTGCAGAAAGAAGAAAAACAACACAACTGATTTAAAATAAAAATATAGAAAACAATCTAATGTAAGGTTCTGATCCAGTTTGCTTTCAGCAGGAAGGCTGTCCTCTTTCCTGTTGCTCTTTCTCTTCTATTAGTCCATTTGTCCAGTCTGAATCGGTTTTGATTCGTTTCGAGACGATTCGGAGTCGAATAATTTTCTAGTGAGAGTCGCACACTTCCAAACGAACTAGACTGAGATGAGTATTTGATTCTCACTAGAAAGTGATTCGACTCTGAATCAACTCGAAATGAATCAGTCAAACTGATTCAGACTCTATAAAAGGACTATGAGATGTGATTAAGATATATATTCCAATGTTTTGCTTTACAATTCCATTGTGTGTGTGTGTGTGTGTGCGTGTGTGTGTGTGTATGTGTGTGCGTGCGCGCGCACGTGTGTTTTTCAGGAGAACGAGAAACTCGGACACAACAGTACATCCTGACCATTGGTACTGTGTACACATCAACATACACACACGTCTCCATGCTGGACATCTCAGGAGCTTTCACACAGTGCTAGGAATATCCCGGGACAGAGAAACGCACCTTCTAAGTGAGCGAGTTTAGCGTCAACCGGTGAAATTTGCTGTAGCGTGAACACTTTGCCTCTGTGAGCTTCACTCTCCGTAGGGTTCACTGTAATTAGACATAAAATGTACATAGTTTATTTTTCATGCATTTAGGATTTCATGTTTTTTTTTTTGTTTTTTTTACTCTTCGAGGAAAAGAAATGATCTTTCAAGGCAGCTTCTTCATCACTACCTGCTCCGTTTGACTCAAAAATGTAACGACCGGTTTCAAAAAGTCACGATGTCTTCAGTTCATGAGATTTTACTGTTGAATTTAAACAGGAAATGTGAAATATTTTTTCCCTTTGTTTCCTCTACTGTCTTTTTGCTGTGATCTTGAACACAGTTGTAATTTTTTAAAAAAATAAAAATAAAAAAATGATAATTCTAGTTCTCTCACTTTCCTTGTCCTAATTGTCCTGTATCTGTTAAATCCGTTTCATCTCTGGTCTTTCTGTCTGTATGAACACTTGTAGAAATGACTTGTAGTCCATATTTTTAAATGATTCGTGATTTTGAATTTAAATAAAGATATTCTTCAATTCTGTATTTTGTCATTTAATTATCATTAGAAATCAGAAGATCAGATTAAAGCCATGGCTTCTTTACCTGCCGAAGCTGTAAAACTTTCAATAAACCAGTCAATAGATCAGCTGGATAAATGTAGATTTTTATTTACTGATGAGATGTATTGATGGTGTTGAAAGATTATTTGAAGATTTTTATTGATATTGAACAATCATTCAGTTCAATATTGAAAAAACTTGATAAATAGTTGATTAAATAAATGTGGTGTAATGTACTGAGTCAAATATGAAAACTACAAATAAACAACATCTATTTATATCTGTGTATAATTAAAAACCTCTCTCAATACAAGAAATTCATATCCTAAATGTTGCAAGTGATTAACCTGATCATTTTATTCAGCTGTTTAATTATTACTTTCTAAATAATAAACAAATGAATGTTCTGGATTCATGAGGAATGTTTACATTTTGTGTCCAAACTCAAAAGTTTAAACAAAGTGTATATTTATGATAATAAAGCACAAAGAACGTGAAACCTCAACACGTCTACAATCATCGATGAATTAAATATTAATTAAAAAAATTAAATTAAACAAGAGTAAGATGAAGTATATTTTTAATTAAAATGTAATTAGGAGCACTTTTAAAGTGGATTTGATTTAAAATAATGATAAAGCTGTTTTTTTATGTATTTGTATATCTTATCCTCTATCGTGTTTAAGAAGAAGAGAATAATGAAGCTTTTTATGAAATAATATTTGGGTTTATTTTATTTTATTTTCTCCTCAAAGATTAAAATTTACGTCAACGTCCGTTACGTTGGTGACGTCACCACGAGCGCGAGAAGTCGAAGGTAGGAGCAGAAAGCGGTGTTAGTGTTAGTTCTGGCCCGTTTGGACCCAAACTAAAGTGAGTTTATTCGGTTCTGTGTAACCGAACCCGTTCTGTTTTTTGCTGTATTGTGTGTATGTGTGTAGTTAACGGTGTTAACACCTGTGTTTCAGGTATATCAGTATGAAGCAGGCGGTGACGGCGCACTGATTCACTCTCGGAGCTCGGTTCACTAATGACCGAATCACCGAGGAACCGACCAAAGATAACTCACACCCGCACGGAGAAGAAGAACAAGAGGAGGAGAAGTGAGAAATAACATTTTAAAACTTTTTTTATTCACTCTGGTTCAGTATTAATGTTAATATTATACAAATATACTAGCGGTGCTAGCTTTTGAGGAGGCAGTCCAGTCCACGCATGCGCAGTGTAATTAATGAGCAAGCTATTCGAAATGTGATTAGCAAATAGGTCGATGTTATTTTTGATTCTATTTAAAACGATGAATTCACTCTGTCAATAACTGCCCAGTCTGAGAATACTGCATGATTTACTTTTATAAGTGGACGTGGCAGAACGACATTTAGCTTCACTGGCTAATTAGAGCTCTTTTACTAGTTTAATGGCTGAGTCATCCGGCTTCGCGCATGCGCAGTGTGGGTTAAGGCGCTATAGTTCTCTTCTTTTGAATTATTATTATTATTATTATTATTATTATTGAGACCATTTGGGGTGAATTTGGAGCATGTGGGGGGTTTGAGTGAACCCAGAATGACCTATAAATATTCTTTTAATATCTCCAGAACTGAAGCAGCACAAACGAAAATTTTTACAGCACAAACCAGCACAAACTATTCTGCCGATGTTTTGTGTTGGTGGGGGGGCCAACTTCACGCAGGTTGTGTGTGTGTGTGTGTGTGTGTGTGTGTGTGTGTGTGTGCTCTTCAAATATCCAGATGTTCGATGGTCAAGTGTGTAGTGTACAGATAGAGTGCACAATTTAAGAAATAGGAACCAGTCAGAGAGAGGACATCATAATAAGAACAGGAAGCACTGACCAAATAAGGAAATAGATTAAACTGGTACACGGCGTATGGGAGGCAGGAGATCGTGACAGTTATGTTGAATTATGACTTGTTGGATTATAGAAATAAATAAAGTGGTACTGATGTGTGTGTGTTTTAGGATGAGCTGGAGTGGGGCAAAGAGAACTGCATTCAGATCAAACGGATACAAGAGGTTATGACTCTCACTCACTCACTCACTCACTCGCACACATCTATACACACACTTCTCGACACAGATCCCTAACTATCATTTTTGGTGTGTGTGTGTTAGAAGTGGCCGAGTTGTTTGAGGATCTAAAGAATTGAGTGTCACAATTCAACATGCACATCAGCGAAACTTTTCCCTCTGACTACACCAGCACCCACGCACAGAAATTCATAGTGCAGGTAACACACACACACACACACACACACACACACACACACACACACGAGTAGAGCAGGTGTAGTTTAACAGCATATGTGTATAAAGAGGCTTTTTTCTTCAGGTCAAAATATATACAGCAGGGGTGCCCAATATGTCGATCGCGATCGACTGGTCGATCGCAAAGGAAGTGCAGGTAGATCGCTAGTTGACGTAGTTAGTTGACGTACAGGGCAGCCAGTCTGAGATCTCGTCTTTTCTCTCACCACACGTGTGCGATCAAGTGCGCCAGTGCTAAAGGCTAGCAAGCGAAATCGCGGGGAGAGGACATTTTTCAGTCTTTTAAAGACTTCATTGACAAAACCCAGCTCCAGTGTGCAAATTGATATCAGTCAATGGTTGAGCAGTGCAAATGGATTCATTGCCAAGTGCAGGGAAGACGATGCTTTCCCTGACTTCTTTAACTACCACTGTGTTGTGGATAAAAAATGTCATAAAATAAACATAAGGGAGACCTAGCATCCAGCAGAAGGTAGAAGAAGAAAAAAACGGGCACCTAGACACATAGAAGCGGGATTAGGCGGACATTGACGGAATGGAATTACACTTTAAAGATCTTTAAGAGCAGTAGTACTGCTCAAAAAAAAGCCAAAAAGAGGTATACGAGCTGAGCTGAGGAGTGCTAATACACACACACACACACGCTCGTACAGTCAAGGGCGGGCAAGTAGACACAACATACACACACACTCTCTCGCTCTCATACACACACATGAATAACTTTAATAATATCTTATAGTAATAGAGAAAGTATAAAAAGACAGAATAGTAGGATATGCAGGACAGTAGAACTGTAATGATATTAAGAAGTTGGAAGTACAGTAAACCGCTTTTCAAGTAGTATAAATATATATAAAATAAGAAATATAGTGCAAATATGAAAATAAATTATAAACTAGAAATACAGGAAAATGTAAACTTACTCATGACTCAAATGGTGAGGGTTCTTGGCTCGCAAGGAAGGCCTTAATTTTAAGAAAGAACCATGAGGAGCCAGTTATAAGGGTGGCTGGGTCAAACTGCCCCCCCCCCCAATTACCTAGGTAATTGAGAATCCTGGTTTCTGACCACCTAGGTAAATGAGAATCCTGGTTTCTGATTCTCTATGTAATTCAAAACGCTGGGTTTTTATTTTCTGGGTTATTAGAAATGCCTGGGTTCTGATTCTATGGGTAAGTGAAATAGGCCTTTTCTGGAAACATATGGGTTATCTAGTGTGTAAATACAGTATAAATACTGGAGCTTAAGCTCAGGGTAGGGGGATCACTTCTGAGAATTCTCATCGGTGTGGATCTCGTGTGGTGGAATGGAACAATAAAGCTGGACCCTTGCTTCTTCTCACTCACGGCTGGTGTATTTTTTCCATCTCCAACTGGTCTCAGAGGTAGATGTGAGTATTTATTGGCTTTTAAGTTGAGTTTTAAATGTTTTTGGGTAATAGGCTAAATTTGAGCCAACAACTGCATAATACACCAACAAGCCTTATGCACAAGAATGCTAAACATGAAAGAGATCATGGATGTGGCAACAAAGATCACCTGTTCTATACGTGCTAGATCAGTTCAAAGACGGCTGTTCCGTGTGCATCTGGAGAAGGCAGACTACGACCAATCAGCTCCTGCTACACACTGACGTGAGACGGCTTAGTAGGGGTAAATTCCTGCAGAGATTTCGAGAGCTCTGTCCGGAGATAAGCGAGTTTCTTTTTGCTGTTAAACATGCAGAATACACCCAGGTCAATGATGATCAGTGGTTGCTGGACTTTTTTAACCGAGCATTTTTAACCGATCTGACCAACTTAATTTGGAGCTGCAAGGAAAAGACAAAAATTAAAGGCAGTTAATGCCTTTAAACGGAAAATGCAACTTCTGTTTTCAAAGCTGCAGCACCATGTTTTTGGGAACTTCCAAAACCTCGCGTCAGATCTGGAGACGCAGCGGAAGGCTTGTGCGCAGTTTAACATTGCACGCTACACGGAGCAGGTTGACAGCTGTCGGTCAGAGTTTGACAGACGCTTTCAAGACTTTGCTTTACTGGAGCCATTTGCCACATTCATGTGCTACCCGTTTAGGGACAATGTTGAGGTTGATTCACTCGCATCGAAAATTGCAGCGCTGTTTCACCTGAACTCGTCTGAAGTGGAGGATGAGATTTTTTGAAACTACAGACTGACATTCAGCTGAAGTCCAGGGCTCATGGACAGTTCTGGAACTTACTCACAGGGGAAAATTACCCAAACATGAGGAAATGTGCCACCTCCTTGACTGCATTATTTGGCTCTACTTATTTATGTGAGTCAGCCTTTTCCCTCATGAAGATCATTAAGTCCAAATACCGTTCCACAATGACTGATCATCATTTGGAGGCCTGCTTGAGGCTGGCTACCAGCAGCTACTGTCCGGACTATGCAACCCTGGCTGATTCTATTCAGTGCACATCGTCAGAGTAAGGTAATGACCAAAAATGTACTGAATTGTATCGCGCCATAAGGGTTCATGCAGTTATGCAAGGTACATGAACATATATTGTGTGTGTGTGTGTGTGTGTGTATATATATATATATATATATATATATAAGTATACGCAGTATATAAATAAATATGTTTAGCATTTTTAGTGTAGGTAGATCTCTTTGACTGGTCATGTTAAAAGTAGCTCACAAGTCAAAAAAGTGTGGGCACCCCTGATGTACAGTAAATATAAATATTAGTCATAATTCGCAGCCTTAGAAGCACAAGCATCCAAAGTAAAATTGCAAATGCAGAGTTTAAAATTGTCACCATGACGACAAAGTCCAAGAAGTGTAACTTACTCCTGCAGAAAATAAATAATAATAATTATTAAGTATCAGTGATGTTTCCGTTGTTCAGGTGGCGATTGCAGGCGCATTTTATCCGAACTGCTTCCTCCAGGGAACTGTGGACGAGGAGCTCGCCTCCAAGGAACTCTATGGAAACGACCCCAGGACCACCGTAGTGGTATTCAGTCAGCTTCCATTTAACTAGGGGATTATTATTATTATTATTATTATTATTATTATTAATATTTCTCTCTCTCCCTCCCTCTCTCTCTCTCTCAAGTGTGTAATCTCCCTCCATTTGCATTCCTCTACTATAAACAGCTCCAGTCTCTCTTCAGACACTGTGGTTAAATCAAATCCATCTCCTTTGACAGCTCCAGGTGTGTGTGACACCACTGTGTGTGTGTGTGTGTGTGTGTGTGTGTGTGTGTTTAATTGTGATTTTCTATAAACATGTATTGTGGGTCTGTGTGTATCAGGGCCTATGTAGAGTTCTACCGCTCGTCAATGAGAGGTTCTGGCATTCTCCCAGAGGTCTCTCTGTCTCTCCTCCTCACGCAGCAGAGACTTCCTCTCCATCTCAACGTTTAACCCACTGGAGAGGTGGAGACTTGGGCAGGGGGGTAGTGTATCTCACACCTCAGATATACACGGTACACACACACACACTCTGCAGCGAGCATCATCAGATGAGTCATAGTTACATTTTAAGTGAGAGTAGTCATGTGACCAAATCCCCTAGACAGTGTGATGTTTAGATGATGTTCTGTACATTAGTGCTGTTCTGTTACAGGTCTCTCTCTCTCTGTGTCTCTCTCACTCACTGTGTGTGTGTGTCTCTCTCAGGGTGAATGTGGATTTTCAGAATCAGTCAGTGAGCCCTGTCGGGGTTCTGAGCAGCTCCATTGAGTTGGAGAATCTTCCGTCTAACCCTGTCTTTATCGTCAATATCACCGAGGTGTCTGTTCCGCCTCTTTCACTTTCAGTGCACAAATAAAAAAAGAAGCAGTGGCTCCTGTGTGTGTGTGTGTGTGTGTGTGTGTGTGTGTGTGTGTGTGTGTGTGTGTGTACTAACAGGAGGTCCAGGTGCAGCCTTTGGATATTGATGAAGATTTACTGCCCCTGCAAGACCTTCCTCAACTGCGTAGTCTGGAGCAAAGGATGCAACAGAGCCCAGATTACAAGCAAAATCTGGTGATTTTTTTTTCCTTCTTGTTAACAACTACTTGCACAATTACACAGCTACTGAGAGCATTTCTGTTTTCTCAAGGTGACACACTCGTACTCAAAGCACAACACTGAACACCACTTTGATATGAGGGAACAGTTATGACCTACTCTTTAGTAGAGATGGAAAACACACAGGGCAGGGTAACTGCAGGAGTAGTGAGAAGCACTGACACAGTTGACGAGGCAATACATGCTTATTAATTATTTGTTTTTATACTAGTGTATATTATTTTTTAAATCGGTTTCAGGTAAACTGGTTGGCGCTTATTGACGGGGTGTATGTGCGTGACTGCACCTGGCGCATATTGAAGAGGGTGATTGCTAACTCCCTGGCAAAGAATCTCAATTGGAGGGGAGTCAATGGAAAGACTTCACTGTCCGCTCTCCAACTCGGAGAGGTCGTGATTGGTAAGTATATCTGTTTACATACAGAATTAGCTGTCTCTCTCAGATGATATGTAAGGGGTAATCCACGGCTAGATGTGCATTAAACGATTTAATGCATGATGTGGAGGAAAAGAACCACTCGTTCAAATCGTTTAATGCACACCTAGCCATGGATTACCCCGCCTATACCATGGTCTTTCCACAATTAATAACGTTAAAGCTGTCATTGGTTTAGAAGTGCAAACTTTGATTAGAAGTTTAAAATAAACTTTGGGAGGTCCCACTTCGGCTCTAATTGGCTATTTATATTTCTCTGGTTTACTTTATTTAAATGGTTAGTAGTCATATGGATCCCAGCATAGCTGGGACAGGCACGCCTTTAAGATTTATTAGTTGGAACGTCAGAGGTATGGGTAATCCTGTCAAGACATCTAAGGATTTTATACATTTGAAACATTTAAACTTCAATATAGTATTTTTACAGGAGACGCACCTACGTCTTAAAGTATTAAAGATCATCAAAGGTTACTCTGCCCTTGGGTGAGTCAAGTCTTCCACTCGAACTTTAATTCGAAAGCAAGAGGGGTCGCTATTTTAATTGACAAAAGGTCACAGTTTTCCTCCACTAACGTTGTTGCTGATGTGAACGGTAGATATATTATAGTTGCTGGTACTCTGATGCAAAGACAGGTGTTGTTGGTAAATGTACACGCTCCAAACTTTGATGATGTGGAATTTGCTAATAGATTGTTGAGCAATCTCCCTTTTTAAATACTCACCTGTAGATTTTCGGGGGAGATTTAAACTGTGTAATTCACCAAAACTTTGATCGGTCTAATCCCCGTACTCTGAATCAATCTGCAATGTCTAAAACATTTTCCGATTTTATGGGTCAGAACGGTCTCGTTGATCCCTGGAGATCCCGTAACTCTGCTCTTAAAAAGTTTTCTTTCTTCTCCCAGGTGCTATCCTATTGAAATCCTATTCGAGGATTGATTATTTTTTATAGACAGCACTCTTGATTCTTGTGTAGTTTCTTCTGACTATTTGGGTATTGTAATTTCTGACCATGCGATCATGAATTAGATATTCATCTTTCTATTTATAAACGTAGCCAACCGCCTTGGAGATTTAATTTTCTTCTTTTAGCAGACAGTGAATTCTGTGAGTTCATTTCTACTTCTATGGATGACTTTCTTTTCTTCAGTCAGAATGACTCCACCTCTTATTCATTGTTATGGGAGACACTTAAATCCTATATCAGAGGGCAGATTATTTCTTACTCCACTCTCTGTAATTAAAAGCGCACTGCTAGGGTTAATGAACTTGCATCTGCGATCAGTAGTCTCGATCAAAGATGTGCGTTGAACCCCTCTCCAGAACTTCTTAAACAGCGAATCGACTTACAGGCAGAATTCAATCTTATTTCGACTAAAGAGGCGGAACGCTTGTTGTTACGTACTCCTGGTTCATATTATGAACATGGCGACGAGCCGAGTCGTTTACTGGCACGTCAGCTACGGCGACAGGCCGCTTCCCGTCTCATACCTAGTGTTAAAAACACTCATAATATCGTCACTACAGAGCCCATGGAAATTAATGCTACTTTTAAATGGTTTTACTCTTCACCTTATAAATCTGAATTTCCTGCAGACGATACTAAAGTGAATGCATTTCTTCAAGACCTTTGTAACCCTGTTAGTGATTCGAATACTGCCATGCAACTGGACTCCCCACTCTCTTCAAGAAATTTGAATTCAGTTAAAACTATGCAATCTAACAAAGCTCCTGGCCCGGACGGGTTTCCAGTTGAATTTTTTAAAATGTTTATTGGAAAATTAGCTCCATTGCTTTTATCTGTGTTCAACGAATCCTTGGAATGTGTCTTTGCCTCTGACTCTGACACAAGCCACGATAGCTCTGCTTCTTAAGGAGGGTAAGCATCCAACCTCCTGTGGTTCTTATAGACCGCTGTCTCTGCTTAATGCAGATGTAAAGGTGTTGGTGAAAGTAATGGCATCTCGTTTAGAGGACATTATCCCTTATATTATATGTGAAGAGCAGAAGGGTTTTATAAAGGGACGTCAGATGTTTTTCAATACCCGTACGCTCTTTAATATAATTTATTCAAAGCATTCGGCAGTGCTTCCTGAGATTGTGATTTCATTAGATGCTGAAAAAAGCATTTGATAGGGTTGAGTGGGAGTATTTGTTTGCAGTCTTGAGGAAGTTCGGATTTGGGGATGAGTTTATTTCTTGGATTAGCCTCCTTTACTCAACCCCTAATGCCAGGGTTCAGACAAACGATCTCGTCAAGGTTGTCCTTTATCCCCTCTGCTTTTTGCTGTCGCTATCGTACCTCTGTCTATCGCATTAAGATCTTCTCCCTTGTTTAAAGGAATAGTTCTATACGGTGTAGAATACAAATTGTCGCTATATGCTGATGATTTGTTATTGTATGTAACCGATCCTGTTGCCTCTATGCCTGCTGTCTTGGCTGTTCTGGAATCCTTCGGTGTTGTCTCTGGTTATAAATTAAATTTGGATAAAAGCGACTGTTTTCCTGTCAATACTGCAGCATTTTCTCTCCAACAGTCAGATTTACCGTTTCGATTTAGTCAGTAAGGGTTTAAATACCTAGGTATCAACGTGACACGTTCTCTATCTAATCTTTCATCAGCTAACTTCACTCCCCTTATCTCAAAGGTTAAATCTAACATTCAGATTGGGGTAACTTACCCCTTTCTCTAATTGTCAGGATCAATGTCGTCAAAATGAATATATTACCGAAGTTTCTTTTCTTGTTCCAGCAAGTGCCTCTTTCTCTGCCAAAATCATTCTTCGATTCATTGGATAAGATAATTAGTACTTTTATTTGGGGAGGGAAGCCACCAAGGGTTAGTAAATTATTGCAGAAATGTAGACTTAGTGGAGGACTTGCATTACCCAATTTTCAATTCTATTACTGGGCTGCGCACATCCATAAACTCTGCTACTGGGTTAAATCTCCTGGATCTTCTTGGTCTAAATTGGAACTATTGTCGTGTAGGGAATCCTCTTTACCTGCTTTACTTTACTCCTCTTTACCTACAAAACTCTCCCTATATACTGATAATCTAGTTGTCCTCAACACTTATGACTTGGTATCAGTTTAGACGGCGCTTTAAATTTGTAGGTGCATCCTCTTTGTGTCCTTTAGTCAACAACCATCTATTTCCTCCATCGTGTTTGGACTCCACATTCTCAGTGTAGGATGACAAGGGTATTAAACAAGTTAGAAATCTGTATCACGAAGGTGTGTTCGATAGCTTTGCCAATCTGGCATACACTTATGACCTCCCTGTGACTCATTTTTTTCGGTATTTTCACATTCGGAATTTCGTTTCTAGATGTTTTCCTGATTTCCCCTCTGCGCCTCCTGAACAGGCTTGGGAAAGCTTGTTTTCAAACAATCCACAGCAGAGAGGAATGATTTCTAGGATCTATGATTTCATTCTGGCGTTAGGTAGTGAGTCGTGTAACAAAGTTAGGAATGCGTGGGAAACGGAGTTAGGAGTACAGATAAGTGAGGGGTGTTGGGAACGTGCTATAGGGAGGGTACAGTCTACCACTTCCTGTGCAAGTTTTACACAGAGTCCATCTGTCCAAGTCGAGACTTTCTGTGATGTATCCGGACGTAGAGGACAAGTGTGATAAATGCCATGGCTCTCCCTGTCATCTTGGCCATAGGTTTTTCTTCTGCCCTGATCTCCATGGTTTTTGGACTGTTTTTTTACCATCATGTCCACTATTCTCAGGGTAGATTTAAATCCTTGTCCATTGATTGCTGTATTTGGGATTCCTGATGCCTCAGTTCCATTGAGCTTGATACAAAAGGATGTTTTTGCTTTCACATCCCTTATAGCAAGACGTTCCCTACTGTTGCAGTGGAAGTCTGCTAAATACCCATCTATCTCCCAGCGGCTAAAGGGCGTGATGTTTTTTCTGAAACTCGAGAAAATAACATATAGGATGAATGGTTGTACGGACAAGTTTTTTTATAAAGGGCATCCCTTTATTGTATACTTTATGGAGTTAGACACTTCCCACTTAAATTTTTGTGCCGGTTGTTGAATTTTACAATATCTTTATAACCAGCGACAGTTATTGGGTATCCATGATGAGGCGGGGGGCGGGTTTTCTGCATTTTTAATTTTGTTTTCCTTTGTTAGTGAAAAAAGAAGAAAAACCTGTGAATGTTTACTGCTCTGTGTTGCTCAATTTGTTTTCCTTGGGAAAGGGAGGGGAGGAGAGAAGAGAAAAGGTGATGTTCAGCTGACATGTAGACGTGTTCAGGAGAAATGTTCAATAAAAATGAAACTGGAAAGAAAAAAGTAGTTTAAAATAAACTTTAATTTCCATAAGTTAGGTGGTCAGATCTGGAATTTTGTCTGAAGTAAATCAGACACAGAGATAAAGTAGTGTGATAAGATTTAGGAATGATCACGGTGATCAAACTGGCTGGAATTACCTGTGCAATAAACAGTTACAGTGAGGGGAAAAAAGTATTTGATCCCCTGCTGATTTTGTACGTTTGCCCACTGACAAAGAAATGATCCGTCTATAACTTTAATGGTAGATTTATTTGAACAGTGAGAGACAGAATAACAACAAAAAAATCCAGAAAAACGCACGTCAAAAATGTTATAAATTAATTTGCATTTTAATGAGGTAAAAGTATTTGACCCCCTCTCAATCAGAAAGATTTCTGGCTCCCAGGTGTCTTTTATTTTTTAATTTTTGACATGCGTTTTTCTGGATTTTTTTTGTTGTTATTCTGTCTCTCACTGTTCAAATACAACTACCATTAAAATTATAGACTGATCATTTCTTTGTCAGTGGGCAAACGTACAAAATCAGCAGGGGAACAAATACTTTTTTCCCTCACTGTATAATGCACACCTTCCAGCCAATCAGAATCCAGTATTCACACTGACTGTGGTATAAGTGTAATTAATGCTTAAGATTCATAATGACTGTACGATATGTGTTGCTTTATTCCAAAGCTGCAGTTCATAGAAACCTCTTCACGGCTAAAGCTGCAGAGATGGAGGTCGAGGGGTCCATGAAGAGGCGGCTCCAGCTGGCATCAGAGCGAGAGTGTGGGCGCAAGAGCAGACTTTTGATAAAGGAGGGTATTTACAGTGTTTTAACTGGTGTGTTTTTTGCGCTATTATTAATTTGTTAAAATGTTCATATTATAGTCTATTTTTAATTGTTTATAAAAGTCCTTGCTGTTTTTAAGTGGCTGAATTAGTGTGTGTGCGCGCGCGTGTGTGCGTGTTGGTAGCTGGGTGGGTATATAGTTCTGGTCTGAAGTTGACATACCCCTTGCAGGAGAAAGAGACCCTGTGTAATCTGTTTAAACGACTTTTACGCATGTTTTGCAGAGAGATCATTTTCACCTTGCTGTTTGGGTCTCTGTCCCACACTGTTACAGTGCAGTATTGAGAGCGCGCGAGGGAGATCGATTTTCTATCAGAAACAGTAACTATATAAAATGGACGTCAACACGCAGCACTCTGTGAGGTCATTTCTCGCTCTCAACAGAGTAGTTGTGATTGTTTAGTGTTTACGACGGGGCCAAAACATTCAAGGCCATGGTGTATTTTGACTGTTCCTGTAGCATAATCTCACCAAACTGTGTGTACACGAGTCCACAGACACTGAGTCTATTCACAGTTCCATGCTGTGTAGATGTTCTGCTCATCCTCACTGTACCGTAAAGATCAGAACCTCACATCTGTAACCTTGTAGCTTTCCTTAATCAACACGACTGCAACCAAGCTTGTGTAGCACTACTATTTTTAGATCTCCGCCTCTCAAAAGTATTGGCGCCCTGCGCGGCCGCCTCTCAAATCTTTTGGCGGCCAGCTCTCAAATCTGTTGGCGCCCTATGCGTCCGGCTGTCAAATCTATTGGCGCCCTATGCGTCCGGCTCTCAAAACTATTGGCGCCCTTCACGGGCAGTTCTCAAAAGTATTGGCACCCGATCTGAATTTTGCCACGGCAAGCACCACTCACATTTTCTTCAGGAAATGTACCTTAAAATAATAAAAAGTCTCTCACTAGGCTGTGTGTCGAGATAAACGTCAAAACATCTTGAGCTTGTGTTCACCACAGACCTTATTTCCGGCATTTAACCCAAAACCCCATTGACGGAAGTGCTAATACGCTGAATCGTTTCTGGGTTTCACGACTCATTCCTGCAGCACTCTGTAAGACGGGCTGTTGTTATCAAACCATCGAAGTAAGATAAGCGGCTTTGGTAATGATTCTTTAAATGAACCGATTCAGAATCCTCTTCTTGAATCGTTTGAGTCGTTCTCACTCGGTCAGGGTTGCACGTGTGGGTTGCTTTTCCTGCACGTGTAATCAGCACGTGTTCACAGACCGTAAATCCCGACCACATGGTAGACACTCGACAGAAATTTCATACTAAAGTAAGTATTTTATATTTTCTGGGTCTAAACAGAGCAGAAGTATTGCTAACGTGTTGTACAGATTCTATTGGACTGGTGAACTGTGTGGATTTGTATATTTAACCCAGTTTAATATGGCCTGCTTTGTTCAGTCAGAGACAAGTAAATCTGTTCTAATGTTCATTTATTTTCCATAGATAAAACACGTTTGTTTACACATGAATACGTACTTTATGCTTTCAGAATGGTGGAGATTTGGCCCTTAACTATGGTTAAGTGGGGGGTACTATAAAATGCACAGTTCTGAGACACTATATACCTATACTGTGAAATCAGTAC
This sequence comes from Ictalurus punctatus, assembly GCF_001660625.3. Taxonomy (NCBI): domain Eukaryota; kingdom Metazoa; phylum Chordata; class Actinopteri; order Siluriformes; family Ictaluridae; genus Ictalurus; species Ictalurus punctatus. Next base: position 2,314,017 of record NW_026521086.1, read on the forward strand.
ATGTGTGTGTTTAGAATGATTATAGCTTTTGGGGAAAAAACTATTCTTGAATCTATTAGTCCTTGTTCTGATGCACCTGTAACGTCTCCCTGAGGGCAACAGATCAGAGCCAGGGTGAGAGCTGTCCTCAATGATGGTTTTTCCTCTGCTGAGGCAACGGGGGGTGTAAATATCCATCAGGGAGGTGTTGTGGATAAAAAATGTCATAAAATAAACATAAGGGAGACCTAGCATCCAGCAAAGGGGAGAAGAAGAAAAGATGGGCACCTAGACACATAGAAGCGGGATTAGGCGGACATTGACAAATTGGAATTACACTTTAAAGATCTTTAAGAGCAGTAGTAGTCAAAAAAGTCAAAAAGAGGTATACGAGCTGAGCTGAGGAGTGCTAATACACACACACACACACACACACACACACGCTCGTACAGTCAAGGGCGGGCAAGTAGACACAACATACACACACATGAATAACTTTAATAATCTTATAGTAATAGAGAAACTCTCTATAAAAAAACAGAATAGTAGGATATGCAGGACAGTATGGAGGATATGCAGGAGCTTAAGCTCATCACTTCTGAGAATTCTCATCGGTGTGGATCTCGTGTGGTGGAACGGAACAATAAATCTGGACCCTTGCTTCTTCTCACTCACGGCTGGTGTCTTTTTTTTCTATCTCCAACTGGGCTCAGAGGTAGATGTGAGTGTTGGCTTCTATGTTGAATTTTAAGTGTTTTTGGGTAATAGGCTATATTTGAGCCAACAGAGGGGAGAGGTAATAAATAAACTTATAAATGTGATTACTTGATGACTGTAGACAGAACTCTATAAATGTGAAATGTTTTGTTGAAGTTCAGATGAATCTCTGATGTACAGAATCTTCAACCGAGTTCTGCAGAAAGATTTTGAATGCCTGTCATTCACCAGAACAAATTTGCAGTTGAACAGTCTGTCTAAAAGAAAAAATCTAAACACACAATATAAAATTCCTGCAGTGTGAATAAAGCCTTTGTGTTGCTTTTAGCAAACATGTCTAGTACTCTCGGTTCAATGTACACAATTTACCCCATTTAAATGCATTTTGGAAATTGTTCCACATGGCCTTAAAGTGTGAATATTCACTGTATGCCAAATAAGTAATCAAAGAATGGAACTGGATTTTTTCTTCTCTAACGGACCATTAATCACAATTATAAAAGATGATGCATCAGGTACAAAGTATCAGGGTTTTTCCCCCCTCTTTTTCCCACAATAGTTGCATGATTTTTGCTACACCCTTTCCACCGTGTGTGTGTGTGTGCGCGCGCGCGCTAAAAATCACTTTGAGGTAAAAATATTTTAAGGCAGCCACTTTCACCTTCCTACAACAATTGGTGACTGGTCTGAGGTGAAGTTTCTTGTCATGTTACTGTGGTCATGGATCACATTGTGGGGATCTCTGTAATGTAACCATTTCTGTAATTATCCTTACCTGCTTTTGTGCTTCTGTGTCTTCTGTTGGTGCTTTATTCTGCTTTTTAGGGCCCGAGCACCGCTGCTGCAAAGCCCTATTGGATCTGCTGTTTATTATTGGGGCAGAGCACCGAAGGTGCAGCGCTTCCGGTGACCACCGGAGGGCGCATGCACCGGAGGTGCAGGGCCCTATTGATTTTCTGGTGTTTATTGTTTATTTCATGCATTCTTGTCGTTTTTAAGGGCCTAAACATGGCTGAAAACTCCCAAAACTCGGTAGACGCGCCAGCACCAGTGAAAATGCAACTTACATTGGGCATGGGCATGGTCGAGGAGCTCCTTAGCACCCCTGAAGGCAGGCAATGGTCGGGATGAAGTTGCTCCGATGTGCACGATTTACCATATATATATATATATATATATATATATATATATATATATATATATATATATATATATATATATATATATATATATAATATTATATTATATTTTATATATATATATATATATATATATATATATATATATATAATATAATTAGATAGATATGGGGTAATAAAGTGTAAAATATAGATAATTCACAATAATTTAATATCAGTTAGATTCAGCTTCATCAAGCAATACTTTTGAAGAGGACTCTAATTGTAAGAATTAAATATAATTTCCGTACTGAACAAAAGACTGATTATCTGTTCAGGCGTTATTGTGCAGATCCACATTTAAGCATCTTACTATACACTGAGTTCAAAGAGCTTTTTCTCATCCCCATCCTGGATCGCCCCTACAGCTGCCTGTTTGGTACATTCCTCTACAGCAGTGAGCAGGAGAGAATGGAAAAGGTACGCTCCACATTTCTCCACTAATGGGCGGAGGCTTTCCAGCCTGTCTGATTTTTCTGAATGGAAATGAATTTGTCTAAGTGTCTTATGACTTTTCTCTCTGTCTCTCTCTCTCTTTTGTTTTTAGGAAGTACAGGGTAAAACAGTCACTGTGGTCCTACGTTAACAGTCAGCCGGAGGACTTCACTAACCCGTTCTATGTGGACTGTAAAAACCAGGTGCTGTATCCACTGGCCAGTCTCACACATCTGGAGCTCTGGGTGGGTTATTATGTGCGTTGGAACCCACGCATGAGACCACAGGTGCTTATACTGCAAACCACACTCTATGAAATTCTGGGGAAATGCTCAAAAATAGTGTTTCCAATATATACCAAAATACCTAGTTACTTGTATAACTGAACAGTGTCACTTCAGACACATGATGAATGTCACTTTTTATTTCTAGATGTTTCTGGGTTTTAACACCAAGTTTGCTTTAAAAAAACAAAACCATTTCTATCAGCACAAAGCTAAAACAAACACAAAAGCTGGAGTAATGGGTCGGTAAGCATAAAAAGTGCCGTACACAGTGGAACTGGACACACGAGGATCTCTGACACTGTTGACTCTTCAGTGGTTCCATTTTCAGTTCTAGTTTGTAGGTACAGGTTTCAGTCTTCAACAACATTGTAGTTTTCTTTTTAAAATGCACTCCTTGGTTGTGCTCACTGCATTACAAACTCAAATCCAACATTGTGAGATTATTTTTTTTTTTTAAGTGTGTTGAAATGGAGTTTTCTTGTGATTCCTCTATATTCCTGTATATTTCATGATTGGCTGGTTAGAAAACTACATGAACGTACAGGTGTTCCTAATAAAGTGGACGGTGAGTGAACATGACGTGGCTGAAACGATTTCCAAAACACTTCAGGAGCAGCTAGCGATAAAGATTAAGGTTACACCGGCTTGATGACTGATCTTTTAATAATGCTACATAAATAAATAGAAAGCGAATGGAATGATTTAGAAAATCGGTGTCCCAGAACGAAACTGATGTTTGTGTGCTTTGTTGATTATGTAGATGCCGCTCCATCAGAATCTGAGAGAGTTATTGTTTTTGCGTGAAGAACGTGGAGGAGCTCCAGAGAGAGGCCACGTCATCCTGCTCCATCTCCTCATCCTCAGAGCATACTTCTCCCTCCTCACATAGTGGTACACCACTTCACACTGCTGTCTAAACACACACGCGCACACACACATACATACATTTAAGAGCACACACTGTCTTTACTCAATGAATACACTCAGGCACAAGTAGGGAGTGGATGAGTATGAAGCGGGCACACACACACACACACACACACACACACACACACATTCCTGTTTGCAATTTTTTTAACTATAGAGAAGTAACCTAGTGTCACATTTTATAAATCTTTAATACTTCAAAATGGATCTTGGATCAATGAGGTTTTCTACTGTTCTCAAGGTTTGGCATGCTGTGCATCCTGAGATGCTTTTCTGCTCACCATGTATGTAAAGAGAGCTTATTTGATGTTACCATGGCCGTCCTATTAACTTGACCCAGTCTGGCCATTCTCCTTTCGCCAACAAGGTGTTTCCACCCCGAGAACTGCCACTTACCGGATGTTTTTCACACAAGTGTGTGTGTGGAAATCCTAGGAGAGCCGAAGTTTCTGGAATACTCAAACCAGACCATTTAGAATCTACAACCATGCCACGGATAAAATCACTGGATTACATTCTGGTGTTTGATGTGAATATTGACTGAAGCTCTTCATCTGATCCTGCTTGATGTTGTACACTGTGGTGTTGCCATATGATTGGCTGATTGGATAATTGTATGAATGAGCACATGTACAAGTGATCAGTGAGCACATCTATCTACCATAGAGGTATTTTGGGGCAATACTTGACAATGTACCTGACTTTGTTAGATTTGTGGCCAAGTTGAAGAAGCTTTTGACATCCCAATGGAAAATAATAAATAAAACAATCCAGGACAAATTCACTTTCAGTATTTTATTTTTACATTGTTTTTTTCCCCCTTAATGTTAATCTCTTTCTACAGAACCCGTCCAAACTTCATATGTCAATGTAGTAAGCAAGATAAACTGTCTACAGATAAAGAATCTAAGCATGCATCTGTTTTCACCCTTATAGAAAAAGTTTTGCAGTTCCTATCCAAAAGACACCAAGAGCCCAGATGTCCTTAGAAACTAAATGTAACCTCCAACTCGTGGCCTTTTCAGAAACTCGATTCCCAGACGTCGCCACACTGATCACAGTGCACCCTTCAAATCCACCGTGCAGCGGAAATGGACCAGTCGATTTAAACGGATTGTTGAAAATGTACGTTGTTCAAGGCATTTGTGGATTTGAAATTTCGCTACAAACCGAGTCTGAACAGTCGCCAGAATCTGAGGCAAAAACACACGAAGGAACGAGATCACGTCGTCATTGCCTCGTCTCTGGTGTTCTACATTTTTGACGAAAGTAACACCAGAGATGCTGCGTTAAAATGGTCAAGAAAATTACACCAGAGTAAAAAAAAATCCCATTGTGTTAGATTATAAACATCGACTGAAACTCTCGATAGGACGTGACACTGTTGGAGAGTTGCATACGAGCGGACATTCAACAATATTTAGTAGAAGCCTTGTGGATGTTTTCGTCTGTGTTCGTCTGTAATATACTGGACTGTCCTACCAAGAGTTCGTCCACATACACATTCAACTGAAGCTCATACAGTCGGCATACTGAACTCTCCTTTTTGCCATAGTGCGGCCGCTTAACAGGATAAGGCCTCAGAAGTCAAGCACCAGCAGCTTGTGGCTAAAAAGCTGCAGCAGAATTGAGCTCGGTTAGGGGGTGACGGGTGACGGAAAAAAGCCGGGGAACCTCGGAAAGGAAAACAGGGCTGTGTTCCAAATCTTTTATCGCCTCCTCTTCAAACTCCAAAAACCTCTCGGCCCTCAGCTAAATCCAAAGCTGAGGAAAACAACCGTTCTACTAAGAAGGCCTTCTCAAATACAACGTTTGAGCGAAGGGAGGAAATGATCAAACACAGATCAATTGGAACACAGCCCATACAGCAAAACCGTAAAAGGTGCCATAGAGCGTAAATGATTCAAAAAGACACAAATCTAAGCCCAGTACAACCAGTTGAACATGAATAACACGCAAAGCACATTTCACAAGCATGATATCTTTCAAAAATGTCCAAAAGTACAAATTCCCTAATAAAGGAAAAAGACATGTTTGTGCTAACATGTAAGACTTGAGTTTCTACATCTTCCAAACAAGTACACTTGAGCGTCTTCGTTACTATAAGCTCGGCTCTGAAAATCTGCTACCAGTAAACACACACACAGACAGAGCAAGTTAGCAAAGATTGGTCAACAAGGTTTCTTCAACACAACCACCTTTTGATACACGTATGCTCACTTCATATTGTCAGTCCCTTTTTAAAAGTGAATTAAACCATGAGCAGCTATCTTCTCAAAAGTCCGGTCAATTTCAGAGCACAAAAAAACTGCCTATATACACAACAATTCAGTCCCACGTCTCTGAAAGAAATGCAGAGCACAAATGTACAAATCACTGTGATTTCTATTTTTCTTTTCTTTTTTTTAAATGTAAAAAGATGAGAAATCTTCACTGGGAATTACTTTAAGGTGATCATCAACAATTAATTGATCAGGGGAGCCTGGCTCTGGTTTCAGAAAAAATACTTTTAATTTTTTTTGCAAAGTAATGTATACACGTGTATAAAACCACGAATCGGGTCTAGTAGTTATCTGGGGATAATGTCCAACTTGAGCTAAAAGTGCATTCTCTCCTATCTCACTTCATGACTAGTTTAAATAATATAGGGTTAAAGGGCAAATGGTGTGCTTGGAATAGTAGAGATTAGATGATTTTTAGCTTCTCAAACATCACTGTAAATCATTAGGATAATAGGATTAAGTCAGAATTAATGAATTGGATTCAGAGATGATTATATGAATGCTATAATTTATTACCCTTGCCTTGTCTGACTGCTTTAACACTGCACGTCTGAAATTCTCTTCTTTGTACAAATATTTTTTGCTTCTCTTTGTTTCACTTTTTTCGCTATGCTCTCCTCTGTCTCCAGCATAAACGGCCCTTTCTCTGTCTCTCTGTAAGTAGATGACCATCCTGACCTCTGAGGCTTCATCACTCATCACCATGGTAACTGTCTTGTCCACCCCCAGTAAAAGGCTGCATACTCATACTGTGCTGTGAAAAAGCGTTTGCTTCCATCTGCTTTTTAGCAAGTGGTAAGCACAGAAAAGCTGAAGGAAAGGCTTATGTTATCATTTGCACACAAACTCAGAAAAATGCTCATTAAAGCAAAGCATGCGGTTTGAAGTTTGGTTGTTTGACAATCAATGAACAAAAAAAATCTGAAAAATAAATGAAAGTGAGGAAGAAATAATACATTTTGGCGTGTGCTGTTATAGAAAAGTAATCATCAGTAACTGGCAAGATACAGCTACAAACTAGCCGCTGAAGTTTTACAATAACAGCACAGTTCCAATAACAGTGTTTTATTCTTCTTATACCACAGCACACTTCCATCCATCCATCCTACACAGGGTTGTGGGGAGCCTGGAGTCTATCCCAGGGAACTCGGGGCACAAGGCAGGGGACACCCTGGACATGGTGCCAACCCATCACAGGGCACAATCACTCGTGCACACACACACTGGACAATTTTGGAGATGCCAATCCACCTACAACGGATGTCTTTGGACTGGGGGAGGAAACCCCTGAAGCACATTTGCAGGGACATCGAGGAAATTTAGTGAAACCCAGTCAGTGATCTTATTGGATAATTAGTCTCTAATGATTTGACCTTGTTTGTTACGCTGCTAAATATTTTCCAAAGGTATGGAAGTGATGTTAAGTCAGCAGACGTATTGTGTGGGTTTGTGTTCTCTCTCCCTCCCCCTGTTTTTTTCTCACAGGTCGCTCTGACCTAATTCGTTGTGCTGACGTGCTGCACGGGGATTGGAGAGGAGAAGATTGTCCCTCTTTTAAAAAGGAGGACGAACAATATGTTGGGAGGAATGCGGATGTGTGGGGTGTCTGTGTCTGCGTGTGTACGACTGAGTAGCGAATGTTTTTCCTGGTGTTTGAGTGAAATCGCTTGCTTGTTGTGTGTGTACGAGTGAAAGAAGTGAGTGGAAGTATATTGTGTTGTCCCATTCCCCTGGTTTGTCTTGTGTTGTGGCTGAGTGTACGCCTGAATTGTAAATACATCTTTCATTGTAAATATTTCTCTTCTTACTGTCATGAAAGCTGTAGGGGTTGTGTGGCGTTTATTTTTGGGCTCTACCTTTTGTTCGCTGTTTTTGCCTCAGTGAGGGAGTCAGGTTAGACTCTGTTTTCTTTTGACATACCTTTTTTGTTAGGTTAGTTAAACTGATACAGGGAAGATATCGATTGTTTTGTTTATTACATTGGCCTTGCCAGCCCTGAAGAGTGGTGCTTTCCGAGTGATTCTGTTTGTTTTGCATTATTTTTCTTGTGATCATTAAATTTGTAAGATTTGAAAGACGTGAGGTAATGAGATAATGAGGTGTCAACCTCATTATTTCTGAGTCTGATTTGTTTTTGTTTATACTTTTTTTATGTTACACCTCGACCCTAGACTGGGGTCGTAACAGTGAGTCAAAAATAACTTCCGTTTCCTTTTATGGACTTTTGTGGGCATTGCTACATGGAAATGAGCTGTGTCAGGAACACGGTTTGCACTTTAGAGGTGAACAACACGCGTACACAAGTACGAAGAACATCGGCGTTTCCGAAACTTTTATAAATCCGGCAGAAACGTTTAGTTTGGTTTGACTTGGGCAAACATTTACACACAACTTTACTAAAAGAAACTTGCTCAGAGATGTTCAATCGGGTTCAAGTCTGGGCTCTGGCTGGGCCACTCAAGGACATTCACAGAGTTGTCCTGTAGATAGATAGATAGACAGATAATTTTATTGGTCCTCAAAAAGAGGAAATTTGTTTCCACAGTGGGTGCGTACAAAAACATAACGTCATACGTATAGACCAACATAAACAATCACAGCCATAGAGAGGAAAAGGGGACGAGGAGAAAAACATCAGGATCATCATACAACAATGCATCTGACATCACAATGGCTGTGTACCTATGTGTTTAATGCTCGTATAGCCATATTAACAAAACTCCTACCATAGCCAGCCTTTCTGCACACGGGTAGTCTATACCTGCGGCCAGATGGAAGGAGATTGAAATATTGATAAAGTGGGTGGTTTGGGTCATTCAAAATTTTATGTGCCTTCTGGAGCGTAAATGAATTGACACAGTCCGATAAATTAGGGATGGGAATACCAATAATTTTCTTTGCTAAATTAGTTATTTTCAAAAGGTTGTTCTTATTAGTTACTGTTAGCATATGGAAAAAAACAAATGGCACCATATATAAGAACCGGTTCAATAATACTTCGGTACAGAAGAAGAAGCAGACTAGGCTGAACAGACAGATATTTAAGTTTATGGATAACTGTGAGTCTCTGACAACATTTGTAAATACCTAGAATGTGCTGATTGAAGCTGAGATGTTTATCCAATGTAATGCCCAGATATCTGAAATGCTCCACACTTTCAACCATCTCTCGGTTAACGGTAAAACCGGAAATATGGGTAAGTGTTTTGGAAGAGCTAAAATAACACAGCAGATCTTAATTTTTAGTATTTGAGCTTTTATCCATTTATGTCCGTTGTGTTTAAACCTGTATAAACCTTGTTTAAAGATCTACCACGATTTCTCCATGATGTTTGGTGACAAAGTGTCTCAGAAGTTCCTGGCAATGTGGTCAATATTCTTCAAGCCAAAAATCATTGCAGACTGCAAGACTCTTAAGAATATGGGCGAGCTGCTGTCAGGAACTGAACCTGAATCTGAGGACTACAATGGTCAGTATAAACTGTTTTGTATTTTAAAAATGTTCCAGTCTTTAAAAAAATAATTAAATAGAGATCATTTAATTATTTTGTGATGTCTTTAGGATGGGACAGCGATATGTCCTCAATCCTTTTGCAGCTGCATCTGCTCCCTCTAACCTCAAGAGGCCAGAAAAAAATATCCAAGATCAGTTCAGCTCAAGCAATCAGCCATCTTGTGAGCTGTCTTAAGGTATGCAAAAGTTAATATTTAAACATCAGATCTTAATTTTAGGAGCTCTTGAGGTGTAGATTATTTTGGGATTCTGAGACCTGCATCTTATTTTGCTTACACCACCTGCAAACAAGATGTGACGGTGCTAGTGATAATGTAAAAAACATGCAAAGAGTTTTATTGTCATATTTATTTTATGTCCCTTTGCTGACCTTCAGGAAGGAGCCAGTGTGAATACCTTCATTGAGAGTGCTGACACAAGACAACCATTTCTCCTCTGCATCGGTGAGCGAAAGAAGGATATCCCAAAGTTCTACGTTATTATCGACCAAAAGGCGATCCCATGTAAGGCGCACACATCAGTGGCAGCTTTTGATGAACTGTTCAAAGCTCACTGTGTCTTCAGTTTCTCATATGATGAAGCTCTTTGTGATTTCTACACATTTATCCAAACCACTATCTATAACATCGATGTCGGAAGAGCAATGGAGAGCCTGCGTGTTAAAGAACTTCGAGCATGATTGCTGCAGCGAGATTAACTGCCTTGAAGATGTTCACATGTTTTGAATGTAAAGCATACCTCAGAACTTGTTTGGCTCTTCGTCAACATTTAAAATTTCAACATGTTTATATCCTAGCAAAAAGTTACATTTAAAATGTGGAGAGCCAGGTCACCTGTTATCATTTTGTACATATAGTGGCTTCTGAAAACACCTCAGCAAGGTACATAGTCACACTATGGATCAGGAGATTGATACTAATCAGGATCTTTCCACTCAGGGAGAATATGAGGCAGAATGTTCAAATGATCGCCCAAGTTTACAAAGTTGGAGTTTACAAAGACATTAATGATGGGTCGTGTTTCCAAAACCATGCACTGTTCTCACAGCAAAAGCACACTTTTCAGATTCTACTCTATCACAACGATTTTGAAACTGCTAACCCTCTAGGTTCCAAGAGGGGGATCCACAAACTTGGTTGAATCTATTTTACTCTAAAAAATCTTCCACCCAAGTGTAACTCTGTACTGATTAATGTACATCTTGCAGCTTGATTCTACATGGAAGATCTTAAGACATATGGTTTTGATGTGATACTAAAGCCCCTTATTGATGACCTGAAAATCTTAGAAACCGAAGGCATACAGCTTCCTTGTTTTGAACCACCATTGTTTGGCTCAGTAATTCAAGTAACAGGAGATAATTTGGCTTTAAATGGCTTGCTGGGAATCTTACAGTGCAACTAATTTCTGTAGGCTTTGTTTAATTAGTAAGGAAGAAGTTCAATCTATATTTTCTGAAGATCATTCTGGGTTAATTTTTCGTTCCAAAGAGGTTCATACTGAACATTGTAAGGCACTAAATGAAAATCCTGAACTGCGGTCAATATATGGTGTCAAAAAGTCATGTGCGCTCAATTCATTAGAGTATTTCCATTGTACTGATAACTATGCTGTTGACATCATGCATGATCTGCTAGAGGGTGTGGTACAGTATGAACTTAAACTGGTTTTTGAGTACCATGTTAAACAGGATGCAGAGCTTTAATTATGGTTACACAGACCGTAAAAACAAACCAAGTGGGTTAAAAATGGATGATAAGGGCAAACACCTGGGTTTGAATGCCATACAGTCATGGTGTCTTCTGCACAACACTCCACTGATATTTGGTGGTCATTGAAAGGAATAACAATCACTGGAACTTTCTCCTACTTTTGATACAGATTGTCAATATAGTGTTTTCCTACACCATAACTGATGGAATGATATGTTACTTAAAACATCTGATCTGTGATCACCATACTCTATTCAAAGAATTGTTTCCTGACAAGACGTCGATTCCCAAGCACCACTTGATGATGCACTATCTGAGATGCATAAAAAAAAATTGGCCCTCTTATCCATATGTGGTGAATGCGATTTGAAGCTAAGCACCATATTTTCAAAAGATGTGACAAAAATTTCAAGAATCTCATTAAATCATTAGTAAAGCAACATCAAAGTCAATTGGCATTTAACTATGAAAATGATTGTTTTAGAAGGTTTGAATTTGGTCCTACATCAAAAACCGTCTGTAACTTGCAAGGTGGGGAAGAACTCAGTCAGACATTATATTTAGAAGCCTGTTTGAGTGTTACAAGTACAAAGTGGGTCAGACATTATGGTACTGAGTATCAGGTTGGTGTGTTCATATGCACTGGATGTACCTATGATCTCCCTGTGTTCAAAAAGATCTGTGATATAATAATATATGAAGAGAGTGCTTTCATTATTTCCTGCAATGTAAAAACGATGTACTATGATGACCACTTCAATGCATACTGTATAGAAGATAACCGAATGGATGAGTTTTCTGTCATCTCTGTGAATGAACTGACACACTTTAGGCCATTTGACCAGCAGTGCTCTAATGAGAATAAACAAACAGAGTACATAGTGCCCAATTGTTATATTTAGAAAGCCTTGACCTGAGGGGTCAGTAATGTTAACGCCCTTGAAAAAAAGAAAACTATTATAAAGCAACCAACTGTTTTTTTTTTCTTTATTTGCCTTTTAGATTTGTAATCATTTAAATGTTATTTTAATTGTGCAGTAGCATATTAACACTTTATAGTGTTACAGGCAACTCATTTAATAGTACGCAATTAACACTATGAGATTTAATGAATTACTCCTATGAGAATTAATTTCTAACACTACACACTGCTGTTGAGAAACTAACACTTGAGTAGTGTTCAATTTCAACTATACAAAGAGTTGATGTGAACTCTATTAAAGTGTTAAAGTGACACTGTGGAGTGTGGACCCCTCCGGACACTTTAAAAGTGTTGAAATGAAACTCCAATAGAGTGGATTTGTTTCTGTTGATTTTGCTGTGTATGTATATTTTATAATGTTAAAGTGCATACCTTGATTTCTATTATAATAACATTATTAATGTATTTCTAATGTTATTAGACATGTCATTCTCATCACTGCTCCTAGATAACTTAGTGTTCCCTAGGTGGCCTCATCTATTTCACTTCGAGAATATCCACAAATAAGGAAGAACATTACCTTTATCTTTGTAATGTATACAATAATGATCATGAATGCGTTAAAAAGGGGACACAGTAATATAAACCATGTAATATTTCTTACCCTACTCGGGCCTAACTACAAATGTACTCTTATGACAGAATACCGCTGCTGGGAAATTGCCGTTCCCAAGGTTGGACACACGAGGGCAGTCAAGCTCCATCCAGCACAACACACAACGCCACCTGAAACTGAAGGTAGGTTTGGGCTATTTTACAGACACAGCTCATTACTGTGCATTGTATTGTTCGGACATAATCACAATTAACGGCTCTTCTATAAAAACAAACTATGTAATATTCATAGCACTATATTTATACTAAAAATACAAAATTAACTAACCTTTTTATAATGTTGATAGAAAGCCTTTTACATCATTTACACACACAGATATATATATATATATATATATATATATATATATATAATCTCCTTTTCTCTCCATACCACGTTCTAATATTTAAACTGGACACACGAGGGCAGTCAAGCTCCATCCAGCACAAGACACAACGCCGCCTGGAACAGAAGGCAGATTTGGGCTACTGTACACAAACAGCTCATCGGCGTTATTACTGTGCATTGTCTAGTTTTCACCTAAGGACAATACACGGCTCTTCTGCACTGTTCATCATCATCTATAAAAAACAAAAAACATTATGTAATATACATAGCAGTATATTTATCATAATAAAGTTCACTCATTAATAACGAATAATAAACATTTCTATATGTTGATAGAAATATAAAGCATTTATTTATATATATATATATATATATATATGTCCCCTTCTCTTATCTAAATATTCCAACAGCCCAAGAAATAAAATTAGCTGTTTTCTGAGACGATGAAGTGACTCTTAAAAGAGCCTTTGTGTATATTAGACGGAGTTGTCGTTTAAGCGCATTCTCCGCGAATGCGGCAGGCCAGCTGAATATCCTTGAGAGAGATGGAGAAATGTGAAAAGCTAGCACTGTGGCTACGTGTTTCGCAACCATGAGCTGTATTACATTTTCCAAAGCAATTTAACACGCTGAGATGGGCAGTCCATAGGTAGTCGGTACCTAGCCGACCAAGGATTGGATTGCATTGCGATGGCGAGGTGGCTGAGAGGTTAAGGTTAAGGACTGCTAATCCGTTGTGCTCTGCACGCGTGGGTTCGAATTCCATCCTCGTCGCAAACTTGTTACTTTGCCTCCTCTTTCCAGCAATATCTGGCTTTGTTGCAGTCTGTCTCACACCTACAAGGCCTACAAATGTGAAGCTTTGTACAGGTTCCTGAGCTAGCACTAGAGAGGGTGGAGAAATGTGAAAAGCTAGCACTGTGACTACGTGTTTCGCAACCGTGAACTGTATTTCAATGCTTTTTGGCCACAGCTGCTGTAAGGCTCTGGCGTCTCTGGAGGTCCGTCAACGCAGAACGCATTCCGCAGTCCAGACGACAGGGGCAAAGAACCTGCACCGAAACCTCTTTTTTGCTCCACACACCGGGATGTAATTTCATACGCGTGAGCTATGTCAGCAAGAGGTTAAGGTGATGAACTGCCAATCCGCTGGGCACAGCCCATGTGGGTTTGGACCCTATTTTTCTTGTAAAGACCTTGCTTAAGCGCATTCTGTAAAGGAAGCGTGCATGGTGCAGACATTGTTGGCGTCTGCATGAGCAGTTAGTCTGAAGGGGAAATTAGAGTCAGGTGTTTTCAATCAACGGGATGACAATCAGGTGTGAGTGAGCACCCTGTCTTATTTGAAGAACAGGGATCTACCAAAGTCTGATCTTCACAACACATGTTTGTGGAAGTGTATCATGGTATGAAAAAAGGAAATTTGTGAGGATCTCAGAAAAAGAGTTGTTGATGCTCATCAGGCTGGAAAAGTTAAAAAAAAAAAAAAAAATCTCTAAATTGTTTGGACTCCACCAACGAAACTCACGAGCATGGTTACCCTCCCTATGGAGTTCGACTAGTTTGGGCAGAAATGATAAGGCTTGTAATGTTCTTTTGGTGAAGGCTTAACTTTCAAAACTCACTTCTGCATTGGCCGGGAATTGAACCTGCCTCCCGCGTGGCAGGCGAGAATTCTACCACTGAACCACCAATGCTTAGTTTTAATAACTAAAGACTGTGCTGCTTCAGCAATTTGGTTTCAGATTTGAAAAGGAGAATCCTAAGTCTCTTCCTTATTTCAGCAGCAGTCACACACTATATTTCCAGATACTGTATAATATTATAATATCTCCTCTCTGCTCAACACACATGTAATACAGTCTACATACCGTAGAACAGTGTTTTTCAACCACTGTGCCGTGGCACACTACTGTGTCGTGAGAGATCGTCAGGCATGCCTTGAGAAATTGTCCAATTTCACTTAGTCTTAAAATTCTTATTTATTAAAATTTATTCATTATTATCTGCAAATAATAAGCCATTGTCGAGTGTCTGTGCTGTAATATAGTGACGAAGTGTAATGTAATATTCGTCCGGGTGGCAGTAGGTAATTGCCTCCTACCTTCTTAGAGACAAGAGAATTAGTGACGCATGCGACAGGTCGTGGTGGCAGTGATGGAGAAGTTTTTAAAAAGGAAACATGCAAACTCCGAACTGGGCCCTGGACAAGACTGTGACCCAGGTGAAGGGCCTAGTATGAGTGGTGGTAAAAAGAAAGCAAAGATGGTGAGCTCGAGCAAAAGTTATCTTTCGTTAGGATTTACGTTCACCAGCGATGAGATGACCCCGACTCCATTATGCTTGGTGTGTGGCGAGAAGCAGTCCAATAGCGCCATGGTGCTAAGCAAGCTTAAACGCTATCTCCAAGCGAAACACCCGTCGCTTCAAAACAAGCCGATGGACTATCTTGTTTGCCTGCGTGAAAACACAGAAACAGGCAACATTAATGAGAAAAACCACAAAGGTAAATTAGAAAGCCCTCAACGCTAGTTGCTGAACTTGTAGCTAAATGAAAAAAGTCCCACACTGTGGCAGAGACGTTAATACTACCTGCCTGCAAAGACACTGTCAACGAGATGCTCGGCCCTGACGCGGTTAAAGACATATCTAAAGTCCTGCTCTCAGATAACACAATTGACAGACGTATTGATGACATGTCTACAGACATCGAAAGCCATGTTTTGGAAAAGATACGCATCAGTAGGAAATTTGTGTTGCAACTTGATGAGTCTACGGATATTCTCAGCTCTTGGCCAATGTGCGTTTTGTGGATGGAGATGCCATTAGAGAAAACTTCCTATTTTGTAAGGCACTGCCAGAAAAAAACAACAGGAGAGGAAATTTTTTGGGTCACATCAGAATATCTTGACCAGGGAGGACTTACGTGGGAAAATTGCACAAGTGTTTGCACTGATGGAGCTGCAGCCATGGTCGGGCACACCTAAGGCTTCGTTAGCAGAGTGAAGGAAAGAAACCCAGATCTTATTGTTACACACGGTTTTCTGCACCGTGACACCTTCGTTGCAAAGACTTTACCAGCAGAACTAGTTCCTGTGGTGGATGATGTTGTGCGCATAGGGAACTTTGTAAAGACACGACCTTTGAAAAGGTATATTTGCATCTTTGTGTGAGGAAATGTGAGCGGAGCATAAAGCCTTATTGCTCCATACGGAGATCCGATGGTTGTAGCATGACAAGTTGCTGGCCCGTGTGTATGAGCTTAAATTGTTAATAAGTTGGAGGAACTTAAAGTGTTTCTGACAAACGAGAGGTCTGATTACTCAAATCTGTTTGCAAGTGATGAGTGGTGTGCAAAGCTGGCATACCTGGCAGATATATTTCATCATCTGAATGAACCGAACACACGGATGCAAGGCCGAAATGAGAACCTGCTTACAAGCATGGATAAAATAAATGGATTCCATTTAAAGGTGCACCTCTGGCAACAACATGTGCAAAGTGCCAACCTTGAGATGTTCCCACTCACAGAGGAACGGCAAGATGACCCTGCTGCACTGTGCGAGGTAATAGGTAAACATCTGAAAACTTGAGGAGAAGTTGTCATTTTATTTCTCTTCAGCCTCCACTGAATGCCTTGACTGCTATTGGAAAGGACATGACTTTACAGGAGCAGGAGGAACTAACTGAACTGAAACAAGATCGTGGTTTAAAGCTAAGATTTGCTGAACTTCCTTTGGACAGTTTTTGGTTGACTGCTCCCAAGGAGTTCCCCATTCCGGCCAACAAAGTTTTGACATTGCTCCCATTTTCCACAACATATGTGTGTGAGCTGAGCTTTTCAAGCCTAACTGCTATAAAAACTAAAAACAGAGAGAGACTGAAAGCTGGTGAAGAAGAGCTTTGTGTATGCCTTTCTTCAATTCCTGCCAGGATATCGGCTTTGTGTTCATCTAAACAGGCCCAGGTTTCACACTGAGTGAGTATAAATAAATTGAGAAACTATATTGTAATTATATACACTGTATTAGGCTACAGAGTGCCATTCTGTAACATTTTTGGTCGGTGGTGTGCCACAAGATTTTTCCAATGTAAAAAATGTGCCATGGCTCAAAAAAGATTGAAAAACACTGTGTTACACTACACAATTTAAGAAGCTACACTTACTTCTGCTTCCATTGTAACACTTTTCAGTTTTGGAGCAACAACAACAACAACAAAAAAGTGTTGGAACAAAATAAATCTTATTTTCCATTCCAGGTTGCAGGTATTCGCGGGTGCAATGCAACACTGTTCCACACACAAATAACTCTTTTGAATGGTTAAATGACTAAAATCAGAAAGCGCCACCAGCATATCTGACAAAGATGACTCATGAACCAATTCTTTAAATCACTAGCTGAAAACGACGTATTGAATTTACACAAACGCCAAATAACAAATACAAAATTCTACTTTCTCATGAATATGGTATAGTGCATTGCTTAATCAGCAGTTTTTCTTAGAAAGACAAGATATTTAAATCGAATGAATTTAATGAAACCACACATCAAGCTGTCTTTTCTAACAGAACATTAAATTTAGCATTAGCTCCCAGTTCCAGAAAGTTCTAGCCAGACATTCAGGGGGAAAGAATCAGAACAAAATGTAAAATAAAAAAAGTAGTGAAAGATGAAAGTGAAGGAATAAACGAGGGGTTTGTGTCTTAAAAGTTGTGTCTTAAATGTTGAGTAATTAAAAACTAAAAAAAAAGCTGTGAGATTCAGCGTTTGTCACAACGATGCCAAACGCTCTCCCGACTATTTCTTTGGGATTGTTCCCAAACTGAGAAATCAAGGTTCTTCAGTCATGCTTCCCCCACAATCAAGCTTTGGAGTTGACTCCATATTCACAACGACTATAGAGTCGACTCCAAAGCTTGATTCCTTTGAATCGACTCTATTCCCATTACCTGGTATCTACGAATTGACACCAGGTATTAGGAATCGCCCTGTTAATCATGATAATGATCCTATGTACTTAATACTGTGGGTTGTTCCCCTAACCTTTAATTCGAGATTTGTGCTGAATCGATTCTTGGAACAGACTCACTCAGTGTTGCAATCGATTTCAGAATATTAGCAAGGGTTTGAATCGTTATCATTTCCCCTGCTTCCATTTGTAGGAAGCTGCCTTAATCACGATGAACCCAGGCTACGCAGGCAGGACCGAGCTCCGGGACAACCTGGAGGCCGCTTCAGATCCGTCTCCATGATTGTGCCCGACCACGCCGTCATCGCAGAGGTGTGCTCGGGTGCCGTCATTCATTACGTTATGTAATGAACGCAATAACGGATGTATTCTGGCGTGTTACAGAACCGTTTCACGTTGTCTTTTTTGCTGTAGGTGGACTTGTGAGCTGAGGGCTTCAAGTCCAGTGAGACTCTGGCGAAGAAGATGATTCAGCTGTATAAGCTGTGCAGCAAGCAGCTTTCCCGGCAGGACCACTACGACTTCAGCATGAGAGTCGTCAACTCTGTTATCGTCATGGCCGGGTATGTCCGTCTACGAACAGGGTGAACATATTAGATTAGATTAGATTCATCCGTTGTTTTTTCTAAATTGTTAATTAAAACTATCTATAAATGTAACAGATGTCTTGCTGGAATAAATCGTGCGTGTGTGTGTGTGTGTGTTCCAGGTCTCTGATGCGAGAGAACCCACACCTGAGTGAGAATGTGGTGTTGATTAGAGCGCTACGATACTCCAACCTGCCCAAGTTACTCAAGGATGATGCAGAACTTAAAATAAAATAAATTGATAAATAGTAAAGAACGCCAAAGCTTACATATGGAGTATCAAAGGTCATTATCACAGGATCACTGGAATCAGGCACTAGGAGGAAATTCCAGGACAAATTAGGAAATACAATTAACTGACATTTGCAAATTCTTTGCAACTAAAAAGCTGTAATTATATAACTTTTTTTAAAGCATTTAAAGTATATAACATTAGCACCTTGTAATGTTATACCAGATGAAAAGTAAAGAATCGTGGAACATCTGAACATCCATAATCTGAAAATCTTGAATCTAGTGTCAATCGAGTCAATCCAATCTTTCTTGTGTGTGTTTAGCGGTATTCTGTCGGACCTCTTTCCTGGTGTGGGCGTCCCCGAGCATGACTACGGCGCGCTTTAATCGAACATCGAGGCAGCTCTATGCGCCCACTCCCTGCAGCCCGTCTCCAGCATGACCGCCAAGGTGATCCAGCTGTACGAGACCATGCTGGTGCACCAGGGCGTCTTGCTGGTGTGCCCTACAAGAGGCGGTAAGACCACAGCGTACCGTGCCCTCGCTGACGCACTGCGCACCCTCCACGAGACAGAGGGCTGCGAGGTGAATCCCTTCTACAAGCCCATCGAGACCGACGTGCTCAACCCACAGTCAGTAAGCTTGGACGAGCTGTATGGTGAAGACGACCCTCTCACACGGGAGTGGAGTGCCATCAAACCGTCCCTCGGCAGTGACATCGCCGACACGCACAAGTGGGTGGTGAGTGATGTACCTGTGGACGTGCCTGTGGATTGAGAAAATTACCCCCGTGTTGGACAACAACAAGACGCTCTGTCTGGCTAAATGTGAAAGGATCAAGCTCACACCTTCTACACACATGTTATTCGAGGTGTTACCCATCAGAGACAGGTAGCACTGGTCCTAAAAACCATCACAAACAAGCACAAGCATGTCATTTCCAAGAAGATTTTTTTTTTTTTTTACATTAAACATGTTCCTGATGGAAAGGTCACACACAAACGTATCTTTAAGACTTCACTCTTTCACACGCCTATAATGAGCGATAAACGCATTCGAAGCATGTTATAAAGCCTCCGTAATGCATTACGCATAGTATTTAAATAAATGTTATTATAATAACATGCACTACACTACATTATGCATTATGAATTCTTAACGTATTGTTAACACGTCTTTACTGTGAGTGGGATGATGACCAGACGCAGGCAGGCTCCCGGGTACTCATATCCGTAGACGTACTGATACAGAGCCATTCTGGCCACGCACTTATCCAGATCCACGTCCCAGTATTAGCACAGCTGCTTCTGCCACTCAAAGTTACTGCTCGAGTCCACCTACGTGAACACATACACAAAGACATGTGATATATACACAATCTCATTATATACGAATTGGGCATTCTCCCTGAGGATATAGCGTGGATAGTTTATAATGAGTGCGTTCATACTGTATAAACCTGGGAACTGATTTGCATATGCACTGCTGTTAGAGCTGCAGTTATTTTTAAAAGATTTATTAACAGCTTCTGACCAATCAGATCTGACCACACCCATGATTCCCTTCGCTCTGAAGAGAAGGTTGTAGCCGTCTGTACCCTTTCATTGACGAGCTCCGTGACGATGTCTCTGGCGTGGACATCCACAGTAATGAGAGCTGTGATGATGCTCTGATGTATTTTGGGTAAGTTACCCTGAAACAGAGTGGCCAACACATTCAGCCTCTGTATAAACACACACACGCACAGAGTAATATTACATAGTACACCATTCACCATTATGTCATGTAATCAGAGAAGGAAATCTGAACTACAGTTCCCAGCAGCCACTGCATCACAGTCACATGACCACCTGCACCTGGATCACATTCCTGGTAAGCACTTGTGTATTTAGCCAGTTTTCACTGCACTCTTTGTCTCACGTTTGTCTTTCTTTACCTTTGTCCCTGGTGCTGTGTTTTTCTCTTTGGTTTATGTTTAGTCTTTGCCACAGTATTTTGCCCCAATGTCAGTGTCTTTTGTATTTTGTTTAGTTCTTTATAAAACTTGAAAAAATCTGCACTTGCATCCGTCTCAACCTCCATATCGTGACACAAAAATATAAATATAATATAATATTATATATAAAATGTGTGTGGGGGTATATATTAATAGAGAGAAAGGCATTTCTTCTCAGGGGGGAGGGGAGTAATCAATAGGAAGAAGGATCTGAGAGGGAACATGGACAAAATTAATGGAACTTTTTCCTGGTTCGGCCCTAAATTTGGGCCAGATTAAATTTCATCTGTACAAGTTGAACAATAGGGATGGGGAACATAGATCCAGTACCCTTAAACCCAATTAGAACTTCTATTCCAACCATTAAAACCATTTTTTATCTTGAAATCTAGGGGCTTACCCAAACAATAAACTCTAATCACCTAATTTTTAACCAATAAAAACTCCTTTTTCTAATGTTGAAACTTAGGGGCCAACCCTAACCCTGAACTTAACCATCAGAAACAAATAATATGTTCTCTAAACTGATCCTCCAACCCCCAATAGTTAACCTCACCTAGAACGTCTTACATTTAGACAGATTTTTTTTTAAAGTCTTTAATTTATTTATTCATTTTCATATGGTTCATTTACATGTGATTCATTTACGTTGATTCATTTTCATGTGATTCATTTTCATGAGATTCATGAAAATTATTTTTTTTAAAGTGGCAGAATTCATTTTTAACACAATATATAGATTAAAAAAATTATATAATTTATTTTCCATTTTTTTATACAACTGATATTTTCTCATAGAATGTTAAATACATATAGAGGAATATATACAGAATGAAGGACAAGGTTTTGTGCCTGTGCCACCTCCCACACCAATGAGTGTTGGGTTGAGTCATCCCCTAACCTAACCCTGCCTGAGCCTTTTTATTAAAGGTGTTTAATTTAGTTTGATGTGGTTTAGTTTGTTAGAATGTGAATTTATCCGTTATATGTAGGCTAGCTAACTGCGTAGTTAACTAACGTTAGTCAGCTGACAAGAAAAATATCAGACTTTTTCCTCATTCCCTGCCTGTCCAAACCCTGCCTCCTCTACATCAGATGCCCACGATGTTGAGACCAACTCGACCAGTGAAAGTTCCCAAGTGACATTTGAGTCATCCCAGCCCGTTTCAATCGGTGTGCAATCTTTTACAGATGATGACAGCCAAGCGCAGCGAGTTGAGTCTTCTCCCGTCCCTGCGGCTCTCATCCCAACAAGACAGTTTAAATCAGCTTGGCTACAAGACTTCGCCTGGTTACGTTATGACAAAGGGAAAATGTACTGCACCTTTTGTGCTAAAGCAGGACAAGATATTGCTGGTAAAACAGAGTTCATTTCCAGTTCGAGTCATTTTAAAAAAGAAACCGTAAAGAAGCATGGAGAGAGTACAAAACATGAGACCGCCAGGGATTGTGTCATTGCTAGCTCTGCCCCTCGTGCCACCCCAATCGTGAAAGCAGTGCAACGTGCTAGTGATAAAGTCACTGAAAAAGAGATGAGGGAATTGAAAATAAAATTCAATGCAGCCTACATGACTCTGAGCCTGAATAAGCAGGAAATGAATAAAAAAGTGAAAAAAAGAAACAAATGACTGCACATTTAAGTATTTACGATAATATGATTCAAGATGGGGGCAGCACTGCCACTGTTGGGCCCTTGAGCAAGCCCCTTAACCCTCTCTACTCCAGGGGCGCTGTATCATGGCTGACCCTGTGCTCTGACCCCAACTTCCTAACAACCTGGGATATGCAAAGAAAAGAATTTCATTGTGCTGTAATGTATATGTGATCAATAAAGACTCATTATTATTATTATTATTATTATTATTATTATTATTATTATATGACGTACTGAACATTGCACATATTGCACACTGTGTCTACTACTTTTATCTACTATCCACAGTCCAAAGGCTGTGGAGCTAGAAGGCTACGTGTGGGAATGACAAAAGATTTTTAAAAATAAAATAAAAAATGTATCAATACATGAAATTAGATTACACAATGTAGTTGAGGTTTACATGAATAAGCAGAAATGTAATCATGCTTATCTTTCCTATAGCACAAATGAAAAGCCCTCTCTAGAAGAGCAGATTTGTCAAATGAAACTTTTTCCTTCTTATCCACTGCTACGGTAAACTAAAGAGTAGATATTCAAATTACACTGCTAAATGTGACTAGCGTTAGCTACGTGTAGTAGCGCAAAATAGTCCATCAAATGTATTAGCAGGTGTAGCCTATACACGAGTCCACTATCGGTCACATCGCTATTGAGAACATGCCCCAAATTCATTGCTTTAGTAGAATTTAATGGTAAGTGAAATGATACTCACATTGTAATGTACTTAGTATTTGTTCAGTCTACAGGTCCTCTAACACTCTGTTAAATGAATAAATGTAAATGTACTATGACGTAAATTTTGTTTTAAATCAATTAATTCAGAAATTACACACAATGTTAAGTTGATGTAATTATCAACATTATTATGTCAACACAACTCATCAAAATAATGTGTACAACTTTAAATATTTAATTAATTCAATAAATTAGAATTTTTATCTTGCAACCCCACATTAAATTTAGATTGTGGGGGTTTGTTTTGTATAGCTCCGCTTTTAGAAAATACACAATGGTTGAATGTGAACATAAATGAGCAGAATGTAAGCTTGTGAAATAAATTAAACTTTATTGATTGCACTTTTGAGAAATTGGCATGACTTTGAATAAAAATTTACTGAAATAAATACTCTAAAACATTGATATACCCGATGTTCAAATGTTCAAAAAGAAAAAAAAGTTTTTACATACCTTCTAAATAGGTCCCTTTAGGAGGTAAACGTTTTAAAGACGGTGTTTTATAAGAAACGCGCGTATTACATGCCTTCTAAACCTAACCATTTAGGATGATAAAATAAAAATTTCTACAGTCCTTCAAGGCTGTATGATGTCGTTGTTCTCTTTTACTGAAAGAAAGGTCAAAATCATCAGTGTTATTTGTTGTGAAGACTGAAGTGACAATATGTCTGAAGAAAATGAAAATATGTATTACATATCCTACCTTCTAACCAGGTTAATTTAAGGGTGAAAAACCTTTTTTAAAGACGGTGTTTTAAAAGAGTCGTGCATTTTGTTTAAACTATAAACAAGATTTCAGAAAATGGTCCGCCAACGAGGATACTTACACAGAACTGTCGCTAAATACATAAGCTTTCGTCTATGCTTTGACATCCCATGTCCCAGCAGTACATTTATGACCTCTGATGACCATGTGGGTGTGTGGGGGTGGGTGTGAGAGAGAGACACACAGGTGTTCTTTTGGGGGTTTTGCTGACCAGAATTCTTACAAATGTGTTTGTTAACGAATTAAAGGGAGTCATGTGTCTCAGTGTTAAAATTATGGTTAAGATGTTGTAGTTAAAACACAGAAGAAACTCTGCAACTATCTGTTACAATGTCTGCTCCGAGAAATGCTAATACCCTTAGAAGATTGCTGTGTATTCACCAACAAGAGGACCTGTTGAAATGAGAGAGGACCTGACTTTTGCTACAAAAAAAAATAAAAAAACCAAGAGGATAGATTGACAAATTATTAATGAAGGTAATGTAAAGACGTTGTTGTTTAACCCTGAGCAGGGCGTCAACAGCTCCAAAGATCGTGTCTTAAGTCCGAGGGTTTAGTTAGGAGGTAGAAAAACATTTAAAGACGGTGTTTTAAAAGAAACAAGTGTTTCATCCTTAATGGTAAAAAAGAAAAATGGTTGTACTCCAATATGAAATAAAACGGCGGAGACACACTGAGTACACTTCTGTTCCACAGTCTATAAGGATCCCAAAACTTCATGTAGTGTGAAAAATATATACACCCTCCGTGACTCTGTTACTTAAGGTTTAAACATTATTATTTTGTGATGGCAGCAAGACAAAACGGTTGTGCATTTGGTATGTGGTGATTTTAGAATTAGGCCCCAAATGTCAATTATGATTTGTGTATGGCTTCGTCAGGCAAAGATCACGATGGTATGGAAAGAGTATACAAGAGTAATTGGGGTGATCTAATGCTTAGGACTTGTACAGTACTTCAACTCGGGAACGTCCCACCATGGCGTTCAGAGAGGCATTATCTAAGGTACACGTATATATAATATAGATCAGATCTATATTAGAAGGCGGTGTGGTATAACGTGAATCAGCAATAAAGTTCTCAGCTTGAGTTGTTTTGTTTGCGTGTAAAGTATACAGACAGAGGATATTTCACTGAGGTTATGTTAATGAAAAGGCTGTGCCTATTGTACAGGATTGTTGTGATTGTCGTGCAGCTCTTGTAAGATGTGGTAAGGAAATTTGTGAAATACAAACACAAAGAAGTGGTGGTTGCTTCGGATTAAGAAGAAAAAAACCTGCCAAATTGATACGAGTGTAATATAAACAAATGTTTGTGATGCCTGTGAAAGTCTTTCAAAAGTGAATCTGTAGGTAGTTTCCCTTCTGAAGACTGGAGCGAGTAAACACTCCTCAGGCACTGCAGAGTTTTTGTGGAGTGTGTGTACATTTTTGGACCAAGTGTGGTCCTCTCTCAGATTGTTTGCAGTTCCTCCGGTGTAAACTATAACACGTATAGTTTATAACAAGTATAGTTTACACACGTTAAAGACTTAACGATTCTTGCTATTCAGTAGACGTGTGCCAATAATCAATTCCTCAACGTATCACACTGTTTAACACGCACAACAAAAAAAAAAAAAAATCAATGAGTGTTCTTTTTGTACTCGGGAGCAGCAGGAGAGTCGTGGGTGGCAGGTGCGTTGTGCGTTAGCAGAGGGCTTGAGTGTGTAGATGGATCCAAAATGGTGGCTGAGTTTTATGTATTATTAGGGAGCTCATCATGGTCAGGTTGTCCGGATTGGACAGGAGCACATTTCAGCAGGTGAGGACGCTACGCTGAAGGTGATCCGTGTACAGGAGCAGTAAGGAGGGATAGATGTTGCAGTGGGATAGATTCCGCCAGTTTCTTATCGATGGAGGAATTCGAGGACGCTGCACGAGTCGCTCTGTAGAAGTGCTCGTCTCTTTGACCTGATTTTCCTGCATTGTAGGGAGCCGTGGTGGATGTGATGGTGTATTTGGAAGTACAAGATTGAGATTTTCCTGGTTCAGAAGCTGTATGTCCAATATCTGACTAGGTTTAGACTCGCCAGGTAGAGCGTAGGGGTTCGGAATGAGGGCTTGGTTTTTCTTCAGGCTCCCTCTCTTCTTCCTGAGGTTCGGCTCGGACTTCTCCTCAGGGATCGATGGGTACTGGACCATAATGGTGGGTTTCTGGCGGAGGTCTTGGTGTGTATGAGGCTCGGTGGCCATGATGGTGCGAGCACTGTGCATTCTCTGAGGGAGTTTGGGGCCGGGCTTGCCGTGCTTCTTCTTCCAGCGCTTCAGCTGCATGCGTTGCTCACGTTCCACGTCCTGTGCCGATACCTGCAACTCCAGAACCTACAGCAAAAATCAGTCACAAAAATGAACTGGAATAGAATGTCATTCTACTGTACTTAATGTGTTAGGATGGGCTTCATTACAACGTCATGTAAAAGACGATGATAAATATTTATGAATGCTAATTTTGTAGAAATACGAAGGTGATGATGGATAAAACATGCTTGATCACCATGGCATGGACTCGCATAGTTACAGTAATGACAGGAAATGTTACAGTAGTGAAAGACCCATCATCATCATCCTCCTCCTCCTCCTTCTCTCTGTTGTGTTACCTGGAGCACGAAGAAGCCCTCCTGCATGTATCTAGGCTCAATCGCTCTGAGGACCTCCATGGTCTCATACTGACCCGGACAGGCCTTGAGCTTATCCCGAGTACCCAGCATGGACGTCAACACCACCAAACCCACACAGAATATCATTTTCACTCCTACACAAAGAAAGAATGAGAGAGAGAATCAACACAGAAAGAAAAGAAGGACAAGTGTGTGTTTGTGTCTGACCGTCACACAGGAACATGTCCCACACTCTGAGGACCGTGGCCCAGGGCAGAGTTCTGGAGAAGGCGCACATGAAGCACTCCATCATGTAGAGCACCGGCTCGATCTTGTGCTTGTCCAGGTGCCGATACGCCACAGAACACACTCGCTTCACAGCGCATGCAGGATCTCTCCGTCCAGCTGAACCGCCTCCTGCACACATAACGGTTCACAATAAACGATATAACTTGCTGTTAATAACACAAAACAACTGTTCTCCTATACAGAGAAGCCCTGTTTCTAATAATACATTGTGCAAACAAAACACGTAAAATTACAAAGCAAAACTACAGCTCACACTAAAATACATAAACACACACTCACAATAATATAGAACATTAAACCTTAAAGAAAAAACTAAGCAAAACTGCCTCATGAACACAGCAACACATACACACAAACACAAGATGGCGGTGTTGAGTCAGCGGAGCAGGGTGGGGTTTGTAGCTCCGATATATAATTTCTAACAGAGCTTATGATCTGTGTGGCGTTACAAAACTAAATTACCGAGTGCGAATGTTTCCTCTACAACTTCAGACTGAACTTACATTCGCTTCAGTCAGATTTCAGTTTTTCACTTTTTCACGCCTGCAATCCACGGATACACAACTATAGCCGTTTTAAAAACGTGCATTCAGTCCGGTTTCTCGTTTCTACTGTACTTCTATATTCCAATTTATTTAACTAGGCCTGTAAAAAGAAAAAAAAAAACCCAAACACATGGCAAATGGTACTTCTCAGCTTAATTTGATTGGTGAACAAATACAGTGGTCTCAGTTGATCCTAAATGTTTCTTTCCCAACAAAATAGAAGGTTTAACAAATAAAAAAATGTAATTTCTCAGGAAGTTATTCAGTGAAGTAACAATGAACTATTTTGGCCCTTCAAAGCTATTCAGTGATGAATGTAGCCACCCTTCTTTTCAATAACCGCCGTGAGCCTTCCATTGAATGTCAGTTTCTTGATCTGTTCATGATCCATTTTAGCTGAATTGAGCATTGTCCTGCATAAAGATCATGGTCTTCTTGAACGTTGCTGACTTCTTCCTGTACCATTGTTGAAGAAAGGATCTTCTACAAACTGGCAGTAGATTTGGGAGTTCATTTTCAGTCCATCTTTAACCAGACGGAAAAGGTCCATCTGCTCCATCTATAGTCACTCTTATTTCATCGGTCCATGAAACCTATAAGGAACGGTCTTCAGGTATTTCTTGGCCCAGTCATGATGCTTCAGCTTGTAAGTCTTATGCAGTGGCGGTTGTATTTCAGCCTTCCTTACTGTAGCCATGTCTCTGAGCACTTGCCACCTTGTATTTCTGGACACTCGTGGAAGGTTGCAGTTCTGAAACATGGTGGCAGTGCTGGCTAATGGGTTCTCTCACGTTTTATTCTTCTTAGTCTTTTGCAGTCAACTAGCGCCTTTTCTTCTCCGTGGTTTTTTGCCCCCTGTCGAGTATTCATCACAAAGCATTTTTCTTGGGAGGTCACACCTCAATAATTTTGCGATCGTCAGTGTGCTGCAGCCCCCTGATAGGCATTTTACAATTTCTGACCTTTTTTTTTTTGACCCATTTTCCTGAATTGGAGAAACTAATAATTATGCAAACCTTATATAGGATGTTAATCACTTTAAGGTGTAGTGTTTATATGTGGTGTTCTCCCAACAGGTTATTTTGTAGACCTTGATTTTGTTTGATAACGAGCTTTGCTTTCATTGGTTGGCTTAAAGGAGGGCGGGGTCACGAGTACTCTACTTTTTTCCCCTTCTTCGCACTCTTTTTGATTATACTGTTCTATCTGCTTTTCATGCACAAGTATGTCCCTGTACTATTAAGGGGAAAAAGTGCATGTGCAAGGAGATGTACTACAAATATAATCTAGAATATAAACTTACACACATTTTTAACCAGACAACACCACAGGCTGTCAAAATGGCTGACGTGGCCAGTTTTATCCATGTTGGGCAGAAGGATAGACTGTTATCGTAACCATAGTGCAAAGTGTGAATGAGCGAGCAAAAAAACACTGATAAGACCGATTTGAAAACTTTCCAGGCTGATATTCTAACGAGCACGCTTGACCTTTGTTGATGTGAAACTCTCAGCCTGCTATGGTAATATTTGCTGATATCTTTTCATGTGACAATACTGAAGAAATGACACTGTGATACAATGTAAAGTAGTGAGTGTACAGCTTGTGGAACAGTGTAAATTTGCTGTCCCTCCAAAAATAACTCAACACACAGCCATTAATGTCTAAACCGCTGGCAACAAAAGTGAGTACACCCCTAAGTGAAAATGTCATTTTACAGTTCAACAAACTCTCCTCCAGCCCCCCAGTGCTGAGCCGCCCACAGAAGACAACGTGGTGTAACCTGTGATACATCTCCCAGCCTGAAGAGGGAGCACTGCTCAATGCATACATGCTCTCAGTGGGGGGTGGGGGAGGGACATCTGCTTTGTGACTAAGTCAAACTTTCTGTGAATATTTAACCATTTGTCCTCATTCTCACTAATACGACTGTTTACAATATTATTCATATGAAGTTGGAAACTGTGCAGAGGTTTAATGTGTTTCTAATTGAAAGTACAAACTCTGAGACAAACTATTCATGCATTAGTGCTGCTCCAGCTTTTTAGTGTCCATCACACTTTTGTGTGAAAGCATCGCTGTGTGCACCGTTAATCCAGAGTCTGTGATTAGATTATCCACATCATGTTCAAATAAATATTTCTGTAGTAAACGCTTTAGAGCAGGGAAGCCTTACTGTGGTCCTGTAAGACTACAGTCCAGTACAGTTTGGGAATTTTCCTGAATCACACCCGATTTAAGTCCTCGGGTCATTAGGTAGGAGTGTTAGATGAGAAATCATCACACTGTGCATGATCACAGGAATTCAGGACCAGAGCCAGGCTCCCCTGATTTATAAATTAATTGTTGATGACCTTAAAGTCATTCCCAGTGAAGATTTATCATCTTTTTACAAGCATCCTTTTCACATGTAAGAAAAATTGCAGTGATTTGTACATTTGTGCTCTGCATTTCTTTCAGAGCCGTGGGACTGAATTGTTGTGTATATAGGCAGTTTTTTTGTGCTCTGAAATTGAACAGGACTTTTGAGAAGATAGCTGCTCATGGTTTAATTCACTTTTAAAAAGGGACTGACAATATGAAGTGAGCATACATGTATAAAAAGGTGGTTGTGTTGAAGAAACCTTGTTGACCGATCTTTGCTAACTTGCTCTGTCTGTGTGTGTGTGTTTACTGGTACAATAGTGGTAGCAGATTTTCAGAGCCGAGCTTATAGTAACGAAGACGCTCAAGTGTACTTGTTTGGAAGATGTAGAAACTCAAGTCTTACATGTTAGCACAAACATGTCTTTTTCCTTTATTAGGGAATTTGTACTTTTGGACATTTTTGAAAGATATCATGCTTGTGAAATGTGCTTTGCGTGTTATTCATGTTCAACTGGTTGTACTGGGCTTAGATTTGTGTCTTTTTGAATCATTTACGCTCTATGGCACCTTTTACGGTTTTGCTGTATGGGCTGTGTTCCAATTGATCTGTGTTTGATCATTTCCTCCCTTCGCTCAAACGTTGTATTTGAGAAGGCCTTCTTAGTAGAACGGTTGTTTTCCTCAGCTTTGGATTTAGCTGTAGGGCCCAGAGGTTTTTGGAGTTTGAAGAGGAGGCGATAAAAGATTTGGAACACAGCCCTGTTTTCCTTTCCGAGGTTCCCCGGCTTTTTTCCGTCACCCGTCACCCCCTAACCGAGCTCAATTCTGCTGCAGCTTTTTAGCCACAAGCTGCTGGTGCTTGACTTCTGAGGCCTTATCCTGTTAAGCGGCCGCACTATGGCAAAAAGGAGAGTTCAGTATGCCGACTGTATGAGCTTCAGTTGAATGTGTATGTGGTCGAACTCTTGGTAGGACTGTCCAGTATATTACAGACGAACACAGACGAAAACATCCACAAGGCTTCTACTAAATATTGTTGAATGTCCGCTCGTATGCAACTCTCCAACAGTGTCACGTCCTATCGAGAGTTTCAGTCGATGTTTATAATCTAACACAATGGGATTTTTTTTTACTCTGGTGTAATTTTCTTGACCATTTTAACGCAGCATCTCTGGTGTTACTTTCGTCAAAAATGTAGAACACCAGAGACGAGGCAATGACGACGTGATCTCGTTCCTTCGTGTGTTTTTGCCTCAGATTCTGGCGACTGTTCAGACTCGGTTTGTAGCGAAATTTCAAATCCACAAATGCCTTGAACAACGTACATTTTCAACAATCCGTTTAAATCGACTGGTCCATTTTCGCTGCACGGTGGATTTGAAGGGTGCACTGTGATCAGTGTGGCGACGTCTGGGAATCGAGTTTCTGAAAAGGCCACGAGTTGGAGGTTACATTTAGTTTCTAAGGACATCTGGGCTCTTGGTGTCTTTTGGATAGGAACTGCAAAACTTTTTCTATAAGGGTGAAAACAGATGCATGCTTAGATTCTTTATCTGTAGACAGTTTATCTTGCTTACTACATTGACATATGAAGTTTGGACGGGTTCTGTAGAAAGAGATTAACATTAAGGGGGAAAAAAACAATGTAAAAATAAAATACTGAAAGTGAATTTGTCCTGGATTGTTTTATTTATTATTTTCCATTGGGATGTCAAAAGCTTCTTCAACTTGGCCACAAATCTAACA
The DNA here is from genome assembly GCF_001660625.3 of Ictalurus punctatus. Classification (NCBI taxonomy): domain Eukaryota; kingdom Metazoa; phylum Chordata; class Actinopteri; order Siluriformes; family Ictaluridae; genus Ictalurus; species Ictalurus punctatus. The sequence continues at coordinate 2,345,524 of NW_026521086.1, forward strand.
AAGTCAGGTACATTGTCAAGTATTGCCCCAAAATACCTCTATGGTAGATAGATGTGCTCACTGATCACTTGTACATGTGCTCATTCATACAATTATCCAATCAGCCAATCATATGGCAACACCACAGTGTACAACATCAAGCAGGATCAGATGAAGAGCTTCAGTCAATATTCACATCAAACACCAGAATGTAATCCAGTGATTTTATCCGTGGCATGGTTGTAGATTCTAAATGGTCTGGTTTGAGTATTCCAGAAACTTCGGCTCTCCTAGGATTTCCACACACACACTTGTGTGAAAAACATCCGGTAAGTGGCAGTTCTCGGGGTGGAAACACCTTGTTGGCGAAAGGAGAATGGCCAGACTGGGTCAAGTTAATAGGACGGACATGGTAACATCAAATAAGCTCTCTTTACATACATGGTGAGCAGAAAAGCATCTCAGGATGCACAGCATGCCAAACCTTGAGAACAGTAGAAAACCTCATTGATCCAAGATCCATTTTGAAGTATTAAAGATTTATAAAATGTGACACTAGGTTACTTCTCTATAGTTAAAAAAATTGCAAACAGGAATGTGTGTGTGTGTGTGTGTGTGTGCCCGCTTCATACTCATCCACTCCCTACTTGTGCCTGAGTGTATTCATTGAGTAAAGACAGTGTGTGCTCTTAAATGTATGTATGTGTGTGTGTGCGCGTGTGTATTTAGACAGCAGTGTGAAGTGGTGTACCACTATGTGAGGAGGGAGAAGTATGCTCTGAGGATGAGGAGATGGAGCAGGATGACGTGGCCTCTCTCTGGAGCTCCTCCACGTTCTTCACGCAAAAACAATAACTCTCTCAGATTCTGATGGAGCGGCATCTACATAATCAACAAAGCACACAAACATCAGTTTCGTTCTGGGACACCGATTTTCTAAATCATTCCATTCGCTTTCTATTTATTTATGTAGCATTATTAAAAGATCAGTCATCAAGCCGGTGTAACCTTAATCTTTATCGCTAGCTGCTCCTGAAGTGTTTTGGAAATCGTTTCAGCCACGTCATGTTCACTCACCGTCCACTTTATTAGGAACACCTGTACGTTCATGTAGTTTTCTAACCAGCCAATCATGAAATATACAGGAATATAGAGGAATCACAAGAAAACTCCATTTCAACACACTTAAAAAAAAAAAATAATCTCACAATGTTGGATTTGAGTTTGTAATGCAGTGAGCACAACCAAGGAGTGCATTTTAAAAAGAAAACTACAATGTTGTTGAAGACTGAAACCTGTACCTACAAACTAGAACTGAAAATGGAACCACTGAAGAGTCAACAGTGTCAGAGATCCTCGTGTGTCCAGTTCCACTGTGTACGGCACTTTTTATGCTTACCGACCCATTACTCCAGCTTTTGTGTTTGTTTTAGCTTTGTGCTGATAGAAATGGTTTTGTTTTTTTAAAGCAAACTTGGTGTTAAAACCCAGAAACATCTAGAAATAAAAAGTGACATTCATCATGTGTCTGAAGTGACACTGTTCAGTTATACAAGTAACTAGGTATTTTGGTATATATTGGAAACACTATTTTTGAGCATTTCCCCAGAATTTCATAGAGTGTGGTTTGCAGTATAAGCACCTGTGGTCTCATGCGTGGGTTCCAACGCACATAATAACCCACCCAGAGCTCCAGATGTGTGAGACTGGCCAGTGGATACAGCACCTGGTTTTTACAGTCCACATAGAACGGGTTAGTGAAGTCCTCCGGCTGACTGTTAACGTAGGACCACAGTGACTGTTTTACCCTGTACTTCCTAAAAACAAAAGAGAGAGAGAGACAGAGAGAGAAGTCATAAGACACTTAGACAAATTCATTTCCATTCAGAAAAATCAGACAGGCTGGAAAGCCTCCGCCCATTAGTGGAGAAATGTGGAGCGTACCTTTTCCATTCTCTCCTGCTCACTGCTGTAGAGGAATGTACCAAACAGGCAGCTGTAGGGGCGATCCAGGATGGGGATGAGAAAAAGCTCTTTGAACTCAGAAGCAGAAGGAAACTGAAAGAAAGAACACAAACACTGGGTTTAACAGTGTATAGTAAGATGCTTAAATGTGGATCTGCACAATAACGCCTGAACAGATAATCAGTCTTTGTTCAGTACGGAAATTATATTTAATTCTTACAATTAGAGTCCTCTTCAAAAGTATTGGAACATCAAGGCCAATTCACTTGCTTTTGCTGTATACTGAAGACATTTGGGTTTGAGATAAAAGACGAATATGAGACGATAGATCAGAATTTCAGCTTTCATTTCCTCATATTTACATCTAGACGTGTTACACAGCTTAAAATATGGCAGCTTTTTTGAAGCCATCCTATTCATTAACTGTTCAAAAATACTGGAACGAGTGACTGATGTTTTTTTCTTGCTGGCCAGGTGTACCTCGTTAAATGGACTTTAAAGAATGAATAGCTCTGAATGTCTTCTCTTGGTTTGAGCCCTGGGTTTCACCTGTGGAGACAGCATTTGTTGTTAAAAAGAATAAACTGACATGAAGACCAGAGAGCTGTCTATGGGAGAAAAGCAAGCCATTTTGAAGCTGCGAAAAGAGGAAAAACCGGTCTGAAATATTGCACAAACATGGGGCATAGCCAAAGAACAATTTGGAATGTCCTGGAAAAGAGAGTTAGTTCTCATTATGATCTCTTACTTTATAACATTAAAATAAAACAATAGTTCCCTCACAAGCCTCTCTTTCCCCACCCTAACTCTTGAAATGAATAAGACTTGCAATGTTACTGAGAAACTGGAAAGTGCAATGTCCTCTCTGCCGTGACACTGGAGACTACTTCCATAAAACTTCCATAAATAGATAACTTATAAATCTTAACTAGATCACAATGATCATACGTCTTTTTCTTTAAGTGACATGTTTATAATATGTTTACGATTAAGCTTAGACTATGTATTGCGTATGCCATACTAGACCCTGTGAAAGAGCTGTTACTATAGGAACGAGAACGAGCACATCACTATAAAGCTGTAATTTCCCTTGCAGCTGGAATCAGAATCTTGCTGTTACAGAAATGTCTCCAACGCCTTCTGACCAATCAGACTGGAGAATTCAACAGTGTTGTGATGTAAAGCATCAGTAGCTGACCTGTCTCATCATCTGCCACACACAGTCGATGAACTGCACAAAGAGAGGGGATCGTTCCGAGTTGGCGTGATTCTCATCTCCAAGGCCGACACGCTGAGAAACACACAGAGAGAGAAAGATGGGGTTAAATATACATGCGTTCACGCGCCCACACACAACCACGCCCTCACTGCTCATACGCACCGAGGCCAGCTTGTGTCCGAAGCTGATCCACTCCTTCTCGATCAGTACCTGGAACTTGTGTCCGAAGCTGAATCTAACTGATATCTGATATTAAATTATAGTGAATTATCTATATTTTACACTTTATTACCCCATATCTATCTAATTATATATATATATATATATATATATATATATATATATATATATATATATATATATATATATATATATTAATATATATATGGTAAATCGTGCACATCGGAGCAACTTCATCCCGACCTTTGTCTGCATTCAGGGGTGCTAAGGAGCTCCTCGACCATGCCCATGCAAGTTACATTTTCACTGGTGCTGGCGCGTCTACCGAGTTTTGGGAGTTTTCAGCCATGTTTAGGTCCTTAAAAACGACAAGAATGCATGAAATAAACAATAAACACCAGAAAATCAATAGGGCCCTGCACATCCGGTGCATGCGCCCTCCGGTGGTCACCGGAAGCGCTGCACCTTCGGTGCTCTGCCCCAATAATAAACAGCAGATCCAATAGGGCTTTGCAGCAGCGGTGCTCGGGCCCTAAAAAGCAGAATAAAGCACCAACAGAAGATACAGAAGCACAAAAGCGCAAAGGCAAGTAAGGATAATTACAGAAACGGTTACATTACAGAGATCCCCACAATGTGATCCATGACCACAGTAACATGACAAGAAGCTTCACCTCAGACCAGTCACCAATTGTTGTAGGAAGGTGAAAGTGGCTGCCTTAAAATATTTTTACCTCAAAGTGATTTGTAGCGCGCGCGCACACACACACACACACACACACACACGGTGGAAAGGGTGTAGCAAAAATCATGCAACTATTGTGGGAAAAAGAGGGGGGAAAAACCCTGATACTTTGTACCTGATGCATCATCTTTTATAATTGTGATTAATGGTCCATTAATTCAATTCAATTCAATTCAATTCAATTTTATTTGTATAGCGCTTTTTACAATAGACATTGTCTCAAAGCAGCTTTACAGAAATATCAACACGGTATACAGATATTAAAGGTGTGAATTTATCCCAACTGAGCAAGCCACTGAGTGGCGACGGTGGCAAGGAAAAACTCCCTAAGATGTTTTAAGAGGAAGAAACCTTGAGAGGAACCCGACTCAGAAGGGAACCCATCCTCATCTGGGTAACAACAGATATTGTGAAAAAGTTCATTATGGATTTATATGAAATCTGTATGGTGTTAAGAGCAGCCGTAGTCCCAGCAGTCTGGAATTAAAGAAGATTTGAGCTCCATCCAGAGGCTGAAAGGATCTGGATCTCTAGTATCTCCATAAATTCGTGTGGGGCTCGGCGAAAGGAGAGAGGGAGAAAATAGAACAGAATCTAGTCAGGGTAGGCTTGAGTAAACAAATACGTTTTAAGCTTAGACTTAAACACTGAGACTGTGTCTGAGTCCCGAACACTAATAGGAAGACTGTTCCATAACTGTGGGGCCCTATAAGAGAAAGCTCTTCCCCCTGCTGTAGCCTTCACTATTCGAGGTACCGTCAGATAGCCTGCATCTTTTGATCTAAGTAGGCGTGGCGGATCATATAAAACCAAAAGGTCGCTTAGATATTGTGGCGCGAGACCGTTTAGTGCTTTATAGGTTAATAAGAGTATTTTATAATTAATGCGAGATTTTACAGGGAGCCAATGCAGTGTGGATAAGATCGGGGTGATGTGGTCGTATCTTCTAGTTCTAGTTAGGACTCTAGCAGCTGCATTCTGGACTAATTGGAGCTTATTTATATTCCTACTGGAACATCCAGACAGTAAGGCATTACAGTAATCTAATCTAGAGGTGACGAATGCATGAACTAGTATTTCCGCATCATGTAGTGACAATATGTTTCTTATTTTAGAAATATTTCTGAGATGAAAGAAGGCGATCCTAGTAATATTATCTACATGAGCATCAAATGATAGGCTGGAGTCAATAATCACTCCAAGGTCTTTAACTGCTGCACATGATGAAACAGAAAGACCATCCAGAGTAACCATGTGATCAGAAAGGATACTTCTAGCTACACATGGGCCTAATAAAAGTATTTCTGTTTTATCAGAATTAAGCAGAAGGAAGTTAATTAACATCCAATGTCTAATGTCCTTTACACAATCCTCAACTTTACTAAGCTTATGTCTGTCCTCTGGCTTCGCTGAAACATACAACTGTGTATCATCAGCATAACAGTGGAAGCTAATTCCATGTTTACGAATAATTTGACCTAGGGGTAGCATATATAAAGTAAAGAGCAGTGGGCCTAAAACAGAACCCTGTGGAACTCCAAAAGTAACCTCAGTACGCATGGAGAATTCACCATTTACATCTACGAACTGATAACGATCGGTCAGATAAGACCTGAGCCAGGAGAGGACTGTTCCCTTAATACCAACAACATTTTCTAATCTATCAGGGAGAATAGTGTGATCTATAGTATCAAAAGCTGCAGTAAGGTCGAGTAACACAAGCAGCGAGACACAACCCTGATCGTAAGTCAGTAGAAGGTCATTTACTACTTTAACTAACTCTGTCTCTGTGCTATGATGAGGTCTAAATCCTGACTGATACATTTCATGAATGTTATTCCTATCTAAGTACGAGCATAACTGCTTTGCTACAACCTTTTCTAAAATCTTAGAGATGAAGGGGAGATTTGATATTGGTCTATAGCTGGACAATTGAGACGGGTCAAGATCAGGTTTTTTAATCAAGGGTTTAATAACTGCTAATTTAAGTGATTTAGGTACATAGCCACTGCTTAGGGAAGAATTGGTCCATTAGAGAAGAAAAAATCCATTCCATTCTTTGATTACTTATTTGTCATACAGTGAATATTCACACTTTAAGGCCATGTGGAACAATTTCCAAAATGCATTTAAATGGGGTAAATTGTGTACATTGAACCGAGAGTACTTAGACATGTTTGCTAAAAGCAACACAAAGGCTTTATTCACACTGCAGGAATTTTATATTGTGTGTTTAGATTTTTTCTTTTAGACAGACTGATCACCTGCAAATTTGTTCTGGTGAATGACAGGCATTCAAAATCTTTCTGCAGAACTCTGTTGAAGATTCTGTACATCAGAGATTCATCTGAACTTCAACAAAACATTTCACATTTATAGAGTTTTGACTACGGTCATCAAGTAATCACATTTATAAGTTTATTTATTACCTCTCCCCTCTGTTGGCTCAAATATAGCCTATTACCCAAAAACACTTAAAATTCAACATAGAAGCCAACACTCACATCTACCTCTGAGCCCAGTTGGAGATAGAAAAAAAGACACCAGCCGTGAGTGAGAAGAAGCAAGGGTCCAGATTTATTGTTCCGTTCCACCACACGAGATCCACACCGATGAGAATTCTCAGAAGTGATGAGCTTAAGCTCCTGCATATCCTCCATACTGTCCTGCATATCCTACTATTCTGTTTTTTTATAGAGAGTTTCTCTATTACAATAAGATTATTAAAGTTATTCATGTGTGTGTATGAGAGCGAGAGAGTGTGTGTGTATGTTGTGTCTACTTGCCCGCCCTTGACTGTACGAGCGTGTGTGTGTGTGTATTAGCACTCCTCAGCTCAGCTCGTATACCTCTTTTTGACTTTTTTGAGTACTACTGCTCTTAAAGATCTTTAAAGTGTAATTCCAATTTGTCAATGTCCGCCTAATCCCGCTTCTATGTGTCTAGGTGACCGTCTTTTCTTCTTCTCCCCTTTGCTGGATGCTAGGTCTCCCTTATGTTTATTTTATGACATTTTTTATCCACAACACCTCCGTGATGGATATTTACACCCCCCGTTGCCTCAGCAGAGGAAAAACCATCATTGAGGACAGCTCTCACCCTGGCTCTGATCTGTTGCCCTCAGGGACACGTTACAGGTGCATCAGAACAAGGACTAATAGATTCAAGAATAGTTTTTTCCCCAAAAGCTATAATCATTCTAAACACACACATGTACTGATTTCACAGTATAGGTATATAGTGTCTCAGAACTGTGCATTTTATAGTACCCCCCACTTAACCATAGTTAAGAGACAAATCTCCACCATTCTGAAAGCATAAAGTACGTATTCATGTGTAAACAAACGTGTTTTATCTATGGAAAATAAATGAACATTAGAACAGATTTACTTGTCTCTGACTGAACAAAGCAGGCCATATAAAACTGGGTTAAATATACAAATCCACACAGTTCACCAGTCCAATAGAATCTGTACAACACGTTAGCAATACTTCTGCTCTGTTTAGACCCAGAAAATATAAAATACTTACTTTAGTATGAAATTTCTGTCGAGTGTCTACCATGTGGTCGGGATTTACGGTCTGTGAACACGTGCTGATTACACGTGCAGGAAAAGCAACCCACACGTGCAACCCTGACCGAGTGAGAACGACTCAAACGATTCAAGAAGAGGATTCTGAATCGGTTCATTTAAAGAATCATTACCAAAGCCGCTTATCTTACTTCGATGGTTTGATAACAACAGCCCGTCTTACAGAGTGCTGCAGGAATGAGTCGTGAAACCCAGAAACGATTCAGCGTATTAGCACTTCCGTCAATGGGGTTTTGGGTTAAATGCCGGAAATAAGGTCTGTGGTGAACACAAGCTCAAGATGTTTTGACGTTTATCTCGACACACAGCCTAGTGAGAGACTTTTTATTATTTTAAGGTACATTTCCTGAAGAAAATGTGAGTGGTGCTTGCCGTGGCAAAATTCAGATCGGGTGCCAATACTTTTGAGAACTGCCCGTGAAGGGCGCCAATAGTTTTGAGAGCCGGACGCATAGGGCGCCAATAGATTTGACAGCCGGACGCATAGGGCGCCAACAGATTTGAGAGCTGGCCGCCAAAAGATTTGAGAGGCGGCCGCGCAGGGCGCCAATACTTTTGAGAGGCGGAGATCTAAAAATAGTAGTGCTACACAAGCTTGGTTGCAGTCGTGTTGATTAAGGAAAGCTACAAGGTTACAGATGTGAGGTTCTGACCTTTACGGTACAGTGAGGATGAGCAGAACATCTACACAGCATGGAACTGTGAATAGACTCAGTGTCTGTGGACTCGTGTACACACAGTTTGGTGAGATTATGCTACAGGAAATAATCTAATTAAGACAGGTGGAGTACTCCTGTTTTAGTCGCATTATGGACGTGTAGTAGTGACATGTAAACACCTTTATCACATTATGAACGTTGTGTGAGAGTTTTCACCACATTTTGCGACAGGACACGATCACACACGGCAGTTTTACGGCGAACAAGAGAGCTCGGCTGTGTCCCAAATCGCATACTTTCCTACTACAGGCCTGTAATGGGGAAAAATACATGTATCTCGACTACTACATAGACGGTAACTACGCGATTTGGGACACAGCCCACGGCTTCAAGCAGTTGTCTATTAGCATGTACAGCATGACAAATAATTAACTGCACTTAAAGCGTTCGTTAAAAAAATTAAAAATTAAATAAAAACACCCAAAACTGTATACGGTTCCATAACGAAGACGAACTGTATGTCGATACGTGAAATTCTGGAGGGACGTCGGACGGCGTGGCGCGGTGACGTAATGATGCGGGCTGTTAATCTAATTATGTTCTAAAACATGTAAAACGGGAACATGACAGGAGTATTCTAAAAGCGACTCATGTAAACACCTTAATCACATTATTATCTTACTCAGAGTAAGGTCAATAATTAGATTACTGCTGTCCATGTAAACGTAGTCACTGTGACCCGAAAGCTGCTTGTTGGATGTTTAATGTAAGATTAGAAAGTTCAGCTGGTTTATCTCCTCTCAGGTGTGTGTAAAACAGAACCTGGCTGTGTCCTTGCAGTGTGTGATTTCTATTTCGTCTGTGTTTTCAGATGAAGGACGTGGAAGACGTCACCAAGTTGTGTGAAGAGCTTGTGATGTTTGTTTGTGTTTCTTGATATTGTTGTACTGAATGAATTAAAAGACTTTTACTCTGTAACACGGACTTCTTGACTGACTGTGCCGATGATGCCAAACACGCCACGCTGAACTCCTGAGCCTGAACGAACACACACACACACACACACACACACACACACACACACACACACACACTCCCCTCAGTATATACACTTCTGGTACACACTATTTTGTATTAACTACGTGTTGTTGGAGATTAAGTGTTTAATGTTTACAGCCTAAATTGTTGCCATGGAGACAATACCTGAAAGGGCAGAGCTTGCCGGTCAGCAGAGAGTTACATGGCACCTTGGAAGTGTTTCCAAAGTCCACAAAGAACACCTGTACACACACACACACACACACACACACACACACACACACACACACACACGTGTGTACACTCAATGTGCAGTTTTCCTGTAACCACTCCATTCTCCATCACGGAGGCGCTTTAGTAGGTGTACGTGTGTGTGTGTACAGATGTTACCTCCACATTACTCCCCATGACATGCAGTATTTTGGCTCTGTAGTAGTTCCCAGGTTTGGTGTGAGTTTCAGAGAAAGGGGCGAGACACAGAAGATTTGGATAAGGTGAGACAGGAAGTGAGCAGAGCGCCCGTGTATTAACAGCCACTGTCAGCCACCTCTGTTTCTCCAGACTTGCCGCGTGAGCCTGGAAACCCCAGAAATGCCCGACTCTGATGACCTACACACACACACACACAAATCCTGTTAGTGCACACACACACACACAGACAGACAGACACACATTGAAATCCTGTTAGTGCACACACACACACACACACACACACACACACACACACAGGAGCCACTGCTTTTTTTATTTGTGCACTGAAAGTGAAAGAGGCGGAACAGACACTTCGGTGATATTGACGATAAAGACAGGGTTAGACGGAAGATTCTCCAGCTCAATGGAGCTGCTCAGAACCCCGACAGGGCTTACTGACTGATTCTGAAAATCCACATTCACCCTGAGAGAGACACACACACAGTGAGTGAGAGAGACACAGAGAGAGAGACCTGTAACAGAACAGCACTAATGTACAGAACATCATCTAAACATCACACTGTCTAGGGGATGTGGTCACATGACTACTCTCACTTAAAATGTAACCATGACTCATCTGATGATGCTCGCTGCAGTGTGTGTGTGTGTACCGTGTATATCTGAGGTGTGAGATACACTACCCCCCTGCCCAAGTCTCCACCTCTCCAGCGGGTTAAACGTTGAGATGGAGAGGAAGTCTCTGCTGCGTGAGGAGGAGAGACAGAGAGACCTCTGGGAGAACGCCAGAACCTCTCATTTACGAGCGGTAGAACTCTACATAGGCCCTGATACACACAGACCCACAATACATATTTATAGAAAATCACAATTAAACACACACACACACACACACACACACACACACACACACACACACACCTGGAGCTGTCAAAGGAGATGGATTTGATTTAACCACAGTGTCTGAAGAGAGACTGGAGCTGTTTATAGTAGAGGAATGCAAATGGAGGGAGATTACACACCTGAGAGAGAGAGAGAGAGAGGGAGGGAGAGAGAGAAATAATAATAATAATAATAATAATAATCCCTTAGTTAAATGGAAGCTGACAATACCACTACGGTAGTCCTGGGGTCGTTTCCATAGAGTTCCTTGGAGGCGAGCTCCTCGTCCACAGTTCCCTGGAGGAAGCAGTTCGGATAAAATGCGCCTGCAATCGCCACCTGAACAACGGAAACATCACTGATACTTAATAATAATTATTATTTATTTTCTGCAGGAGTAAGTTACACTTCTTGGACTTACTTTGGATGCTTGTGCTTCTAAGGCTGCGAATTATGACTAATATTTATATTTACTGTATATCAGGGGTGCCCACACTTTTTTGACTTGCGAGCTACTTTTAACATGACCAGTCAAAGAGATCTACCTACACTAAAAATGCTAAACATATTTATATATACACTGCGTATACTTTATATATATATACACATATACATATACATATACACACACACATACAATATATGTTCATGTACCTTGCATAACTGCATGAACCCTTATGGCGCGATACAATTCAGTACATTTTTGGTCATTACCTTACTCTGACGACGTGCACTGAATAGAATCAGCCAGGGTTGCATAGTCCGGACAGTAGCTGCTGGTAGCCAGCCTCAAGCAGGCCTCCAAATGATGATCAGTCATTGTGGAACGGTATTTGGACTTAATGATCTTCATGAGGGAAAAGGCTGACTCACATAAATAAGTAGAGCCAAATAATGCAGTCAAGGAGGTGGCACATTTCCTCATGTTTGGGTACTTTTCCCCTGTGAGTAAGTTCCAGAACTGTCCATGAGCCCTGGACCTGAATGTCAGTCTGTAGTTTCAAAATCTCATCCTCCACTTCAGACGAGTTCAGGTGAAACAGCGCTGCAATTTTCGATGCGAGTGAATCAACCTCAACATTGTCCCTAAACGGGTAGCACATGAATGTGGCGAATGGCTCCAGTAAAGCAAAGTCTTGAAGCGTCTGTCAAACTCTGACCGACAGCTGTCAATCTGCTCCATGTAGCGTGCAATGTTAAACTGCGCACAAGCCTTCCGCTGCGTCTCCAGATCTGACGGGAGGTTTTGGAAGTTCCCAAAAACATGGCGCTGCAGCTTTGAAAACAGAAGTTGCATTTTCCGTTTAAAGGCATTAACTGCCTTTAATTTTTGTCTTTTCCTTGCAGCTCCAAATTAAGTTGGTCAGATCGGTTAAAAATGCTCGGTTAAAAAAAGTCCAGCAGCCACTGATCATCATTGACCTGGGTGTATTCTGCATGTTTAACAGCAAAAAGAAACTCGCTTATCTCCGGACAGAGCTCTCGAAATCTCTGCAGGAATTTACCCCTACTAAGCCGTCTCACGTCAGTGTGTAGCAGGAGCTAATTGGTCGCAGTGTGCCTTCTCCAGATGCGCAGCCGTCTTTGAAGTGATCTAGCACGTATAGAACAGACGACCTTTGTTGCCACATCCATGATCTCTTTCATGTTTAGCATTCTTGCACATAAGGCTTTTTGGTGTATTATGCAGTGGTAGTTAAGGAAGTCAGGGAAAGCATCGTCTTCCCTGCACTTGGCAATGAATCCATTTGCGCTGCTCAACCATTGACTGATATCAATTTGCACACTGGGAGCTGGGTTTTGTCAATGAAGTCTTTAAAAGACTGAAAAATGTCCTCTCCCCGCGATTTCGCTCGCTAGCCTTTAGCACTGGCGCGCTTGATCGTACACGCGTGGTGAGAGAAAAGACGAGATCTCAGACTGGCTGCCCTGTACGTCAACTAACATCTTTTTTTTAATGGCGATCTACCCGCACTTCCTTTGCGATCGACATATTGAGCACCCCTGCTGTATATATTTTGACCTGAAGAAAAAAGCCTCTTTATACACATATGCTGTTAAACTACACCTGCTCTACTCGTGTGTGTGTGTGTGTGTGTGTGTGTGTGTGTGTTACCTGCACTATGAATTTCTGTGTGCACGCTGGTGTAGTCAGAGGGAAAAGTTTCGCTGATGTGCATGCTGAATTGTGACACTCGATTCTTCAGATCCTCAAACAACTCGGCCACCTCTAACACACACACACCAGAAATGATAGTTAGGGATCTGTGTCAAGAAGTGTGTGTATAGATGTGTGCGAGTGAGTGAGAGTCATAACCTCTTGTATCCGTTTGATCTGAATGCAGTTCTCTTTGCCCCACTCCAGTTCATCCTAAAACACACACACACACACACACATCAGTATCACTTTATTTATTTCTATAATCCAACACGTTATAATTCAACATAACTGTCACGATCTCCTGCCTCCCATACGCCGTGTACCGGTTTAATCTATTTCCTTATTTGGTCAGAGCTTCCTGTTCTTATTACGATGTCCTCTCTCTGACTGGTTCCTATTTCTTAAATTGTGCACTCTATCTGTACACTACACACTTGACCATCTAACACCTGGATATTTGAAGAGCATACAAACACACACACACACACACACACACACACACACACAACCTGCGTGAAGTTGGACCCCCCACCAACACAAAACATCGTCAGAATAGTTTGTGCTGGTTTGTGCCGTAAAAATTTTCGTTTGTGCTGCTTCAGTTCTGGAGATATTAAAAGAATATTTATAGGTCATTCTGGGGTCACTCAAACCCCCCACATGCTCCAAATTTACCCCAAATGGTCTCAATAATAATAATAATAATAATAATAATAATAATAATAATAATAATTCAAAAGAAGAAGACTATAGCGCCTAAACCTAAAAAAAATGAATGTGTCTAAACGTTTGACCGGTAGTGTATGTTTCCAATGCAAGTGCTATAGTACAGGTGTGCTGGGTTATATCTTACATAGGTCTATTAGGTTATACACGTGTCTATATGCAGTGGTTGTCAGTAAGTATACAAGAATAAGTATATAGTTTTGTATCTCTTTATTTTCCTTTATTTACGTAGTATTGTTTTGGTATTATTGTTTTTTTTTCCATTTTATTTGATTTTTTCTGCCAAACGACTGCCCACACTCCAGTCCAGTAGGTGGCGGGAATGCCTCTTTAGCATTAAAACAAAAACGAAGAGAACTATAGCGCCTTAACCCACACTGCGCATGCGCGAAGCCGGATGAATCGGCCATTAAACTAGGAAAAGAGCTCTAATTAGCCAGTGAAGCTAAATGTTGTTCTGCCACGTCCACTTATAAAAGTAAATCATGCAATATTCTCAGACTGGGCAGTTATTGACAGAGTGAATCCATCGTTTTAAATAGAATCAAAAATAACATCGACCTATTTGCTAATCACATTTCGAATAGCTTGCTCATTAATTACACTGCGCATGCGTGGACTGGACTGCCTCCTCAAAAGCTAGCACCGCTAGCATATTTGTACAATATTAACATTAATATTGAACCAGAGGAGTGAATAAAAAAAGTTATAAAATGTTATTTCTCACTTCTCCTCCTCTTGTTCTTCTTCTCCGTGTGGGTGTGAGTTATCTTTGGTCGGTTCCTCGGTGATTCGGTTATTAGTGAACCGAGCTCCGAGAGTGAACCACTGCGCCGTCACCGCCTGCTTCATACTGATACACCTGAAACACAGGTGTTAACACCGTTAACTACACACATACACACAATACAGCAAAAAACAGAACGGGTTCGGTTACACAGAACCGAATAAACTCACTTTAGTTTGGGTCCAAACGGGCCAGAACTAACACTAACAACGCTTTCTGCTCCTCAGTTCGACTTCTCGCGCTCGCGGTGACGTCACCAACGTAACGGACGTTGACGTAAATTTGAATATGTGAGGAGAAAATAAAATAAACCCAAATATCATTTCATAAAAAGCTTCATTATTCTCTTCTTAAACACGATAGAGGATAAGATATACAAATACATAAAAAAACAGCTTTATCATTATTTTAAATCAAATCCACTTTAAAAGTGCTCCTAATTACATTTTAATTAAAAATATACTTCATCTTACTCTTGTTTAATTTTTTTAATTAATATTTAATTCATCAATGATTGTAGTCGTGTTGAGGTTTCACGTTCTTTGTGCTTTATCATCATAAATATACACTTTATTTAAACTTTTGAGTTTGGACACAAAATGTAAACATTCCTCATGAATCCAGAACATTCATTTATTATTTAGAAAGTAATAATTAAACAGTTGAATAAAATGATCAGATTAATCACTTGCAACATTTAGGATATGAATTTCTTGTGTTAAGTGAGGTTTTTAATTATACACATAGATTTTATTTATATGTAGTTTTCATGTTTGACTCAGTACATTACACTATATTTATTTAATCAACTATTTATCAAGTTTTTTCAATATTTAACTGAATGGTTGTCCAAGATCAATAAAAATCTTCAAATAATCTATCAACACCATCAATACATCTCATCAGTAAATAAAAATCTACATTTATCCAGCTGATCTATTGACTGGTTTGTTGAAAGTTTTACAGCTCCAGCAGGTAAAGAAGCCGTGGCTTTAATCTGCTCTTCTGATTTCTAATGATAATTAAATGACAAAATACAGAATTAAAGAATATCTTTATTTAAATTCAAAATCACGAATCATTTAAAAATATGGACTACAAGTCATTTCTACAAGTGTTCATACAGACAGAAAGACCAGAGATGAAACGGATTTAACAGATACAGGACAATTAGGACAAGGAAAGTGAGAACTAGAATGATCATTTATTTATTATTAAAAAAAAAAATTACAACTGTGTTCAAGATCACAGCAAAAAGACAGTAGAGGAAACAAAGGAACAAAAATATTTCACATTTCCTGTTTAAATTCAACAGTAAAATCTCATGAACCCGAGACATCGTGACTTTTTGAAACCGGTCGTTACATTTTTGAGTCAAACGGAGCAGGTAGTGATGAAGAAGCTGCCTCGAAAGATCATTTCTGTTCCTCGAAGAGTAAAAAAAAAAAAACATTAAATCCTAAATGCATGAAAAATAAACATTATGTACATTTTATGTCTAATTACAGTGAACCTGACGGAGAGTGAAGCTCACAGAGGCGAAGTGTTCACGCTACAGCAAATTTCACCGGTTGACGCTAAACTCGCTCACTTAGAAGGTGCGTTTCTCTGTCCCGGGATATTCCTAGCACTGTGTGTGAAAGCTCCTGAGATGTCCAGCATGGAGACGTGTGTGTGTATGTTGATGTGCACACAGTACCAATGGTCAGGATGTACTCTTGTGTCAGAGTTTCTCGTTCTCCTGAAAAACACACATGCACACACACAGTGGAATTGTAAAGCAAAACATTGGAATATATATCTTAATCACATCTCATAGTCCTTTTATAGAGTCTGAATCAGTTTGACTGATTCATTTCGAGTTGATTCAGAGTCGAATCACTTTCTAGTGAGAATCAAATACTCATCTCAGTCTAGTTCGTTTGGAAGTGTGCGACTCTCACTAGAAAATTATTTGACACCGAATCATCTCGAAACGAATCAAACCGATTCAGACTGGACAAATGGACTAATAGAAGAGAAAGAGCAAGAGGAAAGAGGACAGCCTTCCTGCTGAAAGCAAACCGGATCAGAACCTTACATTAGATTGTTTTCTATATTTTAATTTTAAATCAGTTGTGTTGTTTTTCTTCTTTCTGCACTCGATTGAGGAAACACAGCAATGATAAATAAATAAATAAATTTATCTGTCCAGCTTCCTCCTCTTCGTCCCCCAGAATGACGTGTGGGTGACGGATTGACGGATTTAAAAAAAGATGTCTGGGCAAACTGTGACCTCCTCGAGTTAAAAGTGAGCATCCAAGGAAATTTAATGTGTTAACTGCACTACATTCTGCAGTCACACAGCACCAGAAAAAATATGTCCATCTACTGTACATGTTAACACACAAAACAAGCTTTTGAGTATTAGTTACCCTGTCTTACTGTACAAGGCACCTGCAAATAATAAAGCAAGTAATTAAAAGTTCATCTATCATTTCACTTCCACTAATCAGTCTTTTGACCAGTCTAAAAATAAAAAGACTAAAAAGAAACAGACTTAGCAAGAAGAACTGAAGATCTGTGGATGATGAAGTCTCAGTTCCACCGCAGCTTCAACAGCCCTGGATCTTCTCCTTTAAAGCTTGGAGAAGGGCACGTCTTTCGGACTCTTCTTTTCCAGGGCTGCCTGCGCTGACTTCATAAGATCCTGTGTCTGCAACATGTTCATGTTCCAAGTAGCCTGGAGACGCAGAGGAGAAATCTCAGATTTCGACCGCTCTGCTTTGTGTTTGTGGCCATACTGTGTGTGCATGGGTCTACCTTGAGGCTAAAAATGCTTTTCATGTCTTAAGCAGGTTCTTACCATGTAGTCTAGGCTCTCAGTCACACTGTGGTCTCAGGAGTAGAGGAGGTTGATTTTGCTTCCTTGGACAGTGACGCGACTCCGGCCTGCAATCTCACCTGCTATTTCCAGAGCTCCAGCAATCATTGACTATCAGGGAACACACGACTGCAGAGATGAAGAACAGAACACACACTTGCCTTCATTTATACTAAATAATAAAGCTACATGAAAAAAATACACGGTACAACCCAAAGTCACATTCTTCTGTTATCATTCCATATCTTCCATGTGTCAGTCCAGAATTTCACCTTTTTGTGATCACAGAAATTAACGCAAAATCAAGAAACTCCACAATATTCAGAGGAGCTTCCACTTTTTCAAAGTCACTGCAGATTTGGGCCAAAACATGTCATGACACGTCATCACCACAACAGGCCTTCAGCACAGGTTACTCTACTTCCTGAACAAGTGCAGACCCGGATACAAGTTACGTTCACATTCATGGGACAATTCACATTCACAGTTCCATTGTAACTGAACTCGGACCACCTTCTACAGGTAGTCTCGGGTTCGGTACCGCAGTGCACTTCCCAGTCCACATTACGACGGTCACATTACCAACTTTTCATGCAAACTGCTCTGTGTTGGACTAAACATCCAGTGGGAAAGCCCACTAGAAGAGCTACACTGCAGAATTTTTCTGTCTAAAAATGAACAAATTTCAGGTTTTGTAGCTCTTCTTTGATAAATGACAAGATGGTAATATCATAAAATAGTTCATCATAAAACTTTGTATTAAAACCAGACATCTGATGCTCACTGTGGTTTATTTAATCTTCAACAAACTGCAAATGTAAATAATTGTTCAGAGTGTGCCCCCTTGTGGTCAACTCTTTCATAGGGGCTTGTACGAGTCAGAACAATCAGCCCATTCTTATCTTCTCATCACTTACTATCTCTATATATGATCATATGGACAAAAATAGCTTGTTTACAGATCTTGGTGTAAACATGTAAGCAAGCAATGTATGGCAAGTTAATGTTCCTCATACCTTCACCTGAAACCAGGCATCCTGTGTGCACAGACGAATATCACAGGCTGTGATTAGATCCACTCCTGCGAAAGAAGAAATCAGATCCACAAAAAAAAAAAACTTAGTAATTCAGTCTCCTGCAGCTAAAAGCCCCAGTAAAAGATAACTCTCTGATGGTTAAAGCTTTGCAGGAAAAGTGACAGCAAACAATATGGATGGAACTTCCCAGAGTTGTGGTGAGTATATGAGATGATGGTACTTAACACTCCCAACAGACCTGCTTCCACACAAACGCCATGCACTGCCACCACCACGGGCTTTGGCACTGCAGACACACCAAACACAAAGTTCAGTTTATATACCACAATGTATTACTCTAATAGGTTATTGATTGTACAAATACTACATGCATGTCGAACCCCTACATGCTTTGTGTTTAATTTATGTAAGGAATAAACATACGGTTATAGGAAAACAGTCAACGATCCAATGAAGTGGAGTGACCGTTACCACCCTAAGGTAGAACTGCACATTCTGAAGTGTTTTATTCCCCTTATACCACAGCAAGTTGTCAACAAGTGCATTTCTTTATTAATTAAAGAAGATCATGTCATACACATTAATCTATTTTAAAGGCTGATCGACAGTGGATCTTACAGATGCTGATAACAAAGTTGGGTAGCACCTACTAATAACCGATTACTACTGAATGAAAATATAACACTCAGTGGAAAAATTAAGTTCACTTTATTACAAAAATAAACAGTACTGACCGTACCATGAAAATGTACTGCACTTTTTCTAATGAAATATATATATATATATATATATATATATATATATATATATATATATATAGCATCAGACTTTTAATCTGAGGGTCCAGGGTTCAAGCCTCCAGAGTGAGCCTTACGAATAAGAGTTATGCTGGTAACGATTTCCAAGCGACATGCTGGTCAAAAGTGTGCTAGTTGTAAACAAAAATACGAACAAGGTCGTTAAACAGAAAGCACTGGGGTTAAGTTGATCTCAACTTAGAAACTGGCCAACATAATAGATAGGACCAAAGTTCAACATTCTCTTGGTTAACGTCACCATTTTACAGGTTTCACAAGAACCTTGTCTCTTTGTATGTCTCAGACTGCAGGCAGTCAGTGGGTAAAGAAGTATGAAGGACAGAGCCGTGGTTGAACCCTGTTGGTTTGTATCCTTGAACAGTGGTGCTGAGCTGTGTTAATAGTTTGTAGAAAGCCATGAAAAGCTCAGTCCAGTAAGCTCAGTCGGTAGAGCATCAGACTTTTAATCTGAGGGTCCAGGGTTCAAGTCCCTGTTTGGGTGTTGTAGTACCCTCCAAATCTTCTGAGAGGACCAGTGAAACCATCTAAGGTGCCTCTTTCAAGCATGTTTTGTTCAGCAAGCAAAATGGGCAAACTAAGGGTAAACAATCAGCAGGTTGTCAAGTTACTAATGGTTACTAGGTGAGAGTGTTGCTACCTAAGCTTTGTTACCTTTTAGCATGAAGTTGACAAAGACATGGGTGGTCATCATAGAGATTGGAGTCCATATAACAGCATCCTTATTAGACTGCGCAGTAAATCATGGGTCTGTGTGAAAAAGAGCACATTGAATGACCCCGACGTGCTTTGAACCTTCTGATCTGGAGTCAGACACACTTCCGTTGTGCCACGAGGTCCCAGCGCAAAAACTATAGCGCACAATGGTGCAACGCATACTTGTTCATCGGTGTGGCGCTCAAGACGCATTGGAACTCGGAGACAGGTGGTGGGCTGTGACTGTTGCGACTAGTGTCTGACATCTGGGCAAGAGCTCTTTCAAGGACAAGGCACGAGCCCTTTAAAGGCATAACCTGGCTGGTTTCCCTTCCCTGGACATTAAGGGAGATTTTCAAGATCAAATGGTAGATCTCACCCCAGTGCGTGAGAGTGAAGCGTGGACAACTTATACCTGAAGCGCAACTCAGGGACTCAACTGCCTATGCGATAGAACCATGGTTCAGCCTTCTTCTGGGTAACTTCACACATTTACCATTTGTACGAGGCCTTTGTGTCATTATACGTGTCAGATGATGGGCAATCAGTGGCAAAGGTGGCGTAAACCTGCTTTTTGCGAGGCATACAGAGCCAAGATTACACGTCAGTTTGTGGTGTGGAATTAACGTGTTTGTTAGAAATTTTGGTCTCCTTGTGCAGAAAAGCCAAGTTTAATTAAAAATGCTGATGCTATTCTACTTGTTCTCATACCATGACACGAAGGCATTCCTTGAACCAAGACAAGCCTCCAGAGTGAGCCTTACGAATAAGAGTTATGCTGGTAACGATTTCCAAGCGACATGCTGGTCAAAAGTGTGCTAGTTGTAAACAAAAATACGAACAAGGTCGTTAAACAGAAAGCACTGGGGTTAAGTTGATCTCAACTTAGAAACTGGCCAACATAATAGATAGGACCAAAGTTCAACATTCTCTTGGTTAACGTCACCATTTTACAGGTTTCACAAGAACCTTGTCTCTTTGTATGTCTCAGACTGCAGGCAGTCAGTGGGTAAAGAAGTATGAAGGACAGAGCTGTGGTTGAACCTTGTTGGTTTGTATCCTTGAATAGTGGTGCTGAGCTGTGTTAATAGTTTGTAGAAAGCCATGAAAAGCTCAGTCCAGTAAGCTCAGTCGGTAGAGCATCAGACTTTTAATCTGAGGGTCCAGGGTTCAAGTCCTTGTTTGGGTGTTGTAGTACCCTCCAAATCTTCTGAGAGGACCAGTGAAACCATCTAAGGTGCCTCTTTCCAGCATGTTTTGTTCAGCAAGCAAAATGGGCAAACTAAGGGTAAACATTCAGCAGGTTGTCAAGTTACTAATGGTTACTAGGTGAGAGTGTTGCTACCTAAGCTTTGTTACCTTTTAGCATGAAGTTGACAAAGACATGGGTGGTCATCATAGAGATTGGAGTCCATATAACAGCATCCTTATTAGACTGCGCAGAAAATCATGGGTCTGTGTGAAAAAGAGCACATTGAATGACCCCGACATGATTTGAACCTTCTGATCTGGAGTCAGACACACTTCCGTTGCGCCACGAGGTCCCAGCTCGAAGCCTATAGCGCATCATGGTGCAAGGCATACTTGTTCATCGGTGTGGCGATCAAGACGCATTGGAACTCGGAGACAGGTGGTGGGCTGTGACTGTTGCGACTAGTGTCTGACATCTGGGCAAGAGCTCTTTCAAGGACAAGGCACGAGCCCTTTAAAGGCATAACCTGCCAGGTTTCCCTTCCCTGGACATTAAGGGAGATTTTCAAGATCAAATGGTAGATCTCACCCCAGTGCATTGAATGACCCCGACGTGATTTGAACACGCAACCTTCTGATCTGGAGTCAGACACGCTACCGGCGCTCGCTCGCTCGCTCGCTCTATCTATCTATCTATTTATTTAATATATATATATATATATATAAACAAACACACACACTATGAATAAATATTAAAGTCAATAAAAAGATGTACAGTATTTCACAATAAAGTGAGTACTCCCCTCACATTTTTGTAAATATTTGATGATATCTTTTCATGTGACAACACTGAAGAAATGACACTTTGCTACAGTGTAAAGTAGTGAGTGTACAGCTTGTGTAACAGTGTAAATTTGCTGTCCCCTCAAAATAACTCAACACACATTAATGTCTAAACCGCTGGCAACAAAAGTGAGTACACCCCCAAGTAAAAATGTCCAAATTGGGCCCAATTAGCCATTTTCCCTCCCCGGTGTCATGTGACTTGTTAGTGTTACAAGGTCTCAGGTGTGAATGGGGAGCAGGTGTGTAAAATTTGGTGTCATCACTCTCACACTCCCTCATACTGGTCACTGGAAGTTCAACATGGCACCTCAAGGCAAAGAACTCTCTGAGGATGTGAAAAAAAGAATTCTTGCTCTACATAAAAATGGCCTAGGCTTTAAGAAGATTACCAAGACCCTGACACTGAGCTGCAGCACGGTGACCAAGACCATACAGCGGTTTAACAGGACAGGTTCCACTCAGAACAGGCCTTGCCATGGTCGACCAAAGAAGAAGTTGAGTGCACGTGCTCAGCGTCATATCCAGAGGTTGTCTTTGGGAAATAGTGCTGCCAGCATTGCTGCAAAGGTTGAAGGGGTGGGGGGTCAGCCTGGGCTTTGGACACTGCAGACACAAACACAAAATCAAGTTTATATACGACAATGTATTACTCGAATAGGTTATTGATTGTGCAAATACTTTATGCATGTAGAACCCCTACATGCTTTGAGTTTAATATGTATTATGTAAGGAATAAACATGCGGTTAAACGAGCTTCATTTTGGTAAAATTCAAACATTCAACATTCAAAGATGGGGGGGGGGGGGGGGGGGGGGTGGTGGCTACAGAAATCATTTGTTGCCTCAGCTGGTAAATACAGTAGCAAATGTACCAGGTCATAAATTGGCTAACGTATTGGAGAGACAATCCAAAGTGTTCAAAGAAGAGTTGGGTCCACTACTGGAGAGAGAAATCCAGAGGCTGGTGGAAGACAAGATCATTGAACAAATGCAGTTTGCAGAGTGGGCAGCTCCCATTGTTCCAGTCAGAAAACTGATGGTTCTACCCCAATTTGTAGGGATTATAAATTCGCAGTAAATCCAGCTCTAGTGTGGAGCAGTATCCAATTCCCAAGGTAGAAGATTTATTTGCTCAGTCGGCAGGAGGAAAGAATTTCCCAACTGGACATGACCCATGCGCATCAGAAGATAATGCTGCACAAAAATTCCAATAAGTATGTTACAATCAACATGCACAAGGGATTATGTACTTACAACAGGCCACCATTTGGAGTTGCTTCAAGTCCAGCGATCTTCCAGCACACAATAGAAGGGATTCTGCAAGACATCACACGCGTCACAGTTTATCTGGATGACATTTTAGTCTCAGGGGCTAATGAACATCTGCAGAACTTGGATGAGGTACTAAGTAGGATAGAAAAGAGTGGACTGAGGCAAAGAAGGAGCAAGTGCGAGTCCTTGGGAGAAGTAGAGATATTTTTAGGTCACAAAATTAATGCCATAGGATTACAGTCGAAAGACAGGTCCTATATTATGTTTGAGACAGCTGGCATTGTAGCCGTGAAATCAGCTAACATTATGCTCCATGTAATGTTTGAGATATCCAGTTATTTGTTAAACGCTAACGCATTGCAATGTTATAAACTACCTCCTAATGGACCACCATGCATCTCCATTCAGCCCGTGTCCTGTCAGCTAAATGTAGCCTCATGTCACTAATAATTATTCACATGTTCATGCTTTTAATAAATCTTTTTATCCTGACACCGTATCAGTGACTTTAAACTAATGCCTGCATTCAGAGTATAAGGGATATGTGTGTGCATTCAGGAGTGCACCTTAGCACTTATTAGTCATGGTCAGACAGTGTTTGAACTAAAATATCTCTCTCTCTCTCTCTCTCTCTCTCTCTCTCTCTCTCTCTCTCTCTCTCTCTCAGTATCAGCCAGAGGAGGATGCCCTCCAGGAGTTTTCAATTTTATAGTTTTTTTTTTTAATTCTCTGGGTTTTTAAAAAAAAATAAAAATCACACCATGGTACTGAGCATGTGTACTTTTGGTGGTATCGTTACCAACGACTAGATTTTTGGTATCATGACATCCCTAATATGTAAGGAAATAGGATGAACTCTGCATACAGGGAAGCTTAGTTTTATGGGGGACTCGCGTAGTGGTTCCACCTCCGCGGCGTGCGGCTCTTCTAAGACATCTACACGAAACCCATCCGGGAATTACCAGGATGAAAGGCCTGGTGCGTAGCTATATGTGGTTGCCACACTTGGATGCAGAGGTGGAAGCATTGGTCAAATCGTATGCAGTCTGTCAGGAAAACAGAAACGCTCCGGCAAACGCGCCACTGCATGCGTGAGAGATACCAGAGCAACCATGGAGAAGGATTCACATTGATTACGGTGCACCGTGGATGGGTAGAATGTTCTTGATCGTGGTAGAAGCATTCTCAAAATGGATAGAGGCTTATCTGTTAATCAAGTCTACATCCACAGTTACCATTCAGTGCTTAAGACAAACCTTTAGCCAACACAGGATACCAGAAGTAGTGATGTCAGACCATAGCAGTTTTTTTGTTTTTTTACCAGTGCTGAATTCCAAGAGTTTATGGAAAGAAACGGAATTAAACACAAGCACAGCACCCTACCATGCATCTTCCAGTGGTCTGGCTGAAAGGGCCGTTCAAACATTCAAAACCCTGATGAAAAGAGTGCTGGAGAGTCCATTGAAAAAGCTAGGCAGAGTGCTGTTCAGTTACCGAACGACGCCACAGTCGACCACTGGCAAATCAGCCGCTAATCAGCTGTGTGGAAGGAAACTGGTCTACACAGGGAGACTGGTCTACACAATTATTTGTATCTCATTGAGATACAAATAATTGAGAAAAATGGTACCATGACCAACATGCAAAGGAAAGATATCTCGTGGTGGGTGACCCAGTGTATACTAGGAACTTCAGCTCTGGACCTACTTTTATTCCAGGAACAGTTCAGAAAAAGACTGGTCCTGTATGGTGCACAGTAGCATTGGGAAGTGGGCAAGTAGTGCACTGACATATTGATCAGGTGAGAGACAGGCACAATGCAACATCCGTAGCACCAGAGTTGTAAGACACTTCACGGCCAGATGTTGCCATTCCAGCGCATTCTACAAAAGACTCAGGTTCTTCATTCTCTGAGGAAAGTCACAAACAAAAACTGGGAGGAACTTCTGAAGTGGCTGCATCAGAAACTTTCCTTGGGATGGAAAACCCCGAGTTGAGAAGGTCTACACGTACTAAATCTCCAAGCTATCTGAAAGATTATAATTAGTGTAGTGGTGAGTTCCCCAAACGCAGGGCAAGAATGAACCCAGGAACTGAACTGAATCTCAAGAGAAAGTGGGGCATGCAATAAGACAATGGCCCAAAACAAATAATGGTTAAAGAACAATAAAGTTATTGGTTTGGAATGGCCAAAACTGATGTCCAAGCCCATGTGCAGGACTAATAAACAGTTACTGGAAATGATTAGTTGCAGTTATTGCTGCACAAGGGGGTCAGATCAGATACTGAAGGCAAAAGGTTCACATACTTTTGCCACTCCCAGATATGTAATATTGGATTATTTTCTGCAATAAATAAATGACCAAGTATAACATGTGTCACGTTTGTTTAAATGGGTTCTCTTTGAGTAGTTTTAGGACTTGTCTGAAAATCTTGTTATTTATGTAGAAATATAGAAAACTCTAAAGGGTTCACAAACTTTCAAGCACCACTGTAGCTGTGATGTGCAGCAAAAGGTTGTTGAGCTTCACAAAATGGGAAGTGTCTATAAGAAAATAGCACAAGCATCGAAAATGCTCATTTCCACCATCAGGACAATAATTAAGAAGCTCCAGTCAACTGGAAATGTTATGAATCAACCTGGAATTGGACGTGTGTCTATATCGTCTCAACACACCGAAGAGGACGGTTCGAGTGGATAAAACATCTCCAAGGGTCACAGCTGGAGAATTGCAGAAGTTAGTTGTGTCTTGGGGTCAGAAAGTCTCCAAAACTACAATATGAAGTCACCTACATCACCACAAGTTGTTGGAAGGGTTTCAAGAAAAAAGCCTCTACTCTCATCCAAAAACACACTCAGGTGTCTTCAGTTGGCCAGACACTACTGGAACTTCAAATGGGATCGGGTTCTATGGTCAGATGAAACCAAAATAGAGCTTTTTGGTAATAAACACCAGAGGTGGTTTTGAAGCACACAGATAGGCAGCCATATGGAAAAGTACCTCATGCCCACGGTTAAATATGGTGGTGGATCTTTAATGTTTTGGGAATGTTTTTCTGCCAGAGGACCTGGACATATTGTTAGGATACATGGATATTAAATAAAAACCTGACTGCCTCTGCCAGAAAGATTAAAATGTGCCGTGGTTGGATCTTCCAGCAGGACAGTGATCCAAAACATACATCAAAATCAACGCAAAAACGGTTTACTGACCACAAAATCATTTAACACTAATGATCAGTATTAAAAATATTAACATGGATATCTGAGTCTGATAATAAAATTAACTTCTACTTGCAGTCAAATTTTGTAGTGTTTAGAACATTTAACACCCAAAAGAAAACCAAAAGGGGGTACAAACTTTTACACTCCACTGTATTTGGTTGAAATTGCGCTTATAGAACAACTGAACAGCAACGTTTCCATACAGGTTTTAGTGAAGTGTTTAACAATAGCAACTTGACTTGAAATGGATGATGTTTCATTAGCGTGGCCTGTGCCCAAATCCAAATAAACCTGCTACCTTTAACAGACAGATGCGGTTAGCCACGCCCATGGACGCCAGAGAGGATAATATGGTTGGTTCGAACGTGCGTGGTGGGTGGAGCCACGAGAGAGCGCTCTACATAGAGTTTAAATCTATTACTTCATCCCCAGTGAAATCCTCTTATACAGAGACTAAGGGTCCATAGAGTATGATTCAGTCATTATCTACATCATTTAATTCACTTGAGTGACACCTGTTTATAGTAGTTTCACATAAAATCACAAATATTATAGCTTCAAAATGCAACTCATACAAATTTTTTTTGTAAATAAATTATATATTTTGTAAATGTATAAAATAAAACTTGTGTCCTATGTGGTGGTGTAGTGGCTAGCACAAGGACAGATTTAGTGATTTGTCGGATCCTAGACAAAATATAGGGATGGGGCCCTCATTTCAGTGTTTTAACATCAATATTTAAAATTTCAGCTTATGTTATTTAGCATTAACAGCAATAATCAGGCGTGTACGGGGCCTAAAAGTGGCCCTGGACTTTCTGGCCCCGAGTGGACCACCACACCCGGTCCACAATACGCCACTCATGAAGTAAGCATTCTGATGGCATTTTAGAAAAAAACATAATTAATTAGCAAAAAGTAAAAATAAAACTTTCTTAACTCTAAGTTTATGCAGCGTTTTGGGGGCCCTTGCTAGCTCGGGGCCCAAGGCAATTGCTGCACGTACGTTATCATGTTTGCCTTGCACCTCCAGTTTTGGAGGTTCAACTCCTGCCTCTGCCCTGCATCGTAGTTCTCATCGTGCTTCAGGGGGTTTCATCCGGGTACTCTGGTTTCCTCCCACAGTCCAAAGACATGTGTTGTAGGCCAATTGGTATCTCTAAAAAATGTGTGCAATTGTGCCCTGCAATGGGTTGGCACCCTGTCCTGGGTGTCCCCCCACCTTGTGCCCTGAGTCCCCTGTGAGTCTTGACTCTGTGTAGGAAAAATGGGTGGATCTATGTGTCCTGCTCTAAAAAAAAAAATAAAAAAAAAGAACCTGTTTGAATATTAGTACTTGCAAACAAGCAAAAGTGTTGTGTGAAGTGTATTAAAGAAGACAGAGCACTTGTGAATTTTAGACTTGACTGAAAATCACTTACACACAAACAAACAAAAAACCTCAAAAGTGTAAACTCTGGGTTTAAGTATCTGTCCAGTGAAGTATTTAGCAGCGCATTTATCTCCATATCAGGTGTGTTATACTATTACACTGAGCAGACTGACCTATCATAACAAACAGCATATAGTCTCATATTCCATATTCTATTATATACTAGCAGTATTATTTAACTGAAAGTCAAAACTTTTGCTACTAAAACCATGCAGTAGAACTGCTCGATAGAAATAACATTGCTCATGTGACATCCTATTAAATGTAAATATTATGTATATGTACTTTGGCTAGTTGTTTTTTTCTCCATATGGTTATAATGTTCCCGAGACTAATACATCACAGGTATTCATCATGTATACATAAGATGGACTACCATAACAAAATGAGCATAAAGTTCAAGTCATGCACAGATGTTTATAATCGAATCATTTTCCTATATGTCACAAATGACCAAATAGTCTTCAGTAATTCCAGACAGCATGGAGAAAGTTAAATAAAGTGAAGTGAAGGATATAATGGATGCCTGAAGGGTTGCATAAAACATCTCAAAACTATGACTACACAATAAATTGATGGGATTTATGTGCATTAAATTGTGTTTTTATGAAACATCTTAAGAAACAGGGGAATAATGTCGACTGAGATTGATTACTTAAAGTGAAAAACAATAAGAATCATTTTATAATAAATAAATAATGTACAATGTAAAATAGATAAATTATTTACAATAACCTGATTGCATAAGTGTGCACACCCTTAAACACATTTAAATTTTATCACAGCATTTCATCTTTTTGGATAAGAGTAGATCAGTTTGGAGCGTCTTGATTTAGCAATATTTTGCCATTCTTCCTTGCAAAAGCATTCTAACTCCGTCAGATTGGCTGGACATCTCCTGTGCACAGCCCTCTCCGGGAAACCCCCCAGATTTATGATTGGATTTAGGTCTGGACTCTGACTGGGCCATTCCAAAAGCTTGAACTTGTTTTGGTGAAGTCATTCGTTTGTTGATCTGGAGGTTTGCTTGGTCGTTAACATGCTGAAAGGTGAAATTCCTCTTCATCTTAAGTGTTGTAGCAGAAGCCTTAATGTTTTGTACCAAAATTGACTGATATTTGGAGTTATTCATTATTCCCTCCATCCTGATTAAAGCCCAGGTCCAGCTGAAGAAAAACCACTCCAAAGCTCAATGCTTCCCTGTGGGGATGGTGCTCTTTTGGTGTTGCGTTGTTTTTTTTTTTTTTGCCAAACATGTTTTTTGGTTATAGCTAAAAAGTTAAATTTTGGTCTTGTCAGGTATCATAACATTATTCCACATGGTTTTGGGAGATAAAAAATGAGTAATTTTAGATGTGTAATTCACAAACTTAAACTTTTCATTCAAAACGTTGCTAAATGTTTGAGATTTTTCTTTATTCTCTCGACCATATAAACCATAATACTTAAATACTTAAGAGACGACAACTGAATTTATTTGTGATATTTGTCTTTGTACGGAATGAATGAACACAGGATATTCCAGGTGAAACCATCAGGGTTGAACAGCATTAATAGGCACTAGATGGGACAGTGATGTGAGAAGTTTAAATAGACCCTGTAATGCAGCCTGGCTGGGGTTTTAAGGTCATGTAAAAATCCACTTAAAAATGATATTATATAGAACACGGATACATTCATGGCTCATTTGTTCACATTTAATCCGCACTGAATCATTTGTCAAGTACTGAATAGAACCCATATTCTGTTCATTAAAATTTACTCCAAGTACGTGCATACCATGTGTGTAAAAAGAAAATCAGTACCATCATGCCCTTCTTTAGAGATTTTATATTGATTAGTTTCACTTGTCCATTTGCTCTTACTATATTAATGTTTACGAGGGGCATCTACACACAAATTGTGTTTTTGCTTTGTGCAGGATAATAAAATACATCAAAAAGGCACTCGGGATAAACATTGTGTACATGGACTTTTTAATAATGCTGTAAAATGATTAGCAAAAGGAGACTTCATAATCTTGCTTACAAATCAGAATATATAACTTCAAATAATAATAAACACAGGAAGACATTTCTGTAACCCATCATTCACAACAGCCTTTAAATCTGTTTGCTGGTCCATCTGTAAGAGAAAAAATATTATACATGCATACAAAAATAAATTTCCAGCCCAGCTACACATTTGAGGTTTCATGCTAACTGCAGTTCTACCTGCTTTTTATAGTTACAGGTGTGAGTCACATTTCTTCTGTCATATTCGGCAGAGAGCATAATAAAGCACACCCTTCTTTTTCCCCCTGGTTTCACAGACAAGGCCTAAGCCTAGTCCCAGACTAAAATGTATCTTTGAGCTGTTTTAACTGAAAGCTACTTGCACGGACGGATCTTAAAACACGTCAGTGCCATTGTTTTATCTCAGGATGTGCACCAGAAATATTTTTTTCTAAAGACACGTTTATAAAAGCTACTGAAATGTCCTAATTTATTGAAGATCTAATCCTGGCTTAATGTAAACCCTGTCTGTGAAACCGGGCCTTTATCTTCTAGTGAAGGGGAAGAACATTCATTGAGCCTGTAATAAACTTTTACACAATCTTTAAATAGTAAAAAATGAAGGACACTAATGTAGTAACCGCTGAAAGTATCATGGTGAATATAGTCACAAATAAGGTCAAATATTTCACAAGACCTTGAGCGGGGATAGTTGTGACTTTCACAATATAACATCCTCTACACAACACCAGCAACAATGAACTAAACCTGTTCTGAGACCAGGAGCTATGCTGAAAGAAGTGAGAGCAGCACCTTGCACAGGAAGAACCTCTCCTCCCACTCGTCAACCCCATCATACTTACACTTCTTGCAGCATAACTGGACTCACCTCTGTGTAGCACAAGTCAAACCACTGAACAGAAAAAGGTTGGTGGGTGGACTACAAGACACAGTCACACTTTATTTATAATAATAGAGTGTTTATTCAGAGTCGTACCATCACCTCTTGGGAGAGGGTGAAGATGGCTACCTGTGTTGGAGTGTGATGGAGAACAAGATCACTGCAGCACAAGCACCATGGCCAGAAACCCTTTTGACCTAAAAAAAGAAAAAACATGTTTGGTAAATCATGAGGCTGTCTAACAGAAATTAAATCAATACATAAAAACATGACAAGCATTCTGGCTAGGTCAGCTGATGGAGGACAACATACCCCAGCCCACTTAGCTTCCACATGACAGCCAGGAAGTCTTTCTTGGTGGCCTCCAACACAGCCAAGCACTGCATGTGGAAAACAGCACCTCAGTAAGAATCTGAAAATAAAAGATCATCACCTGGGACTCACAGAGGCCAGAAATGCTGCTTATGTAGAAAGTTTAAAAGCAACTCAACAGCCAGGTCATAAACACACACTCAGCAGGAATATAGATTTATAATCTGCGGCTTTAAACAACGTTTGGGGGAAGGTGCACTTCCTAAACATGACCACACGATGGCAGTCAAGATCCACCCAGAACACCACGCAGCGCTGATATTTTATTTATTTTATTTTATTAATCACCCTTTCTTCTTCTTCTTCTTCTTCTTCTTCTTCTTCTTCTTCTTCTTATTATTATTATTATTATTATTATTATTGTTATTATTATTGTATTCATATTAGCATAAGATTAGGAAATAATTTCTAAAAACTCAGTCACACCTTCATGCTACCTCTGTGCATGATGTCAATGGTGCACTGCTCCTCTTTCTCCATAGATACAGGGACCCTCGACTTTAAGCCTTTTTATTGCAAGAGCAGCTGCTACAATAATAATTATGTGTAGATGGAAAAAAAAGTATTAGGCTAAGCAAATGTTCTGAGTTTTTTTCTAGCAGTTTTTGACTTTTTATTTCAATTTATTTGTGTAGCGCTTTTTACAATAGACATTGTCTCAAAGCAGCTTTACAGAAATATCAACATGGTATACAGATATTAAAGGTGCGAATTTATCCCAACTGAGCAAGACACTGAGTGGCGACGGTGGCAAGGAAAAACTCCCTAAGATGTTTTAAGAGGAAGAAACCTTGAGAGGAACCCGACTCAGAAGGAAACCGTCCTCATCTGGGTAACAACAGATATTGTGAAAGAGTTCATTATGGATTTATATGAAGTCTGTATGGCGTTAGGAGCAGCCGTAGTCCCAGCAGTCTGGAATTAAAGAAGATTTGAGCTCCATCCAGAGGCAGAAAGGATCTGGATCTCTAGTATCTCCATAAATTCGTGGGGGGCCCGGCGAAAGGAGAGAGGGAGAAAAAAGATAATTATGACTGCGAATTAGTAGAACAGAATCTAGTCAGGGTAGGCTTGAGAAAACAAAATACGTTTTAAGCTTAGACTTAAACACTGAGACTGTGTATGAGTCCCGAACACTAATAGGAAGACTGTTCCATAACTGTGGGACTCTATAAGAGAAAGCTCTTCCCCCTGCTGTAGGCTTCACTATTCGAGGTACCGTCAGATAGCCTGCATCTTTTGATCTAAGTAGGCATGGAGGATCATAGAAAACCAAAAGGTCCATTAGATATTGTGGCGTGAGACCATTTAGTGCTTTATAGGTCAATAAAAGTATTTTATAGTTAATGCGAGATTTTACTGGGAGCCAATGCAGTATTGATAATATCGGTGTGATATGGTCGTATCTTCTAGTTCTAGTTAGGACTCTAGTAGCTGCATTCTGGACTAACTGGAGTTTATTTATATTCCTACTGGAACATCCAGACAGTATGGCATTACTGTAATCTAATCTAGAGGTGACGAATGCATGAACTAGTATTTCCGCATCATGTAGTGACAATATGTTTCTTATTTTAGAAATGTTTCTGAGATGAAAGAAGACTATCCTAGTAATATTATCTACATGAGCATCAAATGATAGGCTGGAGTCAATAATCACTCCAAGGTCTTTAACTGCTGCACATGATGAAACAGAAAGACCATCCAGAGTAACCATGTGATCAGAAAGAATACTTCTAGCTACACGTGGGCCTAATAAAAGTATTTCTGTTTTATCAGAATTAAGTAGAAGGAAGTTAATTAACATCCAATGTCTAATGTCCTTTACACATTCCTCAACTTTACTAAGCTTCTGTCTGTCCTCTGGCTTCGCTGAAACATACAGCTGTGTATCATCAGCATAACAGTGGAAGCTAATTCCATGTTTACGAATAATTTGACCAAGGGGTAGCATATATAAAGTAAAGAGCAGTGGGCCTAAAACAGACATGTACATGTATTTCATCAACACTGCTACGAGCTTATTTTTTCCCCATAACAATAATATAGCCTTATTCTCTGTTTACTCAGCAAGACTATAACTTTATTCCCAGTTCCTCTCCTTAATTTCAGTCACTTCCTCACTGAAACCTATAATCAGAATAACTCCAAAGCTCAGGACCCAAGTCTCCACTCTAAATCCTGTGTCTAGAACACAAGCTCTGAACTCTTATCTAACACATTTAGTGTTTTATCTGCTCTAAAGCACCCACCTCAGCTTGTGCAGGCCGCTTAATTAGCTGATGACTTGAATCAGGTGAGTTTGGTGCAGGTTCTAATTGAACATCCTCAGGAGTGTAAGGAAGCCTCTCTCTAATATCTTTCTTACCGGTTCAACTCCAACTTCATCACCACCCCAAGAAAGCACTGCATGTTAGTAGTGTTCAGGGTCAGTATCTAAACTGACAGTCTATTCACACACACTAGCACTACTGCACTTCACATCCAGTATTTCCTTCTCTAATGTAGTGGGTTCATAATAAAACTGCCATATTAAATCATGAGCACCAAAAGTCATGTTTATTCTCATCACTGCTCCTGTGTAGCTTAATATATTCCGTAGGAGGCCTCGACTGTTTCACTCGAGAATATCCACAAATAGGGAAGAAGATTACAGAGATAAATGTAATGTATTCACTGTTACATTAAAACAACGATTATCAAGGGAGAGAAAGAAAGTGAGTTCTACACCTCTGACCTGTACATGACGTCATCAAAGATCTTATGGTTCACTGCTCCAATTTAACTGTGTGTGTGTGTTAGGGATGCACCGATGCCGATACCAGTACTCAGGTGTCGGCCCGATACTGTGTTCATGTACTCTTGCTTGTAAAACTAAAAAAAACTAAAGACAGAGGAAGAAAGGATCTGGATCTCTAGTATCTCCATAAATTCGTGTGGGGATTACTGGTAGATCAGAGAGAATAGTCGGGAACATATTAAAGGATTTGAAAACATCTTTTCCTGCATGTTTGTGGGATAATATATAACCAAGTTTATGTCTGGCAGTAACACAAAGGTCTTTTTTTCCAGAAGTGTACATAACTCCACAGGTAGGTCAAATTAACAATGGAGACAATGTAAACATGTTGTTATCCTTTAAAGGCTTGCAAAGTCTTCCGTTTTCCATGGTGAACAAACAAAATATTTTTGGTGAATGAACAAAATACAAGCATATATTTCCTGTGTAAAGTCCGACTTTGTCAGACATCTAAGGGGGTGGAGGCATACAAAATGGAGGACTCATTTCTTGATGTCGGGAGATAATGAACTTTCATGGCGGTTATTGTATAAGAACCCTCTACCAAAACGGTCTGGTGACTTACAGTGGCGGATTTTACATTGTGCATTACCAACAAAAGTGTTTTTGTTTAAATGTAAATATGCATCGTCTCCACTGTGTACTTTGTGTGATGAACTTGATACTGTGTTTCATGTCTTTTGTGAATGTTGTAAATTATCTCCGCTCTTTAATCTATTGTATACAATGTTTCGTAGTTTGGGGATCATTTTCTTGAAAACAGTGTTTATTTATGGGGGTAGATATTCTCGCCACAGGCAGGAAATCTGTACCTATTCGAATTTTTTGGTTGGTCAAGCAAAATTAGCCATTTGGAAGGCTTACAAAATGGGATCAGAAGGGAAAGAAGTAAACATGGTTAAATTATTTAAGGCCTTGGTTGAGTCTAGGATTAGATTAAAGTACGAATTTTACCAAATTAATGGTGATCTTCCGATGTTTGAGAAGAAATGGTGTGTAAACAAAGGGGTGACCTTATAAGAGGCGAGAATCTCTTTTTCAATTGGTAATGGTCGTTAAAACAATGTGTTCTGTATGTTAAGGTTTTTTAATTGTAGAATAAATTATATTTTAAAAGTCAAAGTCTCTCTCTCTCTCCCCCTGCAGATGTGTTGTTATCTCTAGCATCCCTGCTGGTGCCTCTGCAAATTACACCTGCAACATGAGGGGTCGTTATGTGAACATCATCATTCCCAATGTTATCCAGGCTCTCACGCTCTGTGAAGTGGAAGTCTATGGGGTTCCAGGTTACACTTTTATATCCAGTTCACAATTTCATATACATTTGAAGTCAAATTAAGTTTTACAACAGCTGCTAAATATCAACATTGCTAATTTTTTTTTAGTGCCTGTTACTAAGAGGGCATTTCTGAGATTGAAGTTTAACATCAGTGAGTATCTTATGAACCCTACTGTGAGGGACAAAATTATTCAAAAGGTTTGTGTTCATGACATGTATGGTAGATTCATAAATAAATAAATAAATAAATAATACTAATTTTTCATCATAGACGATATCTGCCAATGTCCAGCCTTCAGTGCGTCAGATCTGTTGGACTACAGAACCAGAGGTGGAAAATGAAACTTAAAAAATGGTAGGAAATATCAGTACTACTACTGCAATAATAATAATAATAATAATAATAATAATAATAATAATAATAATACAACTACTTCTACTGCTAATAATAATAGTAATATAGCGATAAGAGGCAATCTGTCCAAACACTCCCTGCATATAGCACTCCCAGTGGCCAGTTCTTGTCAAGATTCATAGAACAATAAAGAGACCATATGTGAACATACTTATGCATATCACATTTTGTGATGATGGCTCAATGCTAGTTGTGTAACCTACCTGCTGAAAGCCGACTGGCAGAAGGCAGACATTTTTGAAGTAATTCAGTTACAGATTAGCAGAAAGCTCACTGCAAATTCTGCTAAATTGGCATTTTGGTTCCTGAGAAACAGCTATTTGAACTTAACGCTGACCCTTATAAACATGAACAGCACGCCCCAGGTAGCCAATTTGAGCGAGATTGCATTGGATACTAGGAGGTCCATCCCTGAACTTTCTATTCAAGTTTTGTGGCAATAACCTAATGGGAAACTTTTCAATTATCTGATATCTGATTGGCCAATGACAGGCATGTTTTTTTTCAGTAATTAAGTCATCATGAGAATCTATTATAGATTAGCACATACGGTATATCTACCATATCAAATTTCAGCTTGATCAGACATACAGTTCCTCATAAACAGCTATCTGATCTTAGCTCTGCTCCATTTGTATGACCAAATTTGGCACATAGCAAAAAATGCTAAACTAACTTTTGCCAACTAGTGCTAGGATGTTTGGCCTAGCTTCAGAAATTTGGTGACAGTCCTCATTAATTAATTTTTGGTGTGATGCTCAATAATTATCAAAAACATGTTGACATTTGTAAACAGCAACATCTCACTTTCCTGGGTAATGGGAGGAAGTACTACAACCCCAATTCCAAAAAAGTTGGGACGTTGTGAAAAATGTAAATAAAAACAGAATGCAATGATTTGCAATCTCATAAACCCATATGTTATTCACGGTAGAACATAAAACACAAATCAAATGTGTAAACTGAGGAAATGTAGCATTTAAAGGAAAAAAATAGGTAACTTTGAATTTATGGGCGCAACACGTCTCAAAATAATTTGGACGGGGCAACAGAAGGCTGGAACAGTAAGTGTTACTAAAAAGAAACAGCTGGAGGAACATTGTGCTACTAATTATGTTAACTGGCAACAGGTCAGTAACATGATTGGGTATAAAAAGCGTATCTTAGAGAGGCAGAGTCTTTCAGAAGTAAAGATGGGCCTCTGTACACCAATCTGCGAAAAACTACATCTACAATTTGTGGAACAATTTCAGAATAATGCTCCTCGATGTAAAATTGTGAAGGCTATGAATATCCCATCATCTACAGCACATCATATCATGAAAAAATTCAGAATCTGGAGAAATCTGTGGCCCGAGTCTCTTTCCATAAATCTTAAATAAACACCTCCTTATAGATAGCTTCACCATATCAACGACTAAAAGTTTTTATTAAAGTAGTACAGCACAAATCTGTTTATTATTAGACTTTGATTATGTGGAATGTTTGCCAGAGAAGTCTCTGTGAATGATTTGCTATCATAGAAAGGATAACTTATTACAATGAGCACATTAATGTAAACCTGAGATATGAATTGCAACCTTCAGACCTTCTGACCTATCAGATTCCAGAGTGCAACAGCAGTGTGATATAATTTGTATTAAATACACTAAAATGTCTATTAATAGTTCCATGAAATTTGCAGAAAATCAGTTTACTGTTACTTATTTATTAATTCATTGATTTATTTCTTTTACCTGAGTGATATTACAGTCAAGAATTTTGTCATTCTGACTTACAGGTGGCAGAAATATATCTGAAACAAGAAGAAGAAGAAGCGGAAGAAGAAGAAGAAGTGTTCAAAGAACAAAAAGAAAGAAAAAACATCAAATGTGTGAGGTTTGGGTTTAGCACTTGAAAATACTAGCTAACTGATGTTATAGGTTTATTAATTAGAAGTACTAGAAGTTTTTTAGTTTGTTTGTTTGGGAAATGTATCCATGAAAAATTATTACCACAGGGTTTGTACAAGGTGCTTGAATTTGGCATTTGGAAATTTAAGTACTGGAAAACCTTGAAAATAGCCAATTTTTTTTTTTATGTTAAAAAAGTGGTTAAAAAGTGCTTGAATGATAAAACATCAATAAATAAAAAATAACAATCACTTTAAAGGGTTTATTTTCAAAAGAACACGAATACAATCCTTTCACTCAAAATATGACTCCCCGCTGCAGCCCCTCCTCCTCCTGCTGTTCACTCATTCATTTTAACAGGGACAGCTTCGGTCCACTTCTCAGACCCCTTTAGCAACTTTTTTTTTTTTTTTTAAAGCATCTAGCGACATATCTAGCGACATTTTGGACAACCCTTAGCTACTTTCCATAGAAGATAATGGCCAGTACTGCGCGGCGAGTGCGAGGTCCTGCTTTCAGAAACAGAAAAAATGTCCAGAATGTCTCTGAAACACTTCAGCCTATGATTAGCCCTGGATTCCTGGGAGGACACTGTAGCAGTCTCTGAGGATTTCTTCTCATCACTCCACTGTAAAAACAAACAAACAAAACAAACAAACAAACAAAAAAAAACAAACCACTAAATGTTAGCTTCATCTTCTTTTAATTTGATTGTCAGTGCTCAACTCAAACCAACAGCAGAATTATTAATAATATCAAGAATGATTGTGTCTAAAATCAACCACTGATTATATCCCACTTGTTTGTTTCTAGATAGTATGATTTATTTAGCCAAATCTAAACTCACTTCTCCATTTGTGTAACTGGATACTCAGGATAATAAAATTTCACTCTCGTTTCCATCCACCCCCATTTTCTACATCTCCTATCATACAGGAACCTTGAGCCTATCCCAGAGATCATAGGGCACAGGACAGGGTACACACTGGACAGGGTACCAGTCTATCGCAAGGCACACTCACATACACATTCACACACTACAGACACTTTGGACATGCCAATCAGCCTACCATGCATGTCTTTGGACAGGGGGAGCAGCACAGGGAGAACACGCAAACTACGCACACACAGGGTTGTGGTGGGAATCAAACCCCCAACCCTGGAGGTGGGAGGCAAACGTGCTTAGCACTAAGTCACCGTGCGCCCCACTCTGGTCTCTTTAATAAAAATGTGACACACAGAATAGCGCAATGTGCTATCAAATAAATAGTGGGTGACTGTTTTCTTTATAGTGTATATGCACTGTGAATGACTTCTTATTTAAAAACATAAATGTAACTGACATGCTGCTTTATTAAATCATAGCAACTTGAGCACCTGCCTAGCCCTACTCTGAATATGAGGAACTTTCCTACACAACTATTGACATAACTAATGGTCTGCACTTATATAGTGCTTTTTAACCTGAGCAGTGTTTCCCATTCACCCATTCTCACACCAATGGTAGCAGAGCTGCCATGCAAGGTGCTAACTTGACATCAGGAGCAACTTGGGGTTCAGTGTCTTGCCCAAGGACACTTCGAGTCATGTGGGCCAGGAATCGAACCTCCAACCCTACGATTAGACAACCTGCTCTACCACCTGAGCACAGCCACCAACTAGATAACTAGATGTTTAAGTCAGCCTATCCCATTCCTTCATTTTCTTGTTACATATAGATTAAGTCTCTTAAGTGTTTCCTACATGTATATATTTTTTTAAATTTGCATATGTCTACCAATATGTAAGCCAATGCATATGTTTTACACTACTAATACAAAATGTCCCAGTGAGGCCTTCTACACCCATCAAAATATTGCCATCTCACTGTTTGACAGAATAAAATATAGCAATGATGCTTTAGAATTAGATAAATTAAGTTTCTGCAAAATATGAATTGAACTATTCATTTAGAATTCAAAAAGTACATTAATGACTTTTGTAATGACTACTCTGTAGCCCATGTAGCACACTAACCCTAATGTGTATGACCGCATGTACTATGTTGCAATAATAATAAAATGTATTATTATTATCACCAAATAATCACTTCACTGGACAGGAGTGTGATGTGATGTAACGACACAGGACAGTTAGCAGGAAGTAAGCGCAGGAGCGCCGTCTTTATTGATAAACAAACTAACAGAACACAAGAAACGCGGTCTATGCTGAACAGGACTAGCTGGATCAACCATGGAACTACAGTCTAGGCATTACTCGAAAACAGAACATGGAAGTGAGACCGCTAGCATGCTACACGCATTCTAACACAGTGCTAAAGCTATACTCCTTAACCACTACTAACGTTACAAACTATAATACTGCGCGAAGTGCGCAGCCACACGAGGGGTTTAAATAACCAACATAATTATCTAAAGCATAGACACCTGGAGAAATAAAGACACACCCTCGAACATAAGCCAATACCTGGACGGGAAGTAAGTCAAAACAAACGAGCCGCGCGTGTCCATATGTCAGGGTCTCGTGCACGCGCGCTCTGCAGCAGTCTTTGCGCTTCGACGACACAGCGCCACCCACCGGCGGAAGCGTAACAGATGTAAAAACAGACTTAAAAACATTGAGTCATTTAACACAGGTCAACTGTTTTCTATTATACAAGCAGCGTGCGTGTGTTCCGTTTCATTTTCTTTTCAGGGATAAACATACTGGAGGATTTTTTGTTGATCTGGCACAAAATTAAATTGAACTAAGTTACATTAAAAAGGGGGAAACTTTGGGTACCAAGGTTATAAGTTATAAACTAGGGAACACTGAGAGAGAGAGAGAGAGAGAGAGAGAGAGAGAATCGGCATGTGGTCTGCGCCTCTGTAGCACCGCTGTTTTATAGTAAGTGCTGAGGGGGAGACCTGAATGTCGGGCTGCCAGATAGCTTCATTTCAACTATAACTATTAACTGGATGGGGTGGGGTTAATATTTGACTATTGCATAAATTACACCTAATACGTCTAGGTCACTAGTTACTATTAGCTATAATTTAATCAAAAAAGAGAACCTAGTATGTTTATTAGAAACCAACCAAAATTACTCCAATAGTGAGACATGTAAAAGTCCCTGAAGTTACAAAGGAACCCAGGGTAACTTCTAAGCAAACAAAGGCCTCTCTCACATTGGCTAATGTTAATGTTCATGAGTTCACCATCGGGAGAACACTGAACAACAATGGAGTGAATTACAGTGTTACAAGGAGAAAGCCACTGCTCTCCAAAAAGAACATCGCGGTCCATCTGCAGTTTGCTAATGATTACGTGGAAAAGTCTTTTGGAAAAATGTTTTTTTGTGGAAAAATATAACCTTTTGGTTTAAATAAGAAGTGTTATGTTTGGAGAAAGCAAACACTACATTCCAGCATAAGAACCTTACTTATAAGAACCTTTCAATAATGGATGCAACAATGAATTCTGAATTATAACAGTGAATTCTAAAGGAAAGTTTCAGGACATCTGTCTGTGAACTGAATCTCAAGAGAAAGTGGGTCATGCAGCAGGCCAACAACCCTAAGCACAAAAAGCACATAAGGGTCTACCAAAGTATGGTTAAAAGAGAATAAAATTCATGCTTCAGAATTTGCCAAGTCAATGTCCTGACCTTAATCCAATAGAAATGTTGTGGAAGGACCTCAAGCAAGCAGTTCATGTGAGGAAAATCACCAGCATTCCAGAGCTGAAGCTGTTCTGTACTGAGAAACGAGCTAAAATTCTTACAAGCCGATGTGCAGGACTGATCAACAGTAAAAACAGGGAAAATGTTTAGTTTCGGTTATTTCTGACCAAGGGGTTCACACCATATGCTGAAAGCAAAGGTTCACATAGGATCACATAATAGAAAGAAAACATTCTACACACCGTTATACCACCAGCAGCAGTCTGGACTGTTGACACAAGGCAGGTTCATGCTGCTGATGCCAATGTCTGACCCTATCATCTCAATGTCACAACAGAAATCAAGATTCATCAAATCAGGCAATGTTTTTCCATGCTTCAACTGTCCAGTTCCAGTGAGTCCACGCCCACTCTAGCCTCAGGTTCCTGTTCTTGGCTCACAGACAGGAGTGGAACCTAATATGGTTGTAGCTTATCCACCTCATTTGGTTAGACGTATTGTATGTTGCAAGAGGGTTTTCTGTTCTCCACACTTGTAAAGTGTAAATTATCATTACCATAGCCTTTCTGTCAGCTCGAACCAGTCTGTCCATTCTCCTCTGTCCTCTCTCATCAACAAGGTGTTTGTTTTTCTCCACCATTCTGTGTAAACTCAAGAGATTGATTGCTGTCTGTGAAAATCCCAGATCAGCCTCTAGAATTCTCAAACCAGCTCATCTGGCACCAACATTCATACCATCATCACTGAGATCACTGAGATTCTGATGTTTGGTGTGAATATTAACTGAAGCTTACTGAAATACTTACCTGTATCTGCATGATTTTATGCATTGTGCAGCTGCCACACGAATTAGTTAAGTTCTTTTTCAAACACATCCTGCAGAAGCAAATAAGATCGGCACTCCAGCTGCTTTGAGTAGCCTAATGCAAAATGTATTCAAAATACTATTTTTCCTAAAACAGATCATTAAGAACTCCCAAAACACCTGAAATTGGATTCAAGGCACTGTATACAGTGTTACCACCACTGAAATCACCATTTAATTACACATGCTTCAACAGTTAAAATATATCATAAATAAATAAATACATTATTATTATTATTATTAATAATAATAATAATAATAATAATAATAATAATAATAATAATAATTATATGTGTAATTTATATAGCTCCTTACTCATAACCAATGTCGCTTTACAATTACAATGTCTCAACAAAACATGGAACATGCGGTAGACTAAATTTGAGAAAAAATATGATTTATAGTTTACAAAGAAATATTCAATTTCTCATCAAAACACGATTTCACTGCTTATGCTAAGCTTAATTTACACAAGTTTCTAATTACAAGATTGAATTATATAAAGTGAGCATGATCAATTAATGTAGTATTAATGTAAACCCATTACATTATGAAATCTTGGGGGATGTTGGCACTGACAGGTACTATAACTATAGTATTTAAATTAACATGATTCAAAGGTGTGTGATAGAATAGCACAGTGTTTTAATAAATTCAATGCTAATGAATATTAGGTGCTATTATTAATGAATATTATCCTGGTGTCTAATATTTTTTGAGAACAGTTTCATATTGAAATACAATGAATCTGCACATTTTAACAGTTCAAATGGAGAAGTTATTAATGTTTTGTCACAGTAATGATTCTGTGTCTCATTGCCAAACATGAAAAGATCTTAACTCTGAAAGTCAATTAAACAATGTTTGAAGGAGAATCTATAATAAATGCATCATCAGATGACTAAAGGGAACGCTGGATGATCCGTCACATCAGTTTTAGCCTGACATTTTTGCTTTTGCGTCACACATTTGTATAAATCAATTATCTCGCTGGATAAAACCTAAACCTATATTATATATGTATATATTTATGTATGTATAAAATGTAAATGGAAGCTTTTTGCTTCATGTTTTTTTAAACTTTGCTGTAGACTGTCGTTTGAGTCAAACTTATTTGCATTTGAAGAACACAAAGTGCATTTGCCTTTTAAATAAACTAAATAACCATTTAGTGATACACCAAGTGGACAGGTCAGAGTTTAAAGGGTCAAAGAAATGACTTTCTGATCTATGTCGAAGAAGGTAAGAAATTCTGATTTCAAGTATCAAACAGATTTCAAGTATTTAAAAAAAAAAATCTCATTTTACAGTACACTATGATTGATTTAATATCACTTGTAAATTGTCATCATTTAAAAAGACAATACCTTTTATAGATTAAAAACACAACCTATCAAATGTTCCTATAATGTATATATATTTTTGCGCAGGGATATGCATTTTTTCACTGCAGTCGATTCTGACCCATCAGCAAGGTAAGAATACAGTATAGTAGAACACAGAAACACACACACACACACACACACACACACACAGAAAAATGTCTGAGACCACATTGAAAATCTGGATTTTTTTTTCTCTTACATTTTGAAATAAATTTGTTAGAATGTATTACTATTTAAAACAAAGAAAGTAAATGTTTAATATATTGGATATTTATATATTTTTTTAATTCTGCAATTGTAAACATTAAGAAACTCTGAATCTCTTGTAAATATTTTAAAGATTCTCCGTTTTTTTTTTTTTTTTTTTTTTTTTTTTTATTGAAGTTGCAGTCAATAATACAATTTCGAATGAAAATGTTAAAATTAAATAATAAAAACATGCAAAATAGAAACATTTTCCACTAGTGCTCTCAGACTTTTGGCCCCGACTGTGTGTGTGTGTGTGTGTGTGTGTGTGTGTGTGTGTGTGTGTGTGTGCGTGCGTGCGTGCGTGCGTGCGTGCGTGTGCGTGTGTGCGTGTGTCTGTGTCTGTGTGTACGTAAACAAACTATTAATGAAAATAAAATTTTGTGTAAGATAAATGAATGAATAAATATGTTCCCTTCTCCCCTCCAGTCGATGTGGCCTTAGGAGGAATAGCAGTACAATCTTCTTTACACTAACAATTATCCTGCTTACTTTGCTATCGATGACAACAGAGCATCTAACATGAATTTCAACTCGTGTGATTACGGCTGCTCCTAAGGCCATACAGACTTCATATGAATCCATAATGAACTTTTTCACACTATCTGTTGTTACCCAGATGAGGACGGGTTCCCTTCTGAGTCGGGTTCCTCTCAAGGATTCTTCCTCATAAAACATCTTAGGGAGTTTTTCCTCGCCACCGTCGCCACTCAGTGTCTTGCTCAGTTGGGATAAATTCACACCTTTAATATCTGTATACCGTGTTGATATTTCTGAAAGCTGCTTTGAGACAATGTCTATTGTAAAAAGCACTATACAAATAAAATTGAATTGAATTGAACTTATGTTTATATCCAAAATGCTACACTGTGTGTAAGGGGCAGGGGAAACTGGTGCAAGCTGTTCAAAAGGTTTAGTTTAATTTAAGTTTGTCATTATATGCTGTATCTGCGCGCTTGCAGTGTAAATTCTGTCGGAAGTGACATGTTAGTAACAAGGCTGCGTTGCTGGTCA
Organism: Ictalurus punctatus; assembly: GCF_001660625.3. Lineage (NCBI taxonomy): Eukaryota > Metazoa > Chordata > Actinopteri > Siluriformes > Ictaluridae > Ictalurus > Ictalurus punctatus. The sequence continues at coordinate 2,390,088 of NW_026521086.1, forward strand.
CGCGCGGTGTAGACGCGCTGATACAGAGTGTAGTCCTAAATTAATAATATATATTCTGGTGTGTGTGTGTGTGTGTGTGTGTGTGTGTGTGTGTGTGTGTGTGTGTGTGTGCGTGTGTGTGTGTGTTGGGTTCTTTTCTGTTTTGTACAAACAGTTGTGTAAAGTTTTACTGTGAAGTTTATATTTGTTACACTCAGTTTGTGGACTTAAAAACAAAAACAAATGGTACTGAAAGTTCGCTCCACCCCATACGATTAATCAAAAAAATAATTGGCCAACTAATAGTAATAATAATAATAATAATAATGCTGTTAAACAGTTCAGAAGCTCCGTGTATTGTCCTTGATACGTGAAAACTAGACAATGCACAGTAATAACACTGATGAGCTGTGTTATTATTATTATTATTATTATTATTATTATTATTATTATTCTACAAGAAATAAGCTCATAGCAACACTGATGAAATACACATACAGTACAAAAAACCACACACACAAATAGAGAATGTGTTTAGCATTTTGTTTTTACATCTGCACATAATTTAGTCTGCACATAGTTTAGCAGCTGTTTTAGAATTAAAAATGTCATGTATAAGTCTACATAATGAGTCTTTATTGGTCACATATGCAGTAGAGCACAGTGAAATTGTTTTCTTCACATACCCCAACATGTCAGGAAGCTGGGGTCAGAGCACAGGGTCATGATATGGTGACCTAACCTTCTGATCAGTAAACCAGAGCCTTAACCACTAAGCCACCTCTGCCCCAGTGGTGAGAGAAACATGAATGTTCATAGCATCTATTACTTCTTACCCCACTATTTGCCAAATAATACAAATATAGACTTCTAAACACCGCCATTAAAAGCTTAATAAGAGAATACTGCAATTTTGGGGAAATTGCCGTTCCCGAGTTTGGCCACACGAGGGCAGTCATGTTCCATCCAGCACAACACACGCCGCCTAAAACAGAAGGTAGGTTGTAGGTATTTTACTATTACTACTACTACTTCTAATAATGACCTCAATCGAAGTAATTAAATACGTAATGAACATTGTTGTCTATATAGCTGACCTCATTTTTCTACACAGTGAGTTAAAGGCACACAACTATCAGAATCCCAGTTCATAATTGTGTTTGATTGGCCAAGTAGAATAAAGTGTGCTGCGAGTCCGGCTCTTTTTGAGCTTATTGGACATTACACATTGCTGTAATTATCTCATTGGCACTACTTAATTGCTCATAGTTTATTTGACGAATGCAACTGCTGCGACATATTTTGCCAATCTTAAGCTCAGCCGTCATTCTGGAGGCGCAGTTTTGGTTGATGCATGACATTTAGGTTCAAACACAGTGTGTACATCGACTGTAACACAGATAGTGAAAATGGAAATGTGAAAAGAGAAGGCCAGTGATTAGAGAAAGAGAGAGAGAGAATGGGGAAGAAGAAGACGTTAGCAGGTGAAAAGCAGTGCCTAGTGATTGCTTTCGAAAAAGAGAGCTATTGTGTGACCGTTGGTGTAAGGCCCGCCTCCTCGCCTGTTCTCAACTAGGTCCTGTCGAGTGTGGATAAATAGGTGGGCGCTGCGCGAGAACTTTTATTGAGTGGTTTGACTTCGAGAGCAGCGCTATGTCTGGCAGAGGCAAGGGTGGTAAGGGACTCGGCAAAGGAGGCGCTAAGCGTCACCGCAAGGTGCTTCGCGATAACATCCAGGGGATCACCAAGCCGGCTATTCGTCGTCTGGCTCGCCGTGGTGGTGTAAAGCGTATTTCTGGTCTGATCTATGAAGAGACTCGCGGTGTGCTGAAAGTGTTTCTGGAGAACGTGATCCGCGACGCCGTCACCTACACCGAGCATGCCAAGAGAAAGACCGTGACCGCCATGGATGTGGTGTACGCTCTGAAACGCCAAGGACGCACCCTGTACGGCTTCGGCGGTTAAACGCTCTAACACCGAACGACGCGAACACAACGGCTCTTTTAAGAGCCACCCATATGTCTAGAAAAAGAGCTGTTCCGTGTGGGGGGAAAAAGGCTTTTTCTTTCATGAAGCATAAGGCATCAAACGCTGTACAGAAGTAGCATAAGTGGTAGATCTATTTGTATTTTTTGTAATAAACTACATATATGCAGTGTTCAATAGTATAAACTATAAATCAATATAATATATCAACATTATAAAACGATTTAAAAGATGATTTCAGTAGAAACTTACTTCTATATTTTTTTTCTCTCATACACACGCACACATGCATATATAATATAAAACGGTTTTTTCGCAAGCCAATTGTTTTTTCATAGTGCACGTTGTCCTGAAAGTACAAGGGCGGGAAGGGAAACAAAGCGTGGAGGACGAGGAGGAGGTATGGGAGGAGGGAGGAAGCAGAGTGCAGTAGGAGGCGCCATGCAGGAAGAGGTATCGAATTTTGGCCAATCAAAAAAAGGTGTCTTGTCTGTTCGTCATTAACATGTGGGTCTGTAAATAGAGCGGGCGCGAGGTGGGCGCCAGTCATTTTCTGTTTGTTTATTCGAGAAGTAGCATCATGCCCGATCCAGCCAAGACCGCGCCCAAGAAGGGATCAAAGAAAGCCGTGACCAAGACGGCCGGCAAAGGAGGCAAGAAGCGCAGAAAGTCCCGGAAGGAGAGCTACGCCATCTACGTGTACAAGGTCTTGAAGCAGGTGCACCCTGACACCGGCATCTCATCCAAGGCCATGGGCATCATGAACTCTTTCGTGAATGATATTTTTGAGCGCATCGCCGGTGAGTCTTCTCGTCTGGCTCACTACAACAAGCGCTCCACCATCACCTCCAGGGAGATCCAGACCGCCGTGCGCCTGTTGCTTCCCGGCGAGCTGGCCAAGCACGCCGTGTCCGAGGGCACAAAGGCCGTCACCAAGTACACCAGCTCTAAGTAAAGCGCGTTACGTCTTTATCAACCCAACGGCTCTTTTAAGAGCCACCCACTTTTCATACAAAGAGTAATTTTCTCTCTTTCGTTTTCTCTCTCGCTGTGTGTGTGAGCGAGAGCGGGAGGGGGACTTCTGAAGCGCTGCACTCCCGCGGATGTTCAGGCTTTTGGGTAATTCTAGCAGTCTGTTAAATGCAGAGATGAGTAAATCTAAACAGGGTTGTAGCACGGTTTCAGGGGTTGTATAATCTGAGCAATGCAAAAGGGGATTTTAGCAGCACAAAGTTATTCGTATTAAGATTGTAGCAACAGGAAGTAGTTGAAAATGGTTTTCTACTAGCACATAATCATTCTACATCAGGGGTGCCCAAACTTTTTCCTGTGAAGGGCCAAAAATCAAACTTGATTGAGGGCTGTGGGCCAAAAATAAATGTTGCATTATACCAAACTGTATTATATTAAAATTAAAGTTACCATGGTTCTCTATCATTTCATAATATTTACAAATAAATAAATTAATAGAAAACATTAGTCTGTATCTGCTTCACTAATGCAGTTTTATTTTCAGAGTTCTATAGTTCAATGAAACTTATAGTATAACTAAAACATAGAACCAATCCCATTTATAATACATGTTCAATACCTCATACAACTATTCAAGCTATAAGCAATACAGCCACATGCCTGCAATATCAGTGACCTCTAATGAGACACATGAAGCTGGTCCTTATTTTTCAAAAGTATTTCCAAATTGGGATGCAGTGGACTTACTGTCAAAGTCAGGATATTATGGTGGTGTGAGTCAGTTACTTTGCATCTCAGTTTACACTTGTTTAAGTTCATCAGACTGAAAGTCTGTTCACAGTGGTAGGTACTGCCAGACAGAGACAGCATCACTTGTGCCTGTTTGCCCATCTGTACCTGTTTGCTGGGACACATTTGTAGAGGTCTGTCAAGGGAAGGGACCTGAACTTGTGTTTGAGTTCTGAATCACACTGAAGCTCAATTGGTTCCATCTGTAGATCATCACTGACTGTGTCCACACTGATGGTGAAGGGTTGAACAAACCACTCAAAGTCAGAAGCATTGTGTCTGAAGTCCTCAAAGCAACTGTCAAACTCCTGGAAAAGGTTGCTGAGAACGGCATCATACTCAGGTACCTTCTCTCATCATGCCTGCCTCTCTAAAACAGGGAAAATGGGCTAAATTTCCTGGATGTGGAGATGAGCGAGAGAGGAACAGTGTGAGACAGGGAGTGAAAGAAGAGAGAGGGAGGAAAATAGAATAAATAACTGACAAAACAAGGGAATTAAATCAGGATAATTTAAGAGAACTTTGACACAAAATTTATCAGCTTGATTAACAAAAAAACCCAAAGCTGACACCACTGGATATAAATGCTAACTAAATATAAGTATTAATAATAACAATAACTGCACATAAAACTATGGTGAATATTATAATTGTGAATGTTAGCTGCTGAGAGATGTCTTCTGAGCAGCAGTAGTTTTTGTTTGAAGGCTCTGACGTGATAAAAAAGCTGGGTGATAATCTGGTCTTTTCCCTGGAGCTGAACATTTAAAACATTGAGCAGCTCTGTGACGTCCACCGGGAAAGCCAGGTCAGAAAACCATTTCTTATCCATGGGCTCTTGAATCCTACCAATCTTGCTTTCCTGAAAAGCTCTGATCTCATCACGCAGATCAAAAAGTCTCCTGAACACTTTTCCTCTGCTCAGCCATCTAACCTCCTGGTGGTACAACACATCAACGTATTGCACATCCATCTCATCCAACAGTACCTTGAACTGCAGGTGAGAGAGCGCCTCGGAGCGTATATCATTCACAATTTTGACGACGTCAAACACATCCACAAGCCCGATGGATTGGGCACATAGCTGTTCTTGATGTAAAATACAGGAAATCTGATAGCTGGCCCGTGTGGCACTTTCTTGAGCTGATGAAGGACGTAGCAGCACACTCTGCTCAGATCGAAGTTTAGTAGCAGCTCGTTAGCCTTCTGTTTTATGCCTTGCCGCTGTCCTTTGAGAAAGCTGAAGAAGGTTTTGTTTCATAATGACGGATTTTGTACTCTTCCAAAACAGCAACTGACTGCTTGCAAACTAGACACACTGCCATTGAATTGATTTCAGTAAATAAAAAGTCAACTTGCCAAATCTTTTTAAATTTCCTCTTGTCTGTGTGCCAGTGCCTGGATCTCTCCATTATTACCTGTTTGTTGACTGTCGCAATGCATGCTGGCCTTGAAGTATGCATGTACATTAAATAAAATTCTAATTCTTATTCTCTACATTTAATTTCAATTTTCATTTTTTGTAGCTCAATAATAATAATTAAAAAAATGTTAAATTAGAAATGAAGATCAGCATCAATTAAATTTCCCCCTCCCCCCCTTCTCACATATGGCATGGCGGGCCAAATCAAGTCACCACGGGCCAACTTTGGGCATCTCTGTTCTAACTGTTGTAGTAGCACTTAGTCATTTGAACTAATGTCACAGTAGCACGTAATCGTTCGAACTAAGGTTCGAGAAGCGCATAATAATTCTAAATACTGTTGTAGTAGCACCTAGTCATTCGAACTAATGTGACATTAGCACAAAGTCATTCAAAAGAGTGTTCTAGTAGCACATAGACATTGAAAAGAATGTTCTAGCAGCATGAAATACAACACACACACACACACACACACACACACACACACACAAGGCTATAGCGGAGCCTATAGTCACGCGTGCTGTGCTTTACACGGCCCCCAACGCGCTCTGCTTCCGATACTACACACACCACTCGACAGCTGCAAAGACATCAGGCTCGTTCACAAGGCTCCTCTTTAACTCGGCCCAGAACGCATACCACGGCCGTGCCTGCTTTTCGCCCGTTTTTACACACCACATCGCACCAAATGCGCAGCCCGCCGGCTTGAGTACAACGCGCGCCGCGCCTTTTCATGTGCGCTGCGCGAGACTGTTGCTCTCTAGCCGGCCAGGCCGGGCCACGGGGGAAACGAGAAAGCCCGTCTTCGCTCAGCGTGTGCTTCAACGTTTTGAATCTCGTTTTGCGAGTGGGATTTTCACCGAGAAATGCCATGAGAAAACACATCTGAGCGCGCGCCGCGTCCGTGCATTCATTCAGCGGCGCCCGAGTTGAGTCTACACCGCTCTCATATCTGTTTTTAAGACCAGCCCCCGGCCCCGGGGAGGGAGGATCATCCTGTGTTACACACTAACGTACAGCGTACGACTCGTGTATTCTACGTAGTTCCAAGAGAGATGGCAGAAGTCGCACCCGTTCCCGCCGCCGCGCCGGCCAAAGCGCCCAAGAAGAAAGCAGCTTCGAGAGCAAAAAAAGCCGGCCCTAGCGTCGGCGAGCTGATCGTCAAAGCCGTTTCCTCGTCTAAGGAGAGGAGCGGCGTGTCTCTCGCTGCCCTGAAGAAAGCGCTGGCTGCCGGCGGATATGATGTGGAGAAGAACAACTCCCGCGTCAAGATCGCCGTTAAGGGTCTCGTGACTAAAGGCACTCTGGTGCAGACCAAAGGGACCGGCGCGTCTGGCTCTTTCAAGCTGAACAAGAAGCAGACCGAAGCCAAGAAGCCCGTGAAGAAAGCCGCGCCCAAAGCGAAAAAGCCCGCCGCCACTAAGAAGCCCAAGAAGGTAGCGGCCAAGAAACCCGCCGCCGCGGCCAAGAAGTCTCCTAAGAAGGCGAAGAAGCCCGCTGCCGCCGCAAAGAAAGCCACCAAGAGCCCGAAGAAGGCGAAAAAGCCCGCGACCCCTAAAAAGGCAGCCAAGAGCCCCAAGAAAGCGAAAGCTGTCAAGCCCAAGACCACAAAGCCTAAAGCGGCAAAGGCGAAGAAGGCAGCACCCAAAAAGAAGTAAAGACGTTTGTTTCTTTCATGCTTTTGTTCCTTAAACGGCTCTTTTAAGAGCCACCCATATTTTCCTTTAAAGAGCAACATTTTCAGTCAAGCTTTATGGAATCAAAGCAATACACGTTTGAAACATTCAATAGTATGGATACACATATCTACTACATATCATATACACATAGCCACAAGCTGATACTGATTTTAGTACAGTAGGATAGAATCCTGATCGTGATTCCTAAACGTCATTCCTGATCTCCAAAACGATCACAGAATATGTAGGATAACATATTGATACATAATAAATCAATGTTAATGATAAGAATAAATAAATTCAGTATATAGTTACTTCGTGCTTTTGTATGAATATTCCCTTCTGTATGTTTTCATTCGCGCGCTCTCTCTCTCTCTCTCTCACACACACACACACACACACACACACACACACACACACACACAAGCACAAACAGGGGTGGGAGGGGTGACGCTGGAATTCGACGGCCTGTTTTTGATTGGCTAATCTGCCATTGCGTTCTTAGCGAATAAGAGAGTGGTCGTTTTGTCTATATCACGGAGAGCTCGGGGTGTAACGTTTATTTCGGAGTTGTTAGAACAGATTTGAGTATCAAGATGAGTGGCAGAGGAAAAACCGGCGGAAAAGCTAGAGCTAAGGCTAAGACTCGTTCATCCAGGGCTGGACTTCAGTTCCCCGTGGGACGTGTGCACAGGCTTCTACGTAAAGGCAACTATGCCGAGCGCGTCGGTGCCGGCGCTCCGGTCTACCTGGCCGCAGTGTTGGAGTATCTGACCGCTGAGATCCTGGAGTTGGCCGGTAACGCCGCCCGTGATAACAAGAAGACTCGTATCATTCCCCGCCACTTGCAGCTCGCCGTGCGTAACGACGAGGAGCTGAACAAACTGCTCGGCGGAGTGACCATAGCTCAGGGTGGTGTGCTGCCCAACATTCAGGCTGTGCTTCTGCCTAAAAAGACCGAGAAGGCCGTCAAGACTAAGTAAACTCGTCCACTGCTGCTTTGTCAGTACCCAAAGGCTCTTTTAAGAGCCACCATCTTTGCTTCAAAAGTGCAATTTTACACCCGTTTTTCTACTGAAAGTGCACTAGAAAGTCAGCACGTTTGAAATGAAAACAGAAGCGTTATACTTTGCTAATAATTATGTGATTACGTTAAGTAGTAGTAGTAATAATAGTGGTAGTTAGCGTGTTGTCTAAATGAAATCTGAGGGGTGAAATTGTGCACTTTTAAGACAGCATATTTATAAATAAAAAAAGGACGATAATTTTGTAGTCATGATTTAATACCATATTTAAGTAATGACTATAAGAACAATAGCAGTTAGAGTGCTGGTTAAATGAAGTCTGAGGAGTGAAAATGGTTTGTGACGGCGTTGTGTGTGTTCCTAATGAACAAAGCATTTGTATTAGAGAGCGCGCCAATAGAATAGAATAGTGGCGGACGTCTTGTGTTTCGAACGGTGGCAGAGAAGACGGTCCAATAGTCAACAGGTGACGTAAAACGTTCTATCGAATAGCAGACGAGCGCGTTCGAGACGCCCAATCAGCGCAGGGCGGCGTTATGGCTTAAAAAGGCCGCGTTCGCGCGCGCAGTTTATTCTGTTTTTCTATCCGCGAAGTGCAGAGTTTGACGCTATGGCAAGAACCAAGCAGACCGCCCGTAAGTCCACCGGTGGCAAGGCGCCAAGGAAGCAGCTCGCTACTAAGGCTGCTCGCAAGAGTGCGCCGGCTACCGGCGGCGTGAAGAAGCCTCACCGTTACAGGCCCGGCACCGTGGCTCTGAGAGAGATCCGTCGTTATCAGAAGTCTACTGAGCTGCTCATCCGCAAGCTGCCCTTCCAGCGCCTGGTGCGAGAAATCGCTCAGGACTTCAAGACCGACTTGCGTTTCCAGAGCTCGGCCGTCATGGCCCTGCAGGAAGCGAGCGAGGCATACCTGGTCGGTCTGTTCGAGGACACCAATCTGTGCGCTATCCACGCCAAGAGAGTGACCATCATGCCCAAGGATATTCAGCTGGCCCGCCGTATTCGCGGAGAACGCGCTTAAACCACAACTCTCTTTAATATACACAAAGGCTCTTTTAAGAGCCACTTCCTCGTCTCAGAAAACAGCAAATTTTCTTTCTTGGGCAGTTTAAGTATTAGAACGTGGTACAGGGAGAAGGAACAGTAATAATAATGTGTGTATATATGTGTATGTGTACATATGTGTATGTGTGTGTAAATGAAGTGCGCGGCTTTCTATTTTTATCCACATTAGAAAGGTTGGTTATTCATTTTGCATTTTCATGACAAGTATAGACATGAGTATTACGTAATGTTTGTTTTTATAGATGAGCCGTTAATTGTGGTTATGTCCGAACAATACAATGCACAGTAATGAGCTGTGTCTGTAAAATAGCTCAAACCTACCTTCTGTTTCGGGCAGCGTTGTGCTGGATGGAGCTTGACTGCCCCCGTGTGTCCAAACTCGGGAACGGCAATTTTCTAGAAGCGGATTTCTGGGCAAGAGCTATTACATCATACATACATTTCATCCATCATCCCTTTTGTCCCGTCCATGATAATTGTTTTTGTAATTTAATAATTGTAGACATGACATGATCATTGAAATCTTCCCTATTTGTGGATACACACTCTCTCTCTCTCTCTCTCTCTCTCTCTCTCTCTCTCTCTCTCTCTCTATATATATATATATATATATATATATATATATATATATATATATATATATATGTGTGTGTGTGTGTGTGTGTGTGTGTGTGTGTGTGTGTGTGTGTGCGCTGTATTAAATAACATTTAATGTGTTTGTTTAAAACGAGTTAGAAGACTGTTTTAGTAGAAACATATTTCTATATTTATTACATATAATACTTCTATATTTCTCTCTCTCTCATACACACTATATATATATATATATATATATATATATATATATATATATATATACACAGTATCTCACAAAAGTGAGTACACCCTCGCATTTTTGGAAATATTTGATTATATCTTTTCATGTGACAACACTGAAGAAGTGACACTTTGCTACGGTGTAAAGTAGTGAGTGTACAGCTTGTTAGCTCTTTGAATAACTGTTCTTTTATTACTGTGACACTGTCTAAATGTACATTTTGGACTCTCAGAAAGATGGCACCCATTCACGTGCATTCTATTGACTCACAGAACTTGAATTTCCTTTGAAAATTCTTTGTGTTCAGATGAAGAAAGAAAGTCACATAAGAACTTTCTTTTTTGGTTGAAATATTCCTTTGATGAAGTTGTCCAGTAATACATAAAGAATGATATGAACTGGCGTTATTTTGGACATATTGAATTAAGGTTTGTTGTGTTTCCTAGTTATGATTATAGCACATTTTTCATCACAGTGTCTGAATGTGCCAAGGACCACATTTCAGGGATTTCGTCATTGCACGTTGTAATTGGTGTATTTTGTATTTTTAATCTAGTTTTTAGCGTTGCTGGGTTTTTTTTCTAGTCATCCACCAGTATTGAAGGCCATCTCAGTGCCAGGGAGGGCCTCCAGCCGTATCTACTACCATTAGGAAGGATCAAGGGCAGGATTGACAAATTCTACGTGGTAGTGGATAAGCACCTCATCACTTGCACAGGAACCAGCTCCTTGAGTGCTATAGATGAACTCTTCAAAGTCCACTATGTGTTCAACCTGTGATATGAGGAAGCCCTTGTCAACATCTTTACCTTCCTGCAGACTACGATCTACAACATTGATGTTGGTCTTACAAGTGAGTCTCCCAGAGTAAAGGAATTGCATGCAAAGCTTCTGAACTAGGTTAAATGTTAGTACATTTACATTTATTCACTTAGCAGATGCTTTTATCCAAAGCGACTTACAAATGAGATGCATGCAAAGCCACGAGAGTCACGTACAGTTTCTATCCTTTGTTAAAGTTTAAGTTATTATGTGCACAGCGTGGCTGTAGCCGACAGTATGTGACTTGGGTGAACTTGTAAAAGCCCGGAGTTTGAAGTTCTACATGCCTTTTGATCTACAGGGTCCAAATGGGTCAGATGAATATATTCACTATGAGGTGAATATATTGCACCTCAATTCATGCTGGTTTGTTACATCTAAGATACTGTGTTGAAAATAAAAGTTCAACCTTATACAGCAACTGATGTGTTATCTGTTCTTTTACTGACGAGTACACACATTTTAAAGGTCTGCATTTTTAGGCAGACAGGGTGTAGATCACATTTAATTACACTAGTGTAGAAAATAACTCATTAGGTTGAGCTTTTGACACATTTAATGTAGATTCAACACTTTCTTAGTGTAAATGGAGCCTGTGAGGAGTAAAAAAACTACACCAATTGTGCTAACAGTGAACACTTACAGTGCTTGATCAACACTATGAGAGTGTAGGAAAAAAACAATACTGAAAGTGTAAATTGAACTCTATTTAGTGTGGACCTATATAAACTCTTGATAAGTGTTAGTTTTAACACTGTGAGTGTAAAAATAACACTAAAATTTGCAGTGTACAATCAGAAATGATTGGGGAAAGGGGAAAGGTGGAGGGGATAGAAACTTTTATAAGAAATGATGTGAGATATAATCAATAAAGGGAAAGAACACTAATCTGTGGTAGTCAAACTACGGACAGGAAAAGACAGTATAACGATATTCAACTTTTACAATCCCCGTAATAGACAGAGCACCGATACACCAAATGCAGTATGTGGGTTGAAGGGAAATTAGTACGGTGTGGGGATTTTAACTCACACACACAGCACAATACAGGGGAGTAAGAATACAGATATAAATTAATCAGTGATCGAGGAATTTATAGATGATAAAAATTTGGTATGTGTTAATGACGGGAAGGACACGTGGTGTAGTTCACATAATGCAGAAAGCGCTATCGATCTGACAATAACGTCAACTGAAATTGCAGGAATCAACACATGGGAGGGTTTAGACCATTCGACAGTAGGTACCGAGAACGCCAAGGTGGAAGTTAGAGAAAGCCGACCAGCAGATGTTCCAAACGTAGAGCGGACTGAAATGTGTGGGATTAGCGAATAAGGATATAACAGATGTCGAAGAAACGAACGGAAAAGTGACCACGGCCATTATACGACCAGATGAAGAAACAATGTCAAAAAAGATAGGAAGTAAACGAAGAAAGAGCGTGCCACGGTGGGATGAGAGCTGTACTGTAGCAATTAAAAAGAGAAATAAAGCTTTTAGGAAACTCGAAGCTCACCGTACACAGGAAACTTTGATTAACTATAAAATGGCGCAAGCAGTAGGTAAGAAAACAATCAGATCAGCAAAACGTGTATATTGGAGACAATTCTGCAATAAAATTGGAAGAGAAACCCAGCTATCGGACATATGGAGAACAATTAGGAAAATGAGTGGAATAAGAAACGGTGTGTAAATACCAGTGTTAAATAGCAACAATAAAAATGCAATTAGCAATGCAGAAAAAAAACAACATTTGGTAAAAACTTTTGTGAAGCTCCACAGTACTGAAAACCTATCCTCAACAGCCAAGCAGTGTAGAGATCAGACACTTGCCCAAAATCCAGGGATAGTAGAAAGAAGGACTTGCCATTTACTCTATTTGAGTTCAAAAGAGTTATATCAAACGCACGGCAAACGACATCAGGGAAATACAGTACATGCTATAGCATGTTAGGCCACATGAGAGACATCATGCTTGATGTATTATTAAGACTGTTCAATATGGTATGGAATACAGGAAAAATCCCACTAACACGGAAACGGTTCCAATACTCAAACCCGGCAAATACAGTCAGATCCGTCAAGTTACAGATCCACAGTGTTAACGTCACAGGGAAAACTACGGAGAGGATGATAACAGATAGATTAGATCACTATATAGAAAGTAAAGTTCTTCTCTCACCGTATCAGTCAGGATTTTGTAAAGGGAGGGGGAGAATGGTAGAATCCATTTTATGCCTAGACCCAGAAGTTAGGAAAGCTCAAACTAACAAAGAAAGTGTCACCTCTGTATTTTTCAATGTCGAAAATATGTACGATACCCTTGGGAAGGATGGACTTCTTATTAAACTTGACGAATTAGGAATAAACGGAAAGATATATATATAATTGGGTATTAGACTTCCTGAACAGAAGGCCAATAGAAGTTAGAGTAGGTGCAGAGTACTCAAATAGATATGCAGTAGAAAATTTTACCCCACAAGGCAGTGTATGTAGCCCGATACTGTTTAATATTATGATTAAAGACATTTTATCAGGTAAAAATATAGGTAAGTCGCTTTATGCAGCTGACGAGGTTAGGGGTTGGGATATAGAATATGTAAGAAAGAAAATGCAACACGCAATAGGGAAAGTAGAACAGTGGGCAAATGAATAGGGTTTTAAACTATCAATTTCAAAATCACAAGGTATATGTTTTTCTAAACGTCATAAAACAGCACCATTGAAACTGCACAGGCAAGATCTTGAACAGGTCAAGGCTGTGAGATTTTTAGGAGAGCTTTTTGATTAGAAGTTTACCTGGGTCAGCATATTGATAAAATTAAGAACAAATGTAAAAAGATGAATAATGTTCTGAGACCGGGGAGCAAGTAGGGCATCGCTCATAAATATCTATCAGGCTCTTACAAGAGTTGTCTTTGATTACGGTCGCCTAATGTATCTTAAAAATCTTAAAAAGCTTGACGTGGAACAGGCGCAAGAACTCTGGATCTGTACTAGAGCATTTAAATCATCACCAGTGACTGCGTTACAGGTCGAGACAGGAGAGATGCTGTGATTTATATTGGATAAATCTATGAGGGCATAGCAGGGTGTACACCAAGAATGCTCAGTTTTATAGGACTAACTTCTTTAAGAGTTTGGGATGGGTAAGAAATGTATAGGCACAAAATGCAGGCCTCAGCCAGCTACAAGAAAGCCCCATAGAGGTGAACTGTACCACCCTGGAAATTCATAAAACCATCTGTAGATACAAGATTACAACAAATATTAAAAGAGGAATCTAAAATAGCACCACAGTGGATAATACTTCAAAAATATATGGACCATTATCAGAATAAATGACTTGTATATACAGATGGCTCAATACTGGCCGCAGTGTGGCTTTGTTCATTCCTCGTGAAGTAGCAGTCAAAAAAAGAGCGACCGATCATTTATCAGTACACCGTAGAACTATCAGGAGTCCTATTGTCACTGCAGCGGTCGGAAAAAAATAATCAGAACTAAGATGTCGCTATAGCTTCTGACAGTCTATCTGCACTATCACATATACAGTCTGGGAAAACATCATGTAGACAAGACCTTGGTTAACAAATATTTTATCTGCTTCTCATACTCCATGGTAGGGAGCTGAATGTTTCCTTCTTTTGGGTTCCTGCACATGTAGGGGTGGAAGAAAATGAAACTGTGGATGTACTGGCAAAAAGATCGATAAAGCATGAAACAGTTGATATACAAGTACCATTAAGTAGAGCAGATGTTAAAACCATTATAAAGGGACACATAAAATACGGCAGGAATACCGGGACATATGTATGAGCCAAGGCAGGAACCCAAAGGAAGAGATGATAATTATGTGTCTTAGAATAGTTCATGCTGGCTTAAATCTAACATTACACAGAATAGGTAAACACCCCACTGGACTCTGCACACACTGCAATACACAAGAGACGGTAAAACACATTCTGTTAGACTGCAAAAGATATCAGGAGGAGAGAACTGAGCTAGAGATGTGAATTGGAATGCAAAACATGACACTAAAAACATCTGGGAAAATGCACTGTCCCCTAATAAACTATCTAAAAAATACTGGGATAAGTGAAAGACTGTAGTAATTTGGTATGAACATCTAGTATTCAGGAACTCAGGACTCAGAACTCAGGTGCAGGTTTTCATTCTGACCAAGCAGAAGCCACACCCGAGTCTACTGAAAGTCAAGATCGACCGATTAAACAGATGGAGTCGGGTGTGACTCCTGCTCAGTTTGTGGATTAGATCGGACAAAACCGATTGAGCTTAGGCTAGCAAATCAGTCTAAATGAAGTTTTCATAAGGTTCAAGCCTTAATGACCTACTAGCACAATAGTCAGAATCAGATATTGGGGGAAAATTATTAGTTCTCAAAGCATATAGTTAAAAGAAATAAAAGCAAAGGCTCAAAATTGTTTGTCCAAAAAAAGTTTGTTGCATCACAAATTCAGTAGTTTGGAGAAAATGGGAGAGCTTGTGGCAGATATTGCAAATGTTTGTAGGCTTTAGAAAAAAGCAACATAAGTACAGGAGTCAAACCCCCATTTCATAAGAACAAGCTAAAATCCCACACATTAATCATATAGACAAAATTAAAGAGGATAAAGAGTAAAGAGGATAAAGCAGTTTCAAAGGAGAAGTTTACACAACAGTCCCATTCATAGAGAAACAAGCTATTCTTCGACCGGAGCAAACTTTGCATGGTCGCTATCATTCATTAACACGGCTAGCATGCTAGAAATCACTTGCTCACTTTCATTCAAACTGAAAGCATATGAATAGATGGTGAAGAGTAAATAAATTTAAAGTCTAGATGAAAAGAACAAATGTTGAATAAAAGTTGACTAGGTGGGTGGGAAACAGTCAGTAGGAAAGTAGGAAGAGCTGAACAGAGCAGCAAAGACAAGAGTAAGACATTGTTAGTTGTAGGGGAGAAAGCATGTCCAACAAGAAAATGTGATTATAGGTGTAGGTCAGAAGACTCCTTCTGTTTTTGCCAGTGTCCGGGCTTCCCCACTCGTACGCGGCGCTCCGCTCTTGTAGTCCCGGGCCAAACAGGCACGCCTAGTTAGCACCAGCCAGCCCATCCGGCCTCCTCCTCTTTAGCTCGGTCGGATTCCTCCCTGACCCTAACAAAACAGTCACCCTAATGCCCTTTATCCCAACTCCGCTATTGCCTTGTGTGTGTGTGTGTGTGTGTGTGTGTGTGTTGTATTCCATGCTGCTAGAGCATTCTTTTGAATGACTTTGTACTGCTGGAACACTGTTTTGAATGACTACATGTTACTACAACAGTATTTAGAACATTTACGTGCTTCTAGAACCTTAGTTTGAATTTCTACATGTTACTAGAATACCATTTTCAGTTACTTCCTGTTGCTAGTCTTAATATGAATAACTTTGTGCTGCTAAAGCCCCATTTTGCATTGCTCAGATTATACAAGCCCAAGAAACCGTGCTACAACCCTGTTGAGATTTACTCATCTCTGCATTTATCAGACTGCTAGAATTACCCTGAGAAATAAGCCTGAACATTCGTGGGAGAGCAGCACTTCAGAAGTGTCCCCCCCCCTCTCTCTCACACACACACACAGAGCAAGAGAGAAAGCGAAAGAGAATAGATTGTTCTTTGTATGAAAAGTGGGGGGCTCTTAAAAGAGCCGTTGGGTTGATGAAGACGGCGGTAACGCGCTTCACTTGGAGCTGGTGTACTTGGTGACGGCCTTTGTGCCCTCGGACACGGCGTGCTTGGCCAGCTCGCCGGGAAGCAACAGGCGCACGGCGGTCTGGATCTCCCTGGAGGTGATGGTGGAGCGCTTGTTGTAGTGAGCCAGACGAGAAGACTCACCGGCGATGCGCTCAAAAATATCATTCACGAAAGAGTTCATGATGCCCATGGCCTTGGATGAGATGCCGGTGTCAGGGTGCACCTGCTTCAAGACCTTGTACACGTAGATGGCGTAGCTCTCCTTCCGGGACTTTCTGCGCTTCTTGCCTCCTTTGCCGGCCGTCTTGGTCACGGCTTTCTTTGATCCCTTCTTGGGCGCGGTCTTGGCTGGATCGGGCATGATGCTACTTCTCGAATAAACAAACAGAAAATGACTGGCGCCCACCTCGCGCCCGCTCTATTTACAGACCCACATGTTAATGACGAACAGACAAGACACCTTTTTTTGATTGGCCAAAATTCGATACCTCTTCCTGCATGGCGCCTCCTACTGCACTCTGCTTCCTCCCTCCTCCCATACCTCCTCCTCGTCCTCCACGCTTTGTTTCCCTTCCCGCCCTTGTACTTTCAGGACAACGTGCACTATGAAAAAACAATTGGCTTGCGAAAAAACCGTTTTATATTATATATGCATGTGTGCGTGTGTATGAGAGAAAAAAAATATAGAAGTAAGTTTCTACTGAAATCATCTTTTAAATCGTTTTATAATGTTGATATATTATATTGATTTATAGTTTATACTATTGAACACTGCATATATGTAGTTTATTACAAAAAATACAAATAGATCTACCACTTATGCTACTTCTGTACAGCGTTTGATGCCTTATGCTTCATGAAAGAAAAAGCCTTTTTCCCCCCACACGGAACAGCTCTTTTTCTAGACATATGGGTGGCTCTTAAAAGAGCCGTTGTGTTCGCGTCGTTCGGTGTTAGAGCGTTTAACCGCCGAAGCCGTACAGGGTGCGTCCTTGGCGTTTCAGAGCGTACACCACATCCATGGCGGTCACGGTCTTTCTCTTGGCATGCTCGGTGTAGGTGACGGCGTCGCGGATCACGTTCTCCAGAAACACTTTCAGCACACCGCGAGTCTCTTCATAGATCAGACCAGAAATACGCTTTACACCACCACGGCGAGCCAGACGACGAATAGCCGGCTTGGTGATCCCCTGGATGTTATCGCGAAGCACCTTGCGGTGACGCTTAGCGCCTCCTTTGCCGAGTCCCTTACCACCCTTGCTTTTTTTTTTTTTTTAATGAGTTTTATTGAAATTATACAAAATTCACAATCTTACACAAGTCATATTCAGAAAGAAAGGGAGAGAAAAAACTTACATAGTCAAAGTACAATTACACGCAAATATTGTCCCACACTGAAGAGTCTTTAAACCAAGATGTGCTGCTTTTAAGTCTTCTTAGCTCTTTTTGAATGTCCTTGAATACAACATCACTGGATATAAACGTTTGATTTATAGTCATTCTGGACCTTGTTTTCCAGAGTTTAGATTTAGTCAAACATATTATGAACCAAATGAAGTCATGCTGAGTCTTGCTATAATTTTCTTTAAAAATGCCATAGAAAATTGAGTTCATATTTATTTCTATATTGAGACCAATGATTTTTAATTTAGCCCATGTTTCTTTAGCGCGATAACACTCTAACAGGAAATGTTCGAGTGTTTCCTCTTCATTACAATTAGGCATCGGGCATTTACTGGTTTTTACAAAACAGCTCCATTTTACAACCGCTCTTACTGGGAGCCTTCTTACAGCGACTAACCAAGTTGTATCTCTCAGGTGTTCAGATAGGATTTTATTCTGTAAATTTTGGAGACATTCTTTGTTTTGGTCTTCCTCCAAATTTCTGAAAGCCACAGGGTTACAATAAACTCGATCAACAATTAAAAGATATATTTCTTTGCTCGAGTCTTTCACCCAATCGATGTTTAGATCTTTAAATTTGTCAGTGAAGTCGGAAAACATCAGTTTATAATACGGAATACCTTTCCTCGATGGACCTTTTTTAGATTTCCAGTTAGAGATGTTCCCTATCCATTCGGTTTGCCTGGCAATACCACTCGCGATGATTTTGCACACTGCTATTTTAGTTTTTAAGGATATATCGACAGCCCCAAGGCCTCCCAGTTCCCTTCTCTGGGGGTTTTTCTTGAGTTTTATTTTATATCTCCTGACTCCATACCATATCCCGAACTGGTCCAGCGGCTTGTCAACAGGGTTCAGTATCTCACCAAACCTTAAGAGGTATTGTTCTACATCCGAGTCAGCGATTCTCCCAGTCCAAAACTTTACTACAATGCTCTTTATGTCTTGGGGAGCTGATGTAGTCATCTCCCAGTTTTTCCAGAATTCACTTCCTGTATTATTATTAAAAATTTGAGAAAATGTTTGAAGTGCCTGTTCTTTGGTAAAACATATTTCATACTCTTTTCTGTTAGGCATTGCAATAAAAGAGTATACATCTGTAGTCGATATCCATTGACTACTTAAAAGGTTTACTCCGACTTCAGACCTGTCTGGCGCTTCTCCTTCTCCACTGTAACGTAGTCTGACTCAGTGCCTCCCCGCCGACGGCGAGGAGGCCACACGGGGTGACATACCGAACCCCGGGTGGCGATAATTATCACCTCGTTAAAGGTGTTTTTGTTGTTGATGTCGTTAAAGTCTTTAGTTTCAAATTACGAACGAGGATACCACTTGCAAAAAGAGAGTATTAATTACCACCCTTGCCTCTGCCAGACATAGCGCTGCTCTCGAAGTCAAACCACTCAATAAAAGTTCTCGCGCAGCGCCCACCTATTTATCCACACTCGACAGGACCTAGTTGAGAACAGGCGAGGAGGCGGGCCTTACACCAACGGTCACACAATAGCTCTCTTTTTCGAAAGCAATCACTAGGCACTGCTTTTCACCTGCTAACGTCTTCTTCTTCCCCATTCTCTCTCTCTCTTTCTCTAATCACTGGCCTTCTCTTTTCACATTTCCATTTTCACTATCTGTGTTACAGTCGATGTACACACTGTGTTTGAACCTAAATGTCATGCATCAACCAAAACTGCGCCTCCAGAATGACGGCTGAGCTTAAGATTGGCAAAATATGTCGCAGCAGTTGCATTCGTCAAATAAACTATGAGCAATTAAGTAGTGCCAATGAGATAATTACAGCAATGTGTAATGTCCAATAAGCTCAAAAAGAGCCGGACTCGCAGCACACTTTATTCTACTTGGCCAATCAAACACAATTATGAACTGGGATTCTGATAGTTGTGTGCCTTTAACTCACTGTGTAGAAAAATGAGGTCAGCTATATAGACAACAATGTTCATTACGTATTTAATTACTTCGATTGAGGTCATTATTAGAAGTAGTAGTAGTAATAGTAAAATACCTACAACCTACCTTCTGTTTTAGGCGGCGTGTGTTGTGCTGGATGGAACATGACTGCCCTCGTGTGGCCAAACTCGGGAACGGCAATTTCCCCAAAATTGCAGTATTCTCTTATTAAGCTTTTAATGGCGGTGTTTAGAAGTCTATATTTGTATTATTTGGCAAATAGTGGGGTAAGAAGTAATAGATGCTATGAACATTCATGTTTCTCTCACCACTGGGGCAGAGGTGGCTTAGTGGTTAAGGCTCTGGTTTACTGATCAGAAGGTTAGGTCACCATATCATGACCCTGTGCTCTGACCCCAGCTTCCTGACATGTTGGGGTATGTGAAGAAAACAATTTCACTGTGCTCTACTGCATATGTGACCAATAAAGACTCATTATGTAGACTTATACATGACATTTTTAATTCTAAAACAGCTGCTAAACTATGTGCAGACTAAATTATGTGCAGATGTAAAAACAAAATGCTAAACACATTCTCTATTTGTGTGTGTGGTTTTTTGTACTGTATGTGTATTTCATCAGTGTTGCTATGAGCTTATTTCTTGTAGAATAATAATAATAATAATAATAATAATAATAATAATAATAATAATAACACAGCTCATCAGTGTTATTACTGTGCATTGTCTAGTTTTCACGTATCAAGGACAATACACGGAGCTTCTGAACTGTTTAACAGCATTATTATTATTATTATTATTACTATTAGTTGGCCAATTATTTTTTTGATTAATCGTATGGGGTGGAGCGAACTTTCAGTACCATTTGTTTTTGTTTTTAAGTCCACAAACTGAGTGTAACAAATATAAACTTCACAGTAAAACTTTACACAACTGTTTGTACAAAACAGAAAAGAACCCAACACACACACACACGCACACACACACACACACACACACACACACACACACACACACACACACACACACACCAGAATATATATTATTAATTTAGGACTACACTCTGTATCAGCGCGTCTACACCGCGCGTGACCAGCAACGCAGCCTTGTTACTAACATGTCACTTCCGACAGAATTTACACTGCAAGCGCGCAGATACAGCATATAATGACAAACTTAAATTAAACTAAACCTTTTGAACAGCTTGCACCAGTTTCCCCTGCCCCTTACACACAGTGTAGCATTTTGGATATAAACATAAGTTCAATTCAATTCAATTTTATTTGTATAGTGCTTTTTACAATAGACATTGTCTCAAAGCAGCTTTCAGAAATATCAACACGGTATACAGATATTAAAGGTGTGAATTTATCCCAACTGAGCAAGACACTGAGTGGCGACGGTGGCGAGGAAAAACTCCCTAAGATGTTTTATGAGGAAGAATCCTTGAGAGGAACCCGACTCAGAAGGGAACCCGTCCTCATCTGGGTAACAACAGATAGTGTGAAAAAGTTCATTATGGATTCATATGAAGTCTGTATGGCCTTAGGAGCAGCCGTAATCACACGAGTTGAAATTCATGTTAGATGCTCTGTTGTCATCGATAGCAAAGTAAGCAGGATAATTGTTAGTGTAAAGAAGATTGTACTGCTATTCCTCCTAAGGCCACATCGACTGGAGGGGAGAAGGGAACATATTTATTCATTCATTTATCTTACACAAAATTTTATTTTCATTAATAGTTTGTTTACGTACACACAGACACAGACACACGCACACACGCACACGCACGCACGCACGCACGCACGCACACACACACACACACACACACACACACACACACACACACACACACAGTCGGGGCCAAAAGTCTGAGAGCACTAGTGGAAAATGTTTCTATTTTGCATGTTTTTATTATTTAATTTTAACATTTTCATTCGAAATTGTATTATTGACTACAACTTCAGTAAAAAAAAAAAAAAAAAAAAAAAAAAAAAACGGAGAATCTTTAAAATATTTACAAGAGATTCAGAGTTTCTTAATGTTTACAATTGCAGAATTAAAAAAATATATAAATATCCAATATATTAAACATTTACTTTCTTTGTTTTAAATAGTAATACATTCTAACAAATTTATTTCAAAATGTAAGAGAAAAAAAAATCCAGATTTTCAATGTGGTCTCAGACATTTTTCTGTGTGTGTGTGTGTGTGTGTGTGTGTGTGTTTCTGTGTTCTACTATACTGTATTCTTACCTTGCTGATGGGTCAGAATCGACTGCAGTGAAAAAATGCATATCCCTGCGCAAAAATATATATACATTATAGGAACATTTGATAGGTTGTGTTTTTAATCTATAAAAGGTATTGTCTTTTTAAATGATGACAATTTACAAGTGATATTAAATCAATCATAGTGTACTGTAAAATGAGATTTTTTTTTTTAAATACTTGAAATCTGTTTGATACTTGAAATCAGAATTTCTTACCTTCTTCGACATAGATCAGAAAGTCATTTCTTTGACCCTTTAAACTCTGACCTGTCCACTTGGTGTATCACTAAATGGTTATTTAGTTTATTTAAAAGGCAAATGCACTTTGTGTTCTTCAAATGCAAATAAGTTTGACTCAAACGACAGTCTACAGCAAAGTTTAAAAAAACATGAAGCAAAAAGCTTCCATTTACATTTTATACATACATAAATATATACATATATAATATAGGTTTAGGTTTTATCCAGCGAGATAATTGATTTATACAAATGTGTGACGCAAAAGCAAAAATGTCAGGCTAAAACTGATGTGACGGATCATCCAGCGTTCCCTTTAGTCATCTGATGATGCATTTATTATAGATTCTCCTTCAAACATTGTTTAATTGACTTTCAGAGTTAAGATCTTTTCATGTTTGGCAATGAGACACAGAATCATTACTGTGACAAAACATTAATAACTTCTCCATTTGAACTGTTAAAATGTGCAGATTCATTGTATTTCAATATGAAACTGTTCTCAAAAAATATTAGACACCAGGATAATATTCATTAATAATAGCACCTAATATTCATTAGCATTGAATTTATTAAAACACTGTGCTATTCTATCACACACCTTTGAATCATGTTAATTTAAATACTATAGTTATAGTACCTGTCAGTGCCAACATCCCCCAAGATTTCATAATGTAATGGGTTTACATTAATACTACATTAATTGATCATGCTCACTTTATATAATTCAATCTTGTAATTAGAAACTTGTGTAAATTAAGCTTAGCATAAGCAGTGAAATCGTGTTTTGATGAGAAATTGAATATTTCTTTGTAAACTATAAATCATATTTTTTCTCAAATTTAGTCTACCGCATGTTCCATGTTTTGTTGAGACATTGTAATTGTAAAGCGACATTGGTTATGAGTAAGGAGCTATATAAATTACACATATAATTATTATTATTATTATTATTATTATTATTATTATTATTATTATTATTATTAATAATAATAATAATAATGTATTTATTTATTTATGATATATTTTAACTGTTGAAGCATGTGTAATTAAATGGTGATTTCAGTGGTGGTAACACTGTATACAGTGCCTTGAATCCAATTTCAGGTGTTTTGGGAGTTCTTAATGATCTGTTTTAGGAAAAATAGTATTTTGAATACATTTTGCATTAGGCTACTCAAAGCAGCTGGAGTGCCGATCTTATTTGCTTCTGCAGGATGTGTTTGAAAAAGAACTTAACTAATTCGTGTGGCAGCTGCACAATGCATAAAATCATGCAGATACAGGTAAGTATTTCAGTAAGCTTCAGTTAATATTCACACCAAACATCAGAATCTCAGTGATCTCAGTGATGATGGTATGAATGTTGGTGCCAGATGAGCTGGTTTGAGAATTCTAGAGGCTGATCTGGGATTTTCACAGACAGCAATCAATCTCTTGAGTTTACACAGAATGGTGGAGAAAAACAAACACCTTGTTGATGAGAGAGGACAGAGGAGAATGGACAGACTGGTTCGAGCTGACAGAAAGGCTATGGTAATGATAATTTACACTTTACAAGTGTGGAGAACAGAAAACCCTCTTGCAACATACAATACGTCTAACCAAATGAGGTGGATAAGCTACAACCATATTAGGTTCCACTCCTGTCTGTGAGCCAAGAACAGGAACCTGAGGCTAGAGTGGGCGTGGACTCACTGGAACTGGACAGTTGAAGCATGGAAAAACATTGCCTGATTTGATGAATCTTGATTTCTGTTGTGACATTGAGATGATAGGGTCAGACATTGGCATCAGCAGCATGAACCTGCCTTGTGTCAACAGTCCAGACTGCTGCTGGTGGTATAACGGTGTGTAGAATGTTTTCTTTCTATTATGTGATCCTATGTGAACCTTTGCTTTCAGCATATGGTGTGAACCCCTTGGTCAGAAATAACCGAAACTAAACATTTTCCCTGTTTTTACTGTTGATCAGTCCTGCACATCGGCTTGTAAGAATTTTAGCTCGTTTCTCAGTACAGAACAGCTTCAGCTCTGGAATGCTGGTGATTTTCCTCACATGAACTGCTTGCTTGAGGTCCTTCCACAACATTTCTATTGGATTAAGGTCAGGACATTGACTTGGCAAATTCTGAAGCATGAATTTTATTCTCTTTTAACCATACTTTGGTAGACCCTTATGTGCTTTTTGTGCTTAGGGTTGTTGGCCTGCTGCATGACCCACTTTCTCTTGAGATTCAGTTCACAGACAGATGTCCTGAAACTTTCCTTTAGAATTCACTGTTATAATTCAGAATTCATTGTTGCATCCATTATTGAAAGGTTCTTATAAGTAAGGTTCTTATGCTGGAATGTAGTGTTTGCTTTCTCCAAACATAACACTTCTTATTTAAACCAAAAGGTTATATTTTTCCACCAAAAAACATTTTTCCAAAAGACTTTTCCACGTAATCATTAGCAAACTGCAGATGGACCGCGATGTTCTTTTTGGAGAGCAGTGGCTTTCTCCTTGTAACACTGTAATTCACTCCATTGTTGTTCAGTGTTCTCCCGATGGTGAACTCATGAACATTAACATTAGCCAATGTGAGAGAGGCCTTTGTTTGCTTAGAAGTTACCCTGGGTTCCTTTGTAACTTCAGGGACTTTTACATGTCTCACTATTGGAGTAATTTTGGTTGGTTTCTAATAAACATACTAGGTTCTCTTTTTTGATTAAATTATAGCTAATAGTAACTAGTGACCTAGACGTATTAGGTGTAATTTATGCAATAGTCAAATATTAACCCCACCCCATCCAGTTAATAGTTATAGTTGAAATGAAGCTATCTGGCAGCCCGACATTCAGGTCTCCCCCTCAGCACTTACTATAAAACAGCGGTGCTACAGAGGCGCAGACCACATGCCGATTCTCTCTCTCTCTCTCTCTCTCTCTCTCTCTCAGTGTTCCCTAGTTTATAACTTATAACCTTGGTACCCAAAGTTTCCCCCTTTTTAATGTAACTTAGTTCAATTTAATTTTGTGCCAGATCAACAAAAAATCCTCCAGTATGTTTATCCCTGAAAAGAAAATGAAACGGAACACACGCACGCTGCTTGTATAATAGAAAACAGTTGACCTGTGTTAAATGACTCAATGTTTTTAAGTCTGTTTTTACATCTGTTACGCTTCCGCCGGTGGGTGGCGCTGTGTCGTCGAAGCGCAAAGACTGCTGCAGAGCGCGCGTGCACGAGACCCTGACATATGGACACGCGCGGCTCGTTTGTTTTGACTTACTTCCCGTCCAGGTATTGGCTTATGTTCGAGGGTGTGTCTTTATTTCTCCAGGTGTCTATGCTTTAGATAATTATGTTGGTTATTTAAACCCCTCGTGTGGCTGCGCACTTCGCGCAGTATTATAGTTTGTAACGTTAGTAGTGGTTAAGGAGTATAGCTTTAGCACTGTGTTAGAATGCGTGTAGCATGCTAGCGGTCTCACTTCCATGTTCTGTTTTCGAGTAATGCCTAGACTGTAGTTCCATGGTTGATCCAGCTAGTCCTGTTCAGCATAGACCGCGTTTCTTGTGTTCTGTTAGTTTGTTTATCAATAAAGACGGCGCTCCTGCGCTTACTTCCTGCTAACTGTCCTGTGTCGTTACATCACATCACACTCCTGTCCAGTGAAGTGATTATTTGGTGATAATAATAATACATTTTATTATTATTGCAACATAGTACATGCGGTCATACACATTAGGGTTAGTGTGCTACATGGGCTACAGAGTAGTCATTACAAAAGTCATTAATGTACTTTTTGAATTCTAAATGAATAGTTCAATTCATATTTTGCAGAAACTTAATTTATCTAATTCTAAAGCATCATTGCTATATTTTATTCTGTCAAACAGTGAGATGGCAATATTTTGATGGGTGTAGAAGGCCTCACTGGGACATTTTGTATTAGTAGTGTAAAACATATGCATTGGCTTACATATTGGTAGACATATGCAAATTTAAAAAAATATATACATGTAGGAAACACTTAAGAGACTTAATCTATATGTAACAAGAAAATGAAGGAATGGGATAGGCTGACTTAAACATCTAGTTATCTAGTTGGTGGCTGTGCTCAGGTGGTAGAGCAGGTTGTCTAATCGTAGGGTTGGAGGTTCGATTCCTGGCCCACATGACTCGAAGTGTCCTTGGGCAAGACACTGAACCCCAAGTTGCTCCTGATGTCAAGTTAGCACCTTGCATGGCAGCTCTGCTACCATTGGTGTGAGAATGGGTGAATGGGAAACACTGCTCAGGTTAAAAAGCACTATATAAGTGCAGACCATTAGTTATGTCAATAGTTGTGTAGGAAAGTTCCTCATATTCAGAGTAGGGCTAGGCAGGTGCTCAAGTTGCTATGATTTAATAAAGCAGCATGTCAGTTACATTTATGTTTTTAAATAAGAAGTCATTCACAGTGCATATACACTATAAAGAAAACAGTCACCCACTATTTATTTGATAGCACATTGCGCTATTCTGTGTGTCACATTTTTATTAAAGAGACCAGAGTGGGGCGCACGGTGACTTAGTGCTAAGCACGTTTGCCTCCCACCTCCAGGGTTGGGGGTTTGATTCCCACCACAACCCTGTGTGTGCGTAGTTTGCGTGTTCTCCCTGTGCTGCTCCCCCTGTCCAAAGACATGCATGGTAGGCTGATTGGCATGTCCAAAGTGTCTGTAGTGTGTGAATGTGTATGTGAGTGTGCCTTGCGATAGACTGGTACCCTGTCCAGTGTGTACCCTGTCCTGTGCCCTATGATCTCTGGGATAGGCTCAAGGTTCCTGTATGATAGGAGATGTAGAAAATGGGGGTGGATGGAAACGAGAGTGAAATTTTATTATCCTGAGTATCCAGTTACACAAATGGAGAAGTGAGTTTAGATTTGGCTAAATAAATCATACTATCTAGAAACAAACAAGTGGGATATAATCAGTGGTTGATTTTAGACACAATCATTCTTGATATTATTAATAATTCTGCTGTTGGTTTGAGTTGAGCACTGACAATCAAATTAAAAGAAGATGAAGCTAACATTTAGTGGTTTGTTTTTTTTTGTTTGTTTGTTTGTTTTGTTTGTTTGTTTTTACAGTGGAGTGATGAGAAGAAATCCTCAGAGACTGCTACAGTGTCCTCCCAGGAATCCAGGGCTAATCATAGGCTGAAGTGTTTCAGAGACATTCTGGACATTTTTTCTGTTTCTGAAAGCAGGACCTCGCACTCGCCGCGCAGTACTGGCCATTATCTTCTATGGAAAGTAGCTAAGGGTTGTCCAAAATGTCGCTAGATATGTCGCTAGATGCTTTAAAAAAAAAAAAAAAAGTTGCTAAAGGGGTCTGAGAAGTGGACCGAAGCTGTCCCTGTTAAAATGAATGAGTGAACAGCAGGAGGAGGAGGGGCTGCAGCGGGGAGTCATATTTTGAGTGAAAGGATTGTATTCGTGTTCTTTTGAAAATAAACCCTTTAAAGTGATTGTTATTTTTTATTTATTGATGTTTTATCATTCAAGCACTTTTTAACCACTTTTTTAACATAAAAAAAAAAATTGGCTATTTTCAAGGTTTTCCAGTACTTAAATTTCCAAATGCCAAATTCAAGCACCTTGTACAAACCCTGTGGTAATAATTTTTCATGGATACATTTCCCAAACAAACAAACTAAAAAACTTCTAGTACTTCTAATTAATAAACCTATAACATCAGTTAGCTAGTATTTTCAAGTGCTAAACCCAAACCTCACACATTTGATGTTTTTTCTTTCTTTTTGTTCTTTGAACACTTCTTCTTCTTCTTCCGCTTCTTCTTCTTCTTGTTTCAGATATATTTCTGCCACCTGTAAGTCAGAATGACAAAATTCTTGACTGTAATATCACTCAGGTAAAAGAAATAAATCAATGAATTAATAAATAAGTAACAGTAAACTGATTTTCTGCAAATTTCATGGAACTATTAATAGACATTTTAGTGTATTTAATACAAATTATATCACACTGCTGTTGCACTCTGGAATCTGATAGGTCAGAAGGTCTGAAGGTTGCAATTCATATCTCAGGTTTACATTAATGTGCTCATTGTAATAAGTTATCCTTTCTATGATAGCAAATCATTCACAGAGACTTCTCTGGCAAACATTCCACATAATCAAAGTCTAATAATAAACAGATTTGTGCTGTACTACTTTAATAAAAACTTTTAGTCGTTGATATGGTGAAGCTATCTATAAGGAGGTGTTTATTTAAGATTTATGGAAAGAGACTCGGGCCACAGATTTCTCCAGATTCTGAATTTTTTCATGATATGATGTGCTGTAGATGATGGGATATTCATAGCCTTCACAATTTTACATCGAGGAGCATTATTCTGAAATTGTTCCACAAATTGTAGATGTAGTTTTTCGCAGATTGGTGTACAGAGGCCCATCTTTACTTCTGAAAGACTCTGCCTCTCTAAGATACGCTTTTTATACCCAATCATGTTACTGACCTGTTGCCAGTTAACATAATTAGTAGCACAATGTTCCTCCAGCTGTTTCTTTTTAGTAACACTTACTGTTCCAGCCTTCTGTTGCCCCGTCCAAATTATTTTGAGACGTGTTGCGCCCATAAATTCAAAGTTACCTATTTTTTTCCTTTAAATGCTACATTTCCTCAGTTTACACATTTGATTTGTTTTTTATGTTCTACCGTGAATAACATATGGGTTTATGAGATTGCAAATCATTGCATTCTGTTTTTATTTACATTTTTCACAACGTCCCAACTTTTTTGGAATTGGGGTTGTAGTACTTCCTCCCATTACCCAGGAAAGTGAGATGTTGCTGTTTACAAATGTCAACATGTTTTTGATAATTATTGAGCATCACACCAAAAATTAATTAATGAGGACTGTCACCAAATTTCTGAAGCTAGGCCAAACATCCTAGCACTAGTTGGCAAAAGTTAGTTTAGCATTTTTTGCTATGTGCCAAATTTGGTCATAC
This sequence comes from Ictalurus punctatus, assembly GCF_001660625.3. Lineage (NCBI taxonomy): Eukaryota > Metazoa > Chordata > Actinopteri > Siluriformes > Ictaluridae > Ictalurus > Ictalurus punctatus. The sequence goes on from NW_026521086.1 coordinate 2,419,236, forward strand.
AAATGGAGCAGAGCTAAGATCAGATAGCTGTTTATGAGGAACTGTATGTCTGATCAAGCTGAAATTTGATATGGTAGATATACCGTATGTGCTAATCTATAATAGATTCTCATGATGACTTAATTACTGAAAAAAAACATGCCTGTCATTGGCCAATCAGATATCAGATAATTGAAAAGTTTCCCATTAGGTTATTGCCACAAAACTTGAATAGAAAGTTCAGGGATGGACCTCCTAGTATCCAATGCAATCTCGCTCAAATTGGCTACCTGGGGCGTGCTGTTCATGTTTATAAGGGTCAGCGTTAAGTTCAAATAGCTGTTTCTCAGGAACCAAAATGCCAATTTAGCAGAATTTGCAGTGAGCTTTCTGCTAATCTGTAACTGAATTACTTCAAAAATGTCTGCCTTCTGCCAGTCGGCTTTCAGCAGGTAGGTTACACAACTAGCATTGAGCCATCATCACAAAATGTGATATGCATAAGTATGTTCACATATGGTCTCTTTATTGTTCTATGAATCTTGACAAGAACTGGCCACTGGGAGTGCTATATGCAGGGAGTGTTTGGACAGATTGCCTCTTATCGCTATATTACTATTATTATTAGCAGTAGAAGTAGTTGTATTATTATTATTATTATTATTATTATTATTATTATTATTATTATTGCAGTAGTAGTACTGATATTTCCTACCATTTTTTAAGTTTCATTTTCCACCTCTGGTTCTGTAGTCCAACAGATCTGACGCACTGAAGGCTGGACATTGGCAGATATCGTCTATGATGAAAAAGTATTAGTATTATTTATTTATTTATTTATTTATGAATCTACCATACATGTCATGAACACAAACCTTTTGAATAATTTTGTCCCTCACAGTAGGGTTCATAAGATACTCACTGATGTTAAACTTCAATCTCAGAAATGCCCTCTTAGTAACAGGCACTAAAAAAAAATTAGCAATGTTGATATTTAGCAGCTGTTGTAAAACTTAATTTGACTTCAAATGTATATGAAATTGTGAACTGGATATAAAAGTGTAACCTGGAACCCCATAGACTTCCACTTCACAGAGCGTGAGAGCCTGGATAACATTGGGAATGATGATGTTCACATAACGACCCCTCATGTTGCAGGTGTAATTTGCAGAGGCACCAGCAGGGATGCTAGAGATAACAACACATCTGCAGGGGGAGAGAGAGAGAGACTTTGACTTTTAAAATATAATTTATTCTACAATTAAAAAACCTTAACATACAGAACACATTGTTTTAACGACCATTACCAATTGAAAAAGAGATTCTCGCCTCTTATAAGGTCACCCCTTTGTTTACACACCATTTCTTCTCAAACATCGGAAGATCACCATTAATTTGGTAAAATTCGTACTTTAATCTAATCCTAGACTCAACCAAGGCCTTAAATAATTTAACCATGTTTACTTCTTTCCCTTCTGATCCCATTTTGTAAGCCTTCCAAATGGCTAATTTTGCTTGACCAACCAAAAAATTCGAATAGGTACAGATTTCCTGCCTGTGGCGAGAATATCTACCCCCATAAATAAACACTGTTTTCAAGAAAATGATCCCCAAACTACGAAACATTGTATACAATAGATTAAAGAGCGGAGATAATTTACAACATTCACAAAAGACATGAAACACAGTATCAAGTTCATCACACAAAGTACACAGTGGAGACGATGCATATTTACATTTAAACAAAAACACTTTTGTTGGTAATGCACAATGTAAAATCCGCCACTGTAAGTCACCAGACCGTTTTGGTAGAGGGTTCTTATACAATAACCGCCATGAAAGTTCATTATCTCCCGACATCAAGAAATGAGTCCTCCATTTTGTATGCCTCCACCCCCTTAGATGTCTGACAAAGTCGGACTTTACACAGGAAATATATGCTTGTATTTTGTTCATTCACCAAAAATATTTTGTTTGTTCACCATGGAAAACGGAAGACTTTGCAAGCCTTTAAAGGATAACAACATGTTTACATTGTCTCCATTGTTAATTTGACCTACCTGTGGAGTTATGTACACTTCTGGAAAAAAAGACCTTTGTGTTACTGCCAGACATAAACTTGGTTATATATTATCCCACAAACATGCAGGAAAAGATGTTTTCAAATCCTTTAATATGTTCCCGACTATTCTCTCTGATCTACCAGTAATCCCCACACGAATTTATGGAGATACTAGAGATCCAGATCCTTTCTTCCTCTGTCTTTAGTTTTTTTTAGTTTTACAAGCAAGAGTACATGAACACAGTATCGGGCCGACACCTGAGTACTGGTATCGGCATCGGTGCATCCCTAACACACACACACAGTTAAATTGGAGCAGTGAACCATAAGATCTTTGATGACGTCATGTACAGGTCAGAGGTGTAGAACTCACTTTCTTTCTCTCCCTTGATAATCGTTGTTTTAATGTAACAGTGAATACATTACATTTATCTCTGTAATCTTCTTCCCTATTTGTGGATATTCTCGAGTGAAACAGTCGAGGCCTCCTACGGAATATATTAAGCTACACAGGAGCAGTGATGAGAATAAACATGACTTTTGGTGCTCATGATTTAATATGGCAGTTTTATTATGAACCCACTACATTAGAGAAGGAAATACTGGATGTGAAGTGCAGTAGTGCTAGTGTGTGTGAATAGACTGTCAGTTTAGATACTGACCCTGAACACTACTAACATGCAGTGCTTTCTTGGGGTGGTGATGAAGTTGGAGTTGAACCGGTAAGAAAGATATTAGAGAGAGGCTTCCTTACACTCCTGAGGATGTTCAATTAGAACCTGCACCAAACTCACCTGATTCAAGTCATCAGCTAATTAAGCGGCCTGCACAAGCTGAGGTGGGTGCTTTAGAGCAGATAAAACACTAAATGTGTTAGATAAGAGTTCAGAGCTTGTGTTCTAGACACAGGATTTAGAGTGGAGACTTGGGTCCTGAGCTTTGGAGTTATTCTGATTATAGGTTTCAGTGAGGAAGTGACTGAAATTAAGGAGAGGAACTGGGAATAAAGTTATAGTCTTGCTGAGTAAACAGAGAATAAGGCTATATTATTGTTATGGGGAAAAAATAAGCTCGTAGCAGTGTTGATGAAATACATGTACATGTCTGTTTTAGGCCCACTGCTCTTTACTTTATATATGCTACCCCTTGGTCAAATTATTCGTAAACATGGAATTAGCTTCCACTGTTATGCTGATGATACACAGCTGTATGTTTCAGCGAAGCCAGAGGACAGACAGAAGCTTAGTAAAGTTGAGGAATGTGTAAAGGACATTAGACATTGGATGTTAATTAACTTCCTTCTACTTAATTCTGATAAAACAGAAATACTTTTATTAGGCCCACGTGTAGCTAGAAGTATTCTTTCTGATCACATGGTTACTCTGGATGGTCTTTCTGTTTCATCATGTGCAGCAGTTAAAGACCTTGGAGTGATTATTGACTCCAGCCTATCATTTGATGCTCATGTAGATAATATTACTAGGATAGTCTTCTTTCATCTCAGAAACATTTCTAAAATAAGAAACATATTGTCACTACATGATGCGGAAATACTAGTTCATGCATTCGTCACCTCTAGATTAGATTACAGTAATGCCATACTGTCTGGATGTTCCAGTAGGAATATAAATAAACTCCAGTTAGTCCAGAATGCAGCTACTAGAGTCCTAACTAGAACTAGAAGATACGACCATATCACACCGATATTATCAATACTGCATTGGCTCCCAGTAAAATCTCGCATTAACTATAAAATACTTTTATTGACCTATAAAGCACTAAATGGTCTCACGCCACAATATCTAATGGACCTTTTGGTTTTCTATGATCCTCCATGCCTACTTAGATCAAAAGATGCAGGCTATCTGACGGTACCTCGAATAGTGAAGCCTACAGCAGGGGGAAGAGCTTTCTCTTATAGAGTCCCACAGTTATGGAACAGTCTTCCTATTAGTGTTCGGGACTCATACACAGTCTCAGTGTTTAAGTCTAAGCTTAAAACGTATTTTGTTTTCTCAAGCCTACCCTGACTAGATTCTGTTCTACTAATTCGCAGTCATAATTATCTTTTTTCTCCCTCTCTCCTTTCGCCGGGCCCCCCACGAATTTATGGAGATACTAGAGATCCAGATCCTTTCTGCCTCTGGATGGAGCTCAAATCTTCTTTAATTCCAGACTGCTGGGACTACGGCTGCTCCTAACGCCATACAGACTTCATATAAATCCATAATGAACTCTTTCACAATATCTGTTGTTACCCAGATGAGGACGGTTTCCTTCTGAGTCGGGTTCCTCTCAAGGTTTCTTCCTCTTAAAACATCTTAGGGAGTTTTTCCTTGCCACCGTCGCCACTCAGTGTCTTGCTCAGTTGGGATAAATTCGCACCTTTAATATCTGTATACCATGTTGATATTTCTGTAAAGCTGCTTTGAGACAATGTCTATTGTAAAAAGCGCTACACAAATAAATTGAAATAAAAAGTCAAAAACTGCTAGAAAAAAACTCAGAACATTTGCTTAGCCTAATACTTTTTTTTCCATCTACACATAATTATTATTGTAGCAGCTGCTCTTGCAATAAAAAGGCTTAAAGTCGAGGGTCCCTGTATCTATGGAGAAAGAGGAGCAGTGCACCATTGACATCATGCACAGAGGTAGCATGAAGGTGTGACTGAGTTTTTAGAAATTATTTCCTAATCTTATGCTAATATGAATACAATAATAATAACAATAATAATAATAATAATAATAATAATAATAATAAGAAGAAGAAGAAGAAGAAGAAGAAGAAGAAGAAGAAAGGGTGATTAATAAAATAAAATAAATAAAATATCAGCGCTGCGTGGTGTTCTGGGTGGATCTTGACTGCCATCGTGTGGTCATGTTTAGGAAGTGCACCTTCCCCCAAACGTTGTTTAAAGCCGCAGATTATAAATCTATATTCCTGCTGAGTGTGTGTTTATGACCTGGCTGTTGAGTTGCTTTTAAACTTTCTACATAAGCAGCATTTCTGGCCTCTGTGAGTCCCAGGTGATGATCTTTTATTTTCAGATTCTTACTGAGGTGCTGTTTTCCACATGCAGTGCTTGGCTGTGTTGGAGGCCACCAAGAAAGACTTCCTGGCTGTCATGTGGAAGCTAAGTGGGCTGGGGTATGTTGTCCTCCATCAGCTGACCTAGCCAGAATGCTTGTCATGTTTTTATGTATTGATTTAATTTCTGTTAGACAGCCTCATGATTTACCAAACATGTTTTTTCTTTTTTTAGGTCAAAAGGGTTTCTGGCCATGGTGCTTGTGCTGCAGTGATCTTGTTCTCCATCACACTCCAACACAGGTAGCCATCTTCACCCTCTCCCAAGAGGTGATGGTACGACTCTGAATAAACACTCTATTATTATAAATAAAGTGTGACTGTGTCTTGTAGTCCACCCACCAACCTTTTTCTGTTCAGTGGTTTGACTTGTGCTACACAGAGGTGAGTCCAGTTATGCTGCAAGAAGTGTAAGTATGATGGGGTTGACGAGTGGGAGGAGAGGTTCTTCCTGTGCAAGGTGCTGCTCTCACTTCTTTCAGCATAGCTCCTGGTCTCAGAACAGGTTTAGTTCATTGTTGCTGGTGTTGTGTAGAGGATGTTATATTGTGAAAGTCACAACTATCCCCGCTCAAGGTCTTGTGAAATATTTGACCTTATTTGTGACTATATTCACCATGATACTTTCAGCGGTTACTACATTAGTGTCCTTCATTTTTTACTATTTAAAGATTGTGTAAAAGTTTATTACAGGCTCAATGAATGTTCTTCCCCTTCACTAGAAGATAAAGGCCCGGTTTCACAGACAGGGTTTACATTAAGCCAGGATTAGATCTTCAATAAATTAGGACATTTCAGTAGCTTTTATAAACGTGTCTTTAGAAAAAAATATTTCTGGTGCACATCCTGAGATAAAACAATGGCACTGACGTGTTTTAAGATCCGTCCGTGCAAGTAGCTTTCAGTTAAAACAGCTCAAAGATACATTTTAGTCTGGGACTAGGCTTAGGCCTTGTCTGTGAAACCAGGGGGAAAAAGAAGGGTGTGCTTTATTATGCTCTCTGCCGAATATGACAGAAGAAATGTGACTCACACCTGTAACTATAAAAAGCAGGTAGAACTGCAGTTAGCATGAAACCTCAAATGTGTAGCTGGGCTGGAAATTTATTTTTGTATGCATGTATAATATTTTTTCTCTTACAGATGGACCAGCAAACAGATTTAAAGGCTGTTGTGAATGATGGGTTACAGAAATGTCTTCCTGTGTTTATTATTATTTGAAGTTATATATTCTGATTTGTAAGCAAGATTATGAAGTCTCCTTTTGCTAATCATTTTACAGCATTATTAAAAAGTCCATGTACACAATGTTTATCCCGAGTGCCTTTTTGATGTATTTTATTATCCTGCACAAAGCAAAAACACAATTTGTGTGTAGATGCCCCTCGTAAACATTAATATAGTAAGAGCAAATGGACAAGTGAAACTAATCAATATAAAATCTCTAAAGAAGGGCATGATGGTACTGATTTTCTTTTTACACACATGGTATGCACGTACTTGGAGTAAATTTTAATGAACAGAATATGGGTTCTATTCAGTACTTGACAAATGATTCAGTGCGGATTAAATGTGAACAAATGAGCCATGAATGTATCCGTGTTCTATATAATATCATTTTTAAGTGGATTTTTACATGACCTTAAAACCCCAGCCAGGCTGCATTACAGGGTCTATTTAAACTTCTCACATCACTGTCCCATCTAGTGCCTATTAATGCTGTTCAACCCTGATGGTTTCACCTGGAATATCCTGTGTTCATTCATTCCGTACAAAGACAAATATCACAAATAAATTCAGTTGTCGTCTCTTAAGTATTTAAGTATTATGGTTTATATGGTCGAGAGAATAAAGAAAAATCTCAAACATTTAGCAACGTTTTGAATGAAAAGTTTAAGTTTGTGAATTACACATCTAAAATTACTCATTTTTTATCTCCCAAAACCATGTGGAATAATGTTATGATACCTGACAAGACCAAAATTTAACTTTTTAGCTATAACCAAAAAACATGTTTGGCAAAAAAAAAAAAAACAACGCAACACCAAAAGAGCACCATCCCCACAGGGAAGCATTGAGCTTTGGAGTGGTTTTTCTTCAGCTGGACCTGGGCTTTAATCAGGATGGAGGGAATAATGAATAACTCCAAATATCAGTCAATTTTGGTACAAAACATTAAGGCTTCTGCTACAACACTTAAGATGAAGAGGAATTTCACCTTTCAGCATGTTAACGACCAAGCAAACCTCCAGATCAACAAACGAATGACTTCACCAAAACAAGTTCAAGCTTTTGGAATGGCCCAGTCAGAGTCCAGACCTAAATCCAATCATAAATCTGGGGGGTTTCCCGGAGAGGGCTGTGCACAGGAGATGTCCAGCCAATCTGACGGAGTTAGAATGCTTTTGCAAGGAAGAATGGCAAAATATTGCTAAATCAAGACGCTCCAAACTGATCTACTCTTATCCAAAAAGATGAAATGCTGTGATAAAATTTAAATGTGTTTAAGGGTGTGCACACTTATGCAATCAGGTTATTGTAAATAATTTATCTATTTTACATTGTACATTATTTATTTATTATAAAATGATTCTTATTGTTTTTCACTTTAAGTAATCAATCTCAGTCGACATTATTCCCCTGTTTCTTAAGATGTTTCATAAAAACACAATTTAATGCACATAAATCCCATCAATTTATTGTGTAGTCATAGTTTTGAGATGTTTTATGCAACCCTTCAGGCATCCATTATATCCTTCACTTCACTTTATTTAACTTTCTCCATGCTGTCTGGAATTACTGAAGACTATTTGGTCATTTGTGACATATAGGAAAATGATTCGATTATAAACATCTGTGCATGACTTGAACTTTATGCTCATTTTGTTATGGTAGTCCATCTTATGTATACATGATGAATACCTGTGATTATTAGTCTTGGGAACATTATAACCATATGGAGAGAAAAACAACTAGCCAAAGTACATATACCATATATATATATATATATATCCCAACTGTAACCCATTCCATTCCACATGATATTATTATTGATCAGCGCTTTTTCCAAGTGACTGCATGTGAGAGCTCAAGGCCGTTACTCCCCTTTACATTCCTAGATCGGTAGTACACCTGGAAGCGTCTCCTTCAGGGGCTGTGGGCTCCCCTGCGGTGTACTCCTCTGTGGTCATAGACTCCCTTGCACGCTCCCAAGGCCGACAGAACATGATTGGGGTCATCCTCCGCCCCATAAAAGCGCAACAAATGTTCCTGGACGTTATCAAGTATGGTCTGCAGTGGATCACTGATTGCTCACTACATGACAACATCCTGAGATCCAGGTGTTCTTTGGACAAGCCTGACATTGAATGGACTTATGCTTTGCACCTGTACTATGGCTGGCAAACTACAACAAAGACTGTGTCTTACATGTGACTGAAAGGGGGGGTGCTGCTGGGGGGTGTGTGTCCCGGCTCAGGAGAGTGGGGCGCTTACAGGGCTGTAGTTTATGTATTGAAAACATTGGATTTGGTGGCACAAGGATTGCCAGCACGGTGCGTGCCGCGGCTGGAGATGCTCTCTTAGTGCAGATCACTGGGAAAACTGCTCTCTCACGAATTGATCTTACGTTCATCACACCAGGCCATTTCTATTTTGAAAGAACAGGACATGGGGAGATATGGGGATATGGGGTTGATCTATGTACCACCCAAAATGAAATTCTTAAACCTATTAGTGTGCCAAACACACCAACTGTAGTGTTGTAGTGCCTAATTAATTCTGTGGAGCCAGTCACTGAGAACACTCATGATTGCCCAGCCGAAATTCATATTTCCTCAAGCTTAAAAGTTTCGGGTCTGAAATTTCACAAACATTATGAACACCCTGATCTGCCCAATTGGCTGAATTAAAAGCGATCACTACAGAGTGCAACCTGGTTAAGGGTAAAACTGCTAATATATAAATATATAGATAAATACTGACGTTTAGGCCCATGGATTGTGTTGTCTGTTTGGAGTTGTTTGTAAGCAATGCGGTTTTCTAAAAACCGTTGGAACGCCACTTATCGAGCAAATAGTTTAACTGAATTCTTATTCTGACTGCACTTCTCACTGTATTTATTACAGATACCCATGAGTTTTAGCCAGTGTGGGAGGGGGAAGGTAGAGGAGTGATCTCTGTACTTGCAGGCAACCGTGTGATATTTGAAAAAAAATTTCTTGACCAGGGATAGGTCCTAGATCTGGCATACCATCTCAAGTTACCGTAATTTGTGCTGATACTAAACGTATTTCGGTAGATGCTCTACCTCTTGCACTAATGACCTATCGTTATTAGGTCACTGCATGCGGACTAACAGCAATATGTATCTAACACAGCATGAAATGCTTACGGGTCGACCCATGTCTGTGTCTGTTCCTCATGATGGACTGCCACTGGAGTAATTGCAGATGAATCAAAAACATATATGAGACCACTAACTATTATGTATGAAGCTATCTATTCACAGGAAAAGAGCTGGGTGCATTGTTATGGGTGAGGCGTTACCGCCTCAACGGGGGGAGGTGTTCACCCGGAGGTGGGAGACCCGGAGCAGCGAGAGAATGCTGACTACAAGGCAGCAGCGGACTACAAGAACATGCGACCCCCGGAGGATGCTACTCCAATGACGAGATGGTGGGGAACACGTGAAGGTCCGGTACGAAGCTGCTGTGTACGAAGCTGCCGTCAACGGGGGGTCTGCTATCGTAGAACTCTCAAGTCAGTGGCAGACAGGGTGAGAAGATGTGAAGATCCATACACTGGGTGTACGTGCTAGCCTAACCTCTCCAAAGGGTGGCTCTCTACAGTACGTAAAGTGCTGAAGACAAACAGCATACAGAGAGATACTGCCAACAGAGACTGTCAAGTTGTATTGGTATAAAATGTTATAAAATGTTTGCGATATGACGCACTCAGGCACGAGAAAAGTATAATGGTGCTGTTGAGCACATAGTGCTGACAGGGTGGGAATTTTTCCTCATAGGAGGTTTTTTTGCCCACCCCTGACTGCGAAGGATTGGGGTTGTTTTTTTTGGGGGGAGCAAGACTCTGCAGGTCCCGACAAATACAAAACTGTGGGCTGACAGGCCTAGTTGAGAAAGATAGGGACGTGTAGATCCAATCGAGTAGTTACTGCAGTGGCCACTCTCATACTTAGTAGTAATAATGAATTATTAGGGGAACTCAGTTAATCACACTTATAATCGATGTAGGCAAACAAACATATAATCAAGGTAGTTAGATTCGAGATAATATATATAGTTGAAAGGAGAAGCTAAGGGTTAGGAATTATGGTTAGGGGGACGGCCATGGGGTGCAGCAAAACGAACCAGCTTCTCTACAGACACCCGCTTAATTAAGGTAGTGTATGAGGCTTTATAGCCTCAGAGTGGGGAAATGTTGTGGATAAAAATGACATGAAATAAACATGAGGGAGTCTTAGTAAAGTAATATGTAATTTTATTGATAATTCACAGGACTGGTGGGTGCGTAATCTTGAGGAGAGCGGTGGGGGGAAGAAAAGGGGTGCGTCCTGGGGACATGGGATAGTCAGCGAAGGTGAAGTTAGAGGACCACTGAGAGTGACTGACAGGTGAGAAGATCGAAGAAGGGTCGGGGCCCAGATCAGAGAAGATGACATCTCCCTCAGACTGAAAGCTGGAGAGGGGTTTTGGCTGTGTGGAGGCATCAATACACATGTTCACGGGGCAGATTCTGTATCGGAGAGGGGGAGCCACGCATTTCCATTTCCAGAGGGGGCGCTGCGAAGAAAGTTAAGTAGCACCATGATTTCAGCAGTGAGATGCGCAAGCTGATAATGAGTGTCCAGATCCAGATCCAGATCCAGTAAAGGGGAGAAGAAGGACTGACGATGGGCACCTAGACATACAGAAGCGGTAATAGGCAGATATTGACAAATTGGATTTACACTTTAAAGATCTTTAAGAGTACTACACTATGGTTTATTAGTTGAAGAGTCAAAAAGAAGTATAAGAGCTGAGGAGCACTAACACACTCACACACTCTCGCACAGTCAAGGATGGGCATGTACACATAACACACACACACACATAACATTATAACTTTATAAGAATAATAAAAAGGAGTATTAAGATATTATAAGGGTAAGATCTTATAATAATAAAAAACTTTTTATAAAATACAGAATAGTAGGATATGTAGGACAGTAGAAGGGTAATATAATGATATTATGAAGTAGGAAGTACAGTAAACCGCTTTTCAAGTAGTATAAATATATATAAAATAAGAAATATAGTGCAAATATGAAAATAAATTATAAACTAGAAATACAGGAAAATGTAACTTACTCATAATTCAGATGGTGAAGATTCTTGTCTCGCAAGGAAGGCCTTAATTTTAAGAGAAAACCATGAGGAGCCATTTATAAGGGTAGCTGAGTCAAGCTGCCCCCCCCCCCCCCCCCCCCCGCCCCCCGCGAGATAATAGTAAGACCAAGGTCACTCTAGATTGTTTTATCTCTCCACTTTTGAAGCTAATGGTAATTTGAAAACCCCTGGTTTTGATTCTATTTGTAAGTTGAAAAGCCCTGTTTTCTGAGCTAATGGTAAGTTGAAAAGCCCTGTTTTTTGAGCTAATGGTAAGTTGAATAGCTCTTTTTTAACCTTATTGGTATTGATATCATAGTCTTCTTGAAACATATTGGTTATTTACTGTGTAAGTACAGTATAAATACTGGAGCTTAAGCTCAGGGTATCAGATCACTTCTGAGAATTCTCATCGGTGTGGATCTCGTGTGGTGGAACGGAACAATAAATCTGGACCCTTGCTTCTTCTCACTCACGGCTGGTGTATTTTTTCTATCTCCAACTGAGATAGTTCTACAGAGGTAGATGTGAGTATTGGCTTCTATGTTGAATTTTAAGTGTTTTTGGGTAAAAGGCTATATTTGAGCCAGCATCATCTGTGCAGGTTCTGCCACCAGCCACAAAAACAAGGACCCAATAGTCCTCATATCCACACTGGTTTCCCTGGAGCGGCAGGCAAATACATTTACTGTCCTTCTAAAGTGCTCTCCCTGTGTCAAGTACAGGGAATGATTGCAGAGATGACATGGGCAGAGTTTCAGCAGTCCTCATTCTATGAGGCTGAGAGGGAGAGGTGGATTGTTGAAAAGAGAAAATAAATTTGTTGTGAAACACAGTATTTAAGGTCTGTGCATGACATGTCTGATTGCAAGCCAAGCACAAGGTTGGATTTTGGTAAATAGTTACAAATCCTGTGTAATACTGTTGTCCATGAATCTCATTCTACGTCTTCTGTGTTCTCTCTCTCTCTCTCTCTCTCTCTCTCTCTCTCTCTCTCTCTCTCTCTCTCTACCATTGTGGAATTGTGTATAGACAACATTGTATTTAAAAAAACAAAACAAAATTGTCCTGTGTATTTGTAAATATGTGTTATCTAGCTTGTATTTGTAAATGTTTTAAAATCTTAGTCCTTATTTGGAATACATTTTCAATAACTTACTGTAACACACTCTGCATATATTATTTAGATAGTTATTTTAATTCTGACAAACTGTTAATTTCACATTCTTCTTTAACAGTTAATTTTGCACACTGAAAGAGCATCGGAATACTAAATGTTGACAATGCCGCTTTAAAAAAATTACATGGATACAATATGTAACAGATAATATAATATAAATATTTGAACCAATGTTTTTACATTAGGTTCGTCCGTCCCTCCTCCTGGATTTTCCTCGCTTTCTATTGGCTAGTCAGCGCTCTACACCTACGTGTGACTGGCCCCCGTGTGGCAGGTGAGAATTCTACCACTGAACCACCAATGTTAAAAATCCATGGACTTCGCAGAGTGTGATTTAAAGCTGAGTATTGTGCTGCTTCAGCAATTTGGTTTAAAATTCTAAAGGAAAATCTCTTCCATATTTCAGCAGCATGGAGTTTGTCCATTACCCTAGTTTTGGGCGGAATTGATAAGGCTTGTGAAGTGCTTTGGGTGAAGCAACACAAGCAAAACAAACGTCTCCAAAACTCAGTTGTGCATTGGCCTGGAATCTAACCCGGACTTCACAGAGGGCGCTTTCCAGGTAAGTATTGTGCTGACTCAGCAATTTGGTTTCAAAATTGACAAGGAGCATCCTAAGGCTCTTGTATATTTGAGCAACATGGACTGTGTCTGCTACCCTTTTTTGGACAGAATTGATAAGGCTTGTAGAGTTCTTTGGGCGAAGGCTCAATATTCAAAACTCAGCCGTGAGTGGCCGGGAATCGAACCCCGGCCTCACGCGTGGTCGGTCAGAATTTGACCACTGAACCACCAATGCTTATCTTAAAGGATTAAGGACAATGCAGAGTGTGCTTTTCATTAAGTATTGTTCTGCTTAAACAGTTTGGTTTCAAAATAGAAAAGGAGCATCCTAAGTCTCTTGTATATTTCAGCAGCATGGAGTTGGTCTAGTTTGGGCAGAAATGATAAGGCTTGTAATGTTCTTTTGGTGAAGGCTTAACTTTCAAAACTCACTTCTGCATTGGCCGGGAATTGGACCCGGGCCTCCCGCGTGGCAGGCGAGAATTCTACCACTGAACCACCAATGCTTAGTTTAAATAACTAAAGACTTCGCAGAGTAAGCTGTTCAGGTAAGTATTGTGCTGTTCAGCAATTTGGTTTCAGATTTGAAAAGGAGAATCCTAAGTCTCTTCCTTATTTCAGCAGCAGTCACACACTATATTTCTAGATACTGTATAATATTATAATATCTCCTCTCTGCTCAACATGCATGTAATACAGTCTACATACCGTAGAGCAGTGTTTTTCAACCACTGTGCCGTGGCACACTAGTGTGTCGTGAGATCGTCAGGCGTGCCTTGAGAAATTGTCCAATTTCACTTAGTCTTAAAATTCTTTTTTATTAAAATTTATTCATTATTATCTGCAAATAATAAGCCATTGTTGAGTGTCTGTGCTGTAATGTAGTGACTGGCAGAGTAATGTAATATTTATCCGGGTGGCAGCAGGTAATTGCTGAGACAAGAGATAAGAGACAAGAGAATTAGTGACGCATGCGACAGGTCGTGGTGGCAGTGATGGAGAAGTTTTTAAAAAGGAAACATGCAAACTCCGAACTGGGCCCTGGACAAGACTGTGACCCAGGTGAAGGGCCTAGTATGAGTGGTGGTAAAAAGAAAGCAAAGACGGTGAGCTCGAGGCAATACAGCGAAAGTTATCTTTCGTTAGGATTTACTTTCACCAGTGATGAGAGGACCCCGACTCCATTATGCTTGGTGTGTGGCGAGAAGCTGTCCAATAGCGCCATGGTGCCAAGCAAGCTTAAACGCTATCTCCAAGTGAAACACCCGTCGCTTCAAAACAAGCCGATGGACTATTTTGTTTGCCTGCGTGAAAACACCGAAACAGGCAACATTAATGAGAAAAACCACAAAGGTAAATTAGAAAGCCCTCAAAGCTAGTTGCTGAACTTGTAGCTAAATGAAAAAAGTCCCACACTGTGGCAGAGATGTTAATACTACCTGCCCGCAAACACACTGTCAACGAGATGCTCGGCCCTGACGCGGTTAAAGACATATCTAAACTCCCGCTCTCAGATAACACAATCGCCAGACGTACTGATGATATGTCTACAGACATCGAAAGCCATGTTTTGGAAAAGATATGCATCAGTAGTAAATTTGTGTTGCAACTTGATGAGTCTACAGATATTCTCAGCTCTTGGCCAATGTGCGTTTTGTGGATGGAGATGCCATTAGAGAAAACTTCCTATTTTGTAAGGCACTGCCAGAAAAACAACAGGAGAGGAAATTTTTTGGGTCACATCAGAATATCTTGACCAGGGAGGCCTTACATGGGAAAATTGCACAAGTGTTTGCACTGATGGAGCTGCAGCCATGGTCGGGCACACCTAAGGCTTCGTTAGCAGAGTGAAGGAAAGAAACCCAGATCTTATTGTTACACACTGTTTTCTGCACCGTGACACCTTCGTTGCAAAGACTTTACCAGCAGAACTAGTTCCTGTGGTGGATGATGTTGTGCACATAGGGAACTCTGTAAAGACACGACCGTTGAAAAGTCGTATATTTGCATCTTTGTGTGAGGAAATGTGAGCGAAGCATAAAGCCTTATTGCTCCATACGGAGATCCGATGGTTGTAGCATGACAAGTTGCTGGCCCGTGTGTATGAGCTGTGGGAGGAACTTAAAGTGTTTCTGACAAACGAGAGGTCTGATTACTCAAATCTGTTTGCAAGTGATGAGTGGTGTGCAAAGCTGGCATACCTGGCAGATATATTTCATCATCTGAATGAACCGAACACACGATTGCAAGGCCGAAATGAGAACCTGCTTACAAGCATGGATAAAATAAATGGATTCCATTTAAAGGTGCACCTCTGGCAACAACATGTGCAAAGTGCCAACCTTGAGATGTTCCCACTCACAGAGGAACGGCAAGATGACCCTGCTGCACTGTGCGAGGTAATAGGTAAACATCTGAAAACTTGAGGAGAAGTTGTCATTTTATTTCTCTTCAGCCTCCACTGAATGCCTTGACTGCTATTGGAAAGGACATGACTTTACAGGAGCAGGAGGAACTAACTGAACTGAAACAAGATCGTGGTTTAAAGCTAAGATTTGCTGAACTTCCTTTGGACAGTTTTTGGTTGACTGCTCCCAAGGAGTTCCCCATTCCGGCCAACAAAGTTTTGACATTGCTCCCATTTTCCACAACATATGTGTGTGAGCTGAGCTTTTCAAGCCTAACTGCTATAAAAACTAAAAACAGAGAGAGACTGAAAGCTGGTGAAGAAGAGCTTTGTGTATGCCTTTCTTCAATTCCTGCCAGGATATCGGCTTTGTGTTCATCTAAACAGGCCCAGGTTTCACACTGAGTGAGTATAAATAAATTGAGAAACTATATTGCAATTATATATACTGTATTAGGCTACAGAGTGCCATTCTGTAACATTTTTGGTTGGTGGTGTGCCACAAGATTTTTCCAATGTAAAAAATGTGCCATGGCTCAAAAAAGATTGAAAAACACTGCGTTACACTACACAATTTAAGAAGCTACACTTACTTCTGCTTCCATTGTAACACTTTTCAGTTTTGGAGCAACAACAACAGCAACAACAACAACAACAAAAAAGTGTTGGAACAAAATAAATCTTATTTTCCATTCCAGGTTGCAGGTATTCGTGGGTGCAATGCAACACTGTTCCACACACAAATAACTCTTTTGAATGGTTAAATGACTAAAATCAGAAAGCGCCACCAGCATATCTGACAAAGATGACTCATGAACCAATTCTTTAATCACTAGCTGAAAACGACGTATTGAATTTACACAAACGCCAAATAACAAATACAAAATTCTACTTTCTCATGAATATGGTATAGTGCATTGCTTAATCAGCAGTTTTTCTTAGAAAGACAAGATATTTAAATTGAATGAATTTAATGAAACCACACATCAAGCTGTCTTTTCTAACAGAACATTAAATTTAGCATTAGCTCCCAGTTTCAGAAGTTCTAGCCAGACATTCAGGGGGAAAGAATCAGAACAAAATGTAAAATAAAAAAAGTAGTGAAAGATGAAAGTGAAGGAATAAACGAGGGGTTTGTGTCTTAGTTGTTGAGTAATTAAAAACAAAAAAAAAAGCTGTGAGATTCAGCGTTTGTCACAACGATGCCAAACGCTCTCCCGACTATTTCTTTGGGATTGTTTCCAAACTGAGAAATCAAGGTTCTTCAGTCATGCTTCCCCCACAATCAAGCTTTGGAGTTGACTCCATATTCACAACGACTATAGAGTCGACTCCAAAGCTTGATTCCTTTGAATCGACTCTATTCCCATTACCTGGTATCTACGAATTGACACCAGGTATTAGGAATCGCCCTGTTAATCATGATAATGATCCTATGTACTTAATACTGTGGGTTGTTCCCCTAACCTTTAATTCGAGATTTTTGCTGAACCGATTCTTGGAACAGACTCACTCAGCGTTGCAATCGATTTCAGAATATTAGCAAGGGTTTGAATCGTTATCATTTCCCTTGCTTCCATTTGTAGGAAGCTGCCTTAATCACGATGTACCCAGGCTACGCAGGCAGGACCGAGCTCCGGGACAACCTGGAGGCCGCTTCAGATCCGTCTCCATGATTGTGCCCGACCACGCCGTCATCGCAGAGGTGTGCTCGGGTGCCGTCATTCATTACATTATGTAATGAACGCAATAACGGATGTATTCTGGCGTGTTACAGAACCGTTTCACGTTGTCTTTTTTGCTGTAGGTGGACTTGTGAGCTGAGGGCTTCAAGTCCAGTGAGACTCTGGCGAAGAAGATGATTCAGCTGTATAAGCTGTGCAGCAAGCAGCTTTCCCGGCAGGACCACTACGACTTCAGCATGAGAGTCGTCAACTCTGTTATCGTCATGGCCGGGTATGTCCGTCTATGAACAGGGTGAACATATTAGATTAGATTAGATTCATCCGTTGTTTTTTCTAAATTGTTAATTAAAACTATCTATAAATGTAACAGATGTCTTGCTGTAATAAATCGAGCGTGTGTGTGTGTGTTCCAGGTCTCTGATGCGAGAGAACCCACACCTGAGTGAGAACGTGGTGTTGATTAGAGCGCTACGATACTCCAACCTGCCCAAGTTACTCAAGGATGACGCAGAACTTAAAATAAAATAAATTGATAAATAGTAAAGAACGCCAAAGCTTACATATGGAGTATCAAAGGTCATTATCACAGGATCACTGGAATCAGGCACTAGGAGGAAATTCCAGGACAAATTAGGAAATACAATTAACTGACATTTGCAAATTCTTTGCAACTAAAAAGCTGTAATTATATAACTTTTTTTTAAAGCATTTAAAGTATATAACATTAGCACCTTGTAATGTTATACCAGATGAAAAGTAAAGAATCCTGGAACATCTGAACATCCATAATCTGAAAATCTTGAACCTAGTGTCAATCGAGTCAATCCAATCTTTCTTGTGTGCGTTTAGCGGTATTCTGTCGGACCTCTTTCCTGGTGTGGGTGTCCCCGAGCATGACTACGGCGCGCTTTAGTCGAACATCGAGGCAGCTCTATGCGCCCGCTCCCTGCAGCCCGTCTCCAGCATGACCGCCAATGTGATCCAGCTGTATGAGACCATGCTGGTGCACCAGGGCGTCTTGCTGGTGGGCCCTACAAGAGGCGGTAAAACCACAGCGTACCGTGCCCTCGCTGACCCACTGAGCACCCTCCACGAGACAGAGGGCTGCGAGGTGAATCCCTTATACAAGCCCATCGAGACCGACGTGCTCAACCCACAGTCAGTGAGCATGGACGAGCTGTATGGTGAAGACGACCCTCTCACACTGGAGTGGAGTGCCATCAAACCGTCCCTCGGCAGTGACACCGCCGACACGCACAAGTGGGTGGTGAGTGACGTACCTGTGGACGTGCCTGTGGATTGAGAAAATTACCCCCGTGTTGGACAATAACAAGACGCTCTGTCTGGCTAACGGTGAAAGGATCAAGCTCACACCTTCTACACACATGTTATTCGAGGTGTTACCCATCAGACACAGGTAGCATCGGTCCTAAAAACCATCACAAACAAGCACAAGCATGTCATTTCCAAGAAGATTTTTTTTTTTACATTAAACGCGTTCCTGATGGAAAGGTCACACACAAACGTATCTTTAAGACTTCACTCTTTCACACGCCTATAACGAGCGATAAACGCATACGAAGCATGTTATAAAGCCTCCGTAATGCATTATGCATAGTATTTAAATAAATATTATTATAATAACATGCACTACACTACATTATGAATTCTTAACGTATTGTTAACACGTCTTTACTGTGAGCGGGATGATGACCAGACGCACGCAGGCTCCCGGGTACTCATATCCGTAGACGTACTGATACAGAGCCATCCTGGCCACGCACTTATCCAGATCCATGTCCCAGTATTAGCACAGCTGCTTCTGCCACTGAAAGTTACTGCTCGAGTCCACCTACGTGAACACATGCAAAAAGACATGTGATATATATACGATCTCACTGTATACGAATTGGGCATTCTCACTGACGATATAGCGTGGATAGTTTATAATGAGTGCATTCATACTGTATAAACCTGGGAACTGATCTGCATATGCACTGCTGTCAGAGCTGCAGTTATTTTTAAAAGATTTATTAACAGCTTCTGACCAATCAGATCTGACCACACCCATGATTCCCTTTGCTCTGAAGAGAAGGTGTGTAGCCATCTGTACCCTTTCATTGACGAGCTCCGTGACGATGTCTCTGGCGTGGACATCCACAGTAATGAGAGCTGTGATGATTCTCTGATGTATTTTGGGTAAGTTACCCAAGAGTGGCCAACACATTCAGCCTCTGTATAAACACACACACACACACAGAGTAATACCCGTACATTACCACATGTTACACCATACACCATTATGTCATGTAATCAGAGAAGGAAATCTGAACTACAGTTCCCAGCAGCCACTGCATCACAGTCACATGACCACCTGCACCTGGATCACATTCCTGGTAAGCACTTGTGTATTTAGCCACAGTTTTCACTGCACTCTTTGTCTCACGTTTGTCTTTCTTTACCTTTGTCCTTGGTGCTGTGTTTTTCTCTTTGGTTTATGTTTAGTCTTTGCCACAGTGATTTGCCCCAATGTCAGTGTCTTTTGTATTTTGTTTAGTTCTTTATTAAACTTGAAAAATCTGCACTTGCATCCGTCTCAACCTCCATATCGTGACACAAAAATATAAATATAATATAATATTATATATATAAAATGTGTGTGGGGGTATATATTAATAGAGAGAAAGGCATTTCTTCTCAGGGGGGAGGGGAGTAATCAATAGGAAGAAGGATCTGAGAGGGAGCATGGACAAAATTAATGGAACTTTTTCCTGGTTTGGCCCTAAATTTGGGCCAGATTAAATTTCATCTGTACAAGTTGGACAATAGGGATGGGGAACATAGATCCAGTACCCTTAAACCCAATTAGAACTTCTATTCCAACCATTAAAACCATTTTTTATCTTGAAATCTAGGGGCTTACCCAAACAATAAACTCTAATCACCTAATTTTTAACCAATAAAAACTCCCTTTTCCAATGTTGAAACTCAGGGGCCAACCCTAACCCTGAACTTAACCATCAGAAACAAATATGTTCTCTAAACTGATCCTCCAACCCCCAATAGTTAAACTCACCTAAAACATCTTACATTTAGACAGATTTTTTTTTAAAGTCTTTAATTTATTTATTCATTTTCATATGGTTCATTTACATGTGATTCATTTACATATGATTCATTTTCATGAGATTCATATTCAAGTGATACATTTTCATGTGATTCATTTACGTTGATTCATTTACATGTGATTCATTTTCATGAGATTCATGAAAATTCTTTTTTTTTTTAAGTGCCAGAATTCGTTTTTAACACAATATATAGATTAAAAATATATATATAATTTCTTTCCCATTTTTTTTTTATACAACTGATATTTTCTCATAGAATGTTAAATACATATAGAGGAATATATGCAGAATGAAGGACAAGGTTTTGTGCCTGTGCCACCTCCCACACCAATGAGTGTTGGGTTGAGTCATCGCCTAACCTAACCCTGCCTGAGCCTTTTTATTAAAGGTGTTTAATTTAGTTTGATGTGGTTTAGTTTGTTAGAATGTGAATTTATCCGTTATATGTAGGCTAGCTAACTGCGTAGTTAACTAACGTTAGTCAGCTGACAAGAAAAATATCAGACTTTTTCCTCATTCCCTGCCTGTCCAAACCCTGCCTCCTCTACATCAGATGCCCACGATGTTGAGACCAACTCGACCAGTGAAAGTTCTCAAGTGACATTTGAGTCATCCCAGCCCGTTTCAATCTGTGTGCAATCTTTTACAGATGATGACAGCCAAGCGCAGCGAGTTGAGTCTTCTCCCATCTCTGCAGCTCTCGTCCCGACAAGACAGTTTAAATCAGCTTGGCTACAAGAGTTCGACTGGTTACGTTATGACAAAGGGAAAATGTACGGCACCTTTTGTGCTAAAGCAGGACAAGATATTGCTGGTAAAACAGAGTTCATTACCAGTTCGAGTCATTTTAAAAAAGAAACCGTGAAGAAGCATGCAGACAGTACAAAACATGAGAACGCCAAGGATTGTGTCATTGCTAGGTCTGCCCCTCGTGCCACCCCAATCGTGAAAGCAGTGCAATGTGCTAGTGATAAAGTCACTGAAAAAGAGATGAGGGAATTGAAAATAAAATTCAATGCAGCCTACATGACTCTGAGCCTGAATAAGCAGGAAATGAATAAAAAAGTGAAAAAAAAAGAAACAAATGACTGCACATTTAAGTATTTATGGTAATTTTTTTACACTCTTTTTCAGTGTATCATGGCTGACCCTGTGCTCTGACCCCAACTTCCTAACAACCTGGGATATGCAAAGAAAAGAATTTCATTGTGCTGTAATGTATATGTGATCAATAAAGACTCATTATTATTATTATTATTATTATTATTATTATTATTATTATTATTATTATTATTATTATTATATGACGTACTGAATATTGCACATATTGTGTATGTAAAGAATACATTGTGTAAACTATGGGAGGCAGAGTAAACAAAGGCAGACAGTACAGAGGGGAAAGAAAAGGCAGTGTGAGGTAGCCATTTAACAATGATATCATCATATGTCATATGACATCACTATTTTGGCTCCTGAAAATTTGAAAATTTGATTTGGCACATAAATATTTTGGGTTTAGGAACCAATGGCTCCAAGATCTTTTTTTGCCTGGAGTCCTGGAATATGTTTAATAAAATAAATAAATGAATTTTTTTAATGGGATCCAGAGAGGGAAGGAGATCTACTAAACCTCAAACAACAACAACAATGACCAAACCCTGAAAGGAGTAAGTACAATCCTTTTCTACGTAAAGTCTACAAAGAGTGTGCACACTGAAAACAAAGAAGAGAAAAGGATATATACAACTTTGCAAAGAAAGTTTTCCTGTTCTCCTGTTGGGATGTTCTTCCTCCATTTTATGCCGGTAGCTCACCCAGACCTCAAAATTGCAGTCCTGTGAAGAAATACAAGGTGTATTTTATGCTCACATCTTCCAAGATGTCCATCATAGGAATGATTCCTTGATTCATCCACCAGATGGCATCACTTCTACATTTTTCCCTATACATACACAGATATGTGTTTTGTTTCTGATTTGGTGTTGTGTTGATTGAATAATTTCCTTGACTGTTTCTCCTTTCTGAATTCTATTTCATCTTAAAGGATTTTCTGCCCCTATTCATTCTTCCCCTTTGCACAGGCTGTTCCATCTTTCTTCCTTTTTAAAGTGAACTTACTTTTACAATATGTCTGTAGTATTGCACAACAGATTTGAAGTCTTGGCTGACTCTGGACCAATAAGGGAACCTGCAAATGTAAGTGAAAACCAAATTCAAGGTGTCTCAAATCAAAAACTGCTGTAGATTTAACACTGACAAAATATTTCAAATTGTTACAGGCTCTACATCATTCAGAAATTCTGGCGGCCACAACACCGGCTAATCCTTATCCACCAAGTGTGTTCAGACAGGTCACAAAATCCTTCATTAAACCTTCTCCAAACCAGTCAACACTGGAAAAGGTCAAACAAAACACAGCACAGTGGATGGACAATAATATAGAGATCTTAAAAGAACACTACGATGAAGTAATAGCAACCATTTTGTCTGAAATAAGGGAATTGGACATTCAGGTTTTCAACAGAGCAGTAACCTGGAGCAAAACAAGATATAGAAAGAAATTCACAGCGAGTTCAGCACAGACCCTGAAATCAATGTTAACAGAAATGCCAAAAAAGTCACTCACCCCATTGGCTGAATCCTTCAATGACCCTGAATCGTTTCCACCTCTTAAACCGAGTACGCAACCTGTTATGGGTTCCTATGCGGGGACCGTAAGGGAAAATAGGGGGTTCGGTAGAGAGAGGAAAGCCAGACTTTCATTAACCCCATCACAGGCTGGCCCTAAAGGAAAAAGGGGAGAAAGGAACTTAAAACAACATGCAGAACAAACAGTAGAAGTGCCTATGGTCACAGATTTAACTAAGGAACTACAAATAATAATGGAAGAAAAACCAATTAGTTTACCATCAACTTCTACTCTACCGAGGGAGGACCTGGAGAGCAGGAAACAAACCAAGCAGCTTGAACCATACAGCAATGTAGTGTGTTAGGAAAGTGGTTTCCACAGTATGAAGACCTGCTGGAGGAACTTGCAATCAGAGATGTTCCATCACATCTGTGGAATTGTGATGTATTTGTCCTGCAAGACCAGTTTTACTCTACCCGTGTGGTTGGGGAGGTGGGTAAACCCTGTGTAGAGGTTACTGCTGGGGAGAATGGAGAGACCACGACAGTCCTTCAGCATTCAATGCAGCGGGAATTGGTCCATTGATCCAATATTGGTCCATTTTAACTGAACAGCCGGCCCAATTTACCTGAACATTGTGTTGTGGCTCAAGAGGGTTCCTGCTGATACTCTAACCCTCATAATTTTTAAACAATGATACTTTTTCATATGTTTAAAAGAAATTTATATTGATGATTCATGATTTGATGAGATGATGAGACATGATAGCTTATTTGATGGCATTATAAATCATTTTCCAAAAAGTGGCCCATGTTAGCTGACTTCACCCTAGCCATATGGAAAAGTACCTCATGTACACACTTAACTATGGTGGTGGATCTTTAATGTTTTGGGGATGTTTTTCTGCCAGAGGACCTGGACATATTGTTAGGATACATGGCATCATGGACTCATATGGATCATCATGGACCAAATATCAAAATATCAACAGATATTAAATAAAAACCTGACTGCCTCTGCCAGAAAGATTAAAATGTGCCGTGGTTGGATCTTCCAGCAGGACAGTGATCCAAAACATACATCAAAATCAACACACAATTGGTTTACTGACCACAAAATCAAGGTCCTGCCATGACTATCCGATGTGTTAACTCTTTCAAGTCATTTAACAGTAATGAGCAGTATTAAAAATATTAACATGGATATCTGAGTCTGATAATAAAATTAACTTCTACTTACAGTCAAATATACTCTACTGTGTGGATTTTAGAAAGGTAATATCATCTCAAATGTATCACTAGTGATTTTTTTACTAACCGGTAGTATAAGTCACGACGTCACTGAGGAAGAAAATCAGAAATGCAGGGAGCATTTTATATTAAACACCGCGAAGCACAAAGTTATGTTCATATCCACTGTGTGTAAGGGGCAGGGGAAACTGGTGCACGCTGCTTAAAAGGTTTAGTTTAATTTAAGTTCATTGTCATTATATGCTGTATTTGCGCGCTTGCAGTGTAAATTCTGTTGTCTATTATAATGGAAGTGATGTGTTAGTAACGAGGCCGCATTGCGATCACGCGCGGTGTAGACACGCTGATACAGATGTGTAGCGCGAGTAAGATCTGTAATGTCTAATTGAAACACAAAATTTTATATTTATTTGATAGTATTTATGCATTATTTTCAAGGCTGCACAAAAAGCACTGAATTAAACTACAGTCCTAATTAATAATATATATTCTGGTGTGTGTGTGTGTGTGTGTGTGTGTGTGTGTGTGTGTGTGTGTGTGTGTGTGTGTGTGTGTATTGGGTTCTTTTCTGTTTTGGACAAACACTTGTGTAAAGTTTTAGTCTGAAGTAAAACTCAGTTTGTGGATTTTATTTCAAATAAGAAGAAATGGTACTGAAAGTTTGCCCCGCCCCATCTGATTAATCTAAAAAATAATCGGCCAACTAATCGATTATGAAAATAATGGTTAGTTGCAGCCCTAATAATTATTAATGAATGAATCATCCCCACTCCTTCCTCCAAGTGGATTTACCATATATTGTGTATGAGTATGGTTCATGTAGACCAGTTTACCTCACAGCTCCATGTTCCCTGATTCGATCCTGAGCTCAGGATACTGTTTATGTGGAACTGCAGTTTCTCCCTGCGTCTGTGCAGGATTCCTCCAGGTTTTCTCCCACCACACAGACCTACTGGTTGGTGAATTTCCTATGCTATCTTGCCCCAGGGTGTGAATGAGTCTGTGATTCTGTGTCTGTGTGTGTGTCCGTGGTCTCCTGTGATGGACTGATGTAAGATATATTCTTGCCTCCTGCCCATTAATCCTGGATAAACTTTGGATCCTCCTCAATCCTGAGCAGGATGAAGTGGTTACTGATGATAAATAAATGAGCAAAGTTGACAAATTACATCTGCTTTTTACTTGTATCTACTCTATGGGTCAATATCGTACACTCATATAATTGTCAGATTATTAGAAATCCATGGCTTCAATATGTGAAGGGGAAAATATTGTTAATATAAAATGATATCTAATTCCTTTAATGCAAATAGGTTGAGTACAAAGCCACCTACTAAGCCACTGCAGTGGAACTGCATGATAGAAGTAACAACTTCATTCATGTCATGTTCTGTGAAGAGATTACTACACACCTTTGTAAGATATATTCAATTTCTTGTCTATTTCTGACATGGAACAGCCTTCATTTCTCAAAACAACAATAGACTGATGAGTTTCTGAAGAAAGCTCTTTCTTTCTGGCCATTTTGTGACTGTAATCAAACCCACAAATGCTGATGCTCCAGGTTCTCAAGTAGCCCAAAGAAGACCAGTTGTATGGCTTTCTTAAACAGCACGACGGTTTTCAGCTGTGCTAACATCATTGCACAAGGGTTTTCTAATGATGAATGAACTTTTTACCATGATAATGTCAGATTAGCTAACACAATGTGCCATAGGAACACAGGAGTTGCTGGTTGGTGAAAATGGGCCTTTCCATGCCTACGTAGATATTCCCTTAAAAATCCAGCTATAATAATGACTGTATTTCTGATCAATGTTATTTTAAAAATTGTGATTTTCATTCAAAAGCAAGGCAATTTCTGAGTGACTCCAAACTTTTGAACTGTAGTGTTGCTAAGGTGATAAAGTTAATAGTAATTCTCTCATGGTGGTGTTCTAGTTATAATATCAGTACAAGCCACTGTATAAGGTGTGCTACTGTAACAAAAGAGGCAGAACATTAGTTTGGTTTGGAAATTACCAGAGTGTTTGATCATTCTAGACAGCATGGCTCAGGTTAATTGTCAGTCATAAAATACAATAAGTGGAGAGAGGAAAAGTAAAAGGATATAATGGCTACATGCTTAAATGATGCACTGATCGATTTTCTGTGCATTAGAGTGTGTGTTTTTATGAAGCATTGTAAGAAGCAGTGGAATAAGGTGGACTGAGAAATATAGAACATTACTTAATAGGTCCAATACTGAATATACAGAGAGTTTTATTTAGTGTACATACATTTTATGAATTCATGCTGGTTTTGTTTTCTCATTTATTTTACTTTTTTTTATTCTATGGTATGCTGGTATGGCAAGAAACAAATTATAAATGCTACTTACCTTTTAATGGTGTTTTTTAATTGTGTGTGTGTGTTTTAACCTAATCGGTTTACAGTGAATTCTATAAAAGATTGGGTATGAATGTGGATTTAAAAATAAACAGCTTTAATCTCTATGGTTACGTGAACACAGTACACTAAGTAAAAATCTCTGCATACGGGTGGACTGAAAATGAGGAGATGGGGGCAGGCTCAAAAATCAGTTCTTTATTTTCCTTCACTATTTCTGTCTCTTTTCAGGAATTTTATTACACTATGCACATATCTAGACACGTGGGTCTCCTGTGTCTGTCCTCTCTCTCCCCCTTTTATCCTGCTCATTGAAACACAGAACACCTGTTACAAAATCCTGCACAGGTGTAGATCCTTACCACTCACTTTTCCCTGGCTCCGCCCTCCATTCACAAACTGGTGTTCAACCAAACCCCGCCTCCACAAATAAGTAGTGGGCTACTTCTATATTTCCCAGTCTACCTCATTTCTCTGCTTATTATGATGTTTCATAAAAACACCATTTAATACACATAAAATCCATCAGTCCATCATTTAACCAGCAACCCATCATTTACCCATAGGTGTGAGGTGTTTCATGCATCTCTTCCTGTAAATCCCTTCACTTTTCCTTTCTTCACTTACTGTATTTCCAGTCTTTCCCAATTAACCTGAACCATGTTGTCTAGAATTACCAAACCATGTCTGAAAATTATTCAACTATAAACATATGTACATGACAGATTATTAACCCTTATGTTTAATGTTTAGAGTAATTACATACACTTTGTTAGTGTTTAGTGGTATTGCCTGTTCATTGATTGAACTTGGGGTAGCCTTCCACAAGCTTCTCATGATTTGCTGTAATTTGTGCTCATTCCTCCGGACAGAACTGTTTTGAGGGCCTCATTGCTCAGACATGCTTTTTCACTTCAGTCCACAAATTTTCTTTGGGAGTCAGGTCAGGGTGTTTTTGATGGCCACTCGAGTAGGTTTACTTTGTTGTCTTTAAGCCATTTTGTTACAACTTTGGAGGTATGCTTAGGAACATTGCCTTGCTTTACATTTTATTTTTTCCCAATAACCTGTGTTCAATTTCCCTTACTCGCCCTACTAGGCCAAAACCAGTGTGCACTTGCAGCATGAGGAGACGAGTGTGTAGTAGGGTGTTGTTTTTTAAACTACTATATTTTCTATAGTTGCTATCTAAAATGACCTTTAATACAGAGGAGGTGGACTATGGGGAGGTGCAATACCAGTACCCTGATACTAACATAACATAGAGGTTCTCTCTTTTTTTGGTGTACAGACAATGCTAATGTTTCCTCTTCGTTACTTGACAAAGTTATTATTTTAGCTGTCGAACACAGTATGTTGGAGTTGGAATGAAATAATGAATATTGATATTATTTTATTTCCACTCCAATATACTGTGGTAAAAATATATATTTTTAAAAACAATAACTTTGCCAATGTCCAAATATTTATGAACCTGACTGTATCTGCTGGGTCTGCAAAAATAATGTAATTAATAAAATAAAAATAAAATAAAAAACAGCTTGGATGGTCATTGTGCATGTTTTTTCTAGTCCAGCCAACTTTTCTGATTTTTATGGAATTAATGAATTAATTTTATTATTAATATTATCATGTTTTTTTCATACATCTTGCAATGTGCTTTTGGACACATTAGTGATGGGTTTCCTTCAGGTGATCTGGTTTCCTCCCCAATTCAAAGACATGTGTTGTAGGATGATTGGCATTTACAAATGATCCGTAGTGTGCGAGTGTGTGTGAGTGTGTGTGTGCAATTGTGCCCTGCAACAGGTTGGCACCCTATCCAGGGCTGTCCCCTGTCTTGTGCCCCAAGTCCCCTGGGATAGGCTCCACGCTCCCCCACGACCCTGTGTAGGATACGTGGTACAGAAAATGGATGGCTGGATGGATGGATGTCCCAAATCAATGTCACTGCTACAGCAAAATCATAGAACTTTGGGGTAATTAAACTTATGCCAGAAAATTCTACTGAGCTTCGTGCCACTGCAACATTATTTTTTTTTTAAACTTATGGCTCAATACTAAACCTACCAAAAGTTGTAACTGCTGTTTTTCTAAGTTGAGCAGTGTAAGTGTGAGTTCTTTTGGCGTGAGGTATTTGTGTTGCACTGTGATGAATAATTTGCTGTATATTCCTCTTTAAACAGTGCCTATGTCCAGTGATGAATAATTAGTAAGATTTGATGGTAATATTAGTCTACACTTATTTTCAAACTTTTTGTAACATATTTTCTGTCTATTCCAGATGTGTGGAGTCCTTCACATTGGAATAAGATGAATAGTTAATGTTGAATTAGGATTTGCATGGATTACATGTGTCTGGATCGGACAGTGTTGCATGTTACGTGGTGGTTTCTTTTGCTGTTGATGTGACCTGTTGTGCTGATGTGGGTCTCACTGCAGTGACATGTTTGTTAGTTTAGTTCAGTTACAGTCTCTTTGCAGCAGTGTAGTTTGAGTGTCTTGTTTCTTTACTGAACCGTAGACTGTTGAATAGAATAAAGTAATGTGTGAATATACAAATGTATATTATATACGGTGTGCTATGGACATGTAATACAATGTATACAAAACACAAGTCTCAATATTTAATACAGTGCAATGGTCACAAACACGAGGAATGGAGCGTATACTGCACAATCTGTGAGTGAATTGAAAGTCTTTATACTGTATCTGTGATTGTGCTGTGAATTTAATGCAGGTATGTGATCTGGGATTTGCAGTGCATGGCAGAGATGTTTGTGGGCCGCAGTGCAGGATGGGAAATGTAGTTCGTGACATGAGTAGATTTAATATGATAAACTTAATAGGATCAAATACAGTTTAAATGAAGTGGATACATTTATAATGGAACTTTTTTATGCCTTTCACAAATGGCGCCCAGCGAAGGAAATAAATTTGTATTAAATTGAAACGAAGCTCATAGATGATAAATTTTGTTAGACTAGTTAAATACACATACACATTACTCATGATTAGAGAGATTTACAGAAAGTGAAGAAAGTTTAAATGTCATGTATGAAGGGTCTGAGTGATATTTTGAGTGTGGTGCAGTTGTAAGTTAAT
Source organism: Ictalurus punctatus (assembly GCF_001660625.3). NCBI lineage: Eukaryota > Metazoa > Chordata > Actinopteri > Siluriformes > Ictaluridae > Ictalurus > Ictalurus punctatus. The sequence continues at coordinate 2,449,092 of NW_026521086.1, forward strand.
AAGGGACAAAGGGGTGCATGCACGTCTACCCTTTAAACTAAACACTATTGTTGTACACAGTAAAACAAATTCAATAGGATGTTTTGAATAAAAATTAGTGGGATAAAAGAGACCAGAGAACTGTAAATACATGTCTAGATCTCAACCTCATTTACTCTATTTTTTAGTTCTGTATTATTGGGATTATACTCATTAGCACAGATGGGATATTAACATGTTAGATTAGTGTACATCACAAATAGTCCTAGACTAAAGGATTTAGTTTTTTCATTCACCAGAAGGATATTAAGAAAGGAATTCAGGAAGGGAGAAGAATGAATCTTTGTTGTATTTTGTTGTATTTTTGCAGACAACAGACTAGAACTCTTTGACAGATTAACTAAACATGAGAGTAGAAGACCCCTTTATGAGAGGGGGTATTCCAACAAATGATATTTGATTAGAGAAGTACATTACACGAAGATGAGAGAACTGAAGGGATGGGAGATTAAATCAAGTATTACAAGAAAAGCAGGGAATTAGCCATCACCTGCGGAAAGAGCCATTTTATTTATTTATTTATTTATTTATTTATTTATTTAACCTTTATTTAACCCGAATAGCCTCTCTGAGATTACTTCAATAATTTTTAAATGATTTAATAGACCAACATTATTTAATCTCTGCAGCAATATTTCATGATCCACTGTGTCAAGCCTTTGATAAAACAATAAACAGCGAAGTGCAGTAATCACCTTTATCTAGAGATTACACAATATTGTAAAATAGTGAACTAATATATTTATCTTTCATATCAATTCTGTATTTTATTCTTCATATACACATTACAAACATTAGTACAAATCTAATCAGCCCCTTTGATCTATGCCAAATATCTTAGTTCTGAAAATCTTTTCAGCTTGCTTTAGGCAGAGTTTCAATTTTCAGTCTCAGTCGGACCTGTACAGAGTGCACCTTCTCCTGAACTCTTGTCCCCGACAGCAGAGCCACTTATTGGCAACTAAATCAAAGATTAAAAGAAATATTTACAAAAGATTTATGAAGTTGCTTGGATATCAGTGAGCACTCATTTTGTTTCCAATTTTCAGTAAAATTGAGTACATTAAAAAATAACCAAATACACCAAGCATTTTCTGCAGAGGTGCTTACTGGAAACTTACCCCACGTACTGCCTACAAAAACTGAGCATGCAGCATGCAAAGTTCTGGTATCCACTTCTCCACTCTTTAGTAGGTTGAATCAAATCCCTGCCGAACCCTGTAGAATAAGTGAAGTGAGAGCCATGTGCCTCATGATCATATTCAAATGTAGAAATGATTACTAGGTTCACTAACACTTTTTGGTGGAAGTGCAACACCAACATCAGGAAACACAGCTTCAAAATCAACTTCATCACTCATCTGAGACAGAACAGTCCATTTTTTAATGATATTGAGATAATGAGGAACAGTATGGGTGTAACGTAAAATACACTGAATGTCAGGCCTTACACGGTGGTGTAGTGACATTGGAGGCAGAGCAGAGAGACAGAGTGGTGAGGCCATGAGCTGTAATGATATCTTCTGCAGAGCAGAGGGGTAGGGGGATGTCCTCAGTGGAACCACGCAGCGGAGTAATGACCTCAGCTGAGTAAGGAAGCAGAGCAACCAAAGTGGAGCAGGGAGGGTGGGAGATGATTTTACCTACGTTGTGAGCCCCCTCCTCAAAGAATTTATTGAGGGCGCACCTGGCATTTGAGTGGCTCTGACCCAACTTCCCTTCCCCAGTAGTTCCCACATCAGGCAATTTTTCTCCACTCTACAAAGGTATGACAAAGAGTGGCCTCAAAGTCTGGCTTTAAGCATCCGGCCTGGCAAGTGCAGGCAATCCCAGTTAATCAGCCTGGAGTGTTCTGGGTAACTGAGTTCCCCCACACGGCAACTCTTGCGGTGCACTGCTGCTGTCTTCTGCTGACTGTGCGAGGTGTAGCACAGCCTCTTACACCTCACTTGTGCCTTAATACGTCTTAAAATGCTACAAGCAACATATGGAGAAATGAAGCATTTGTTTTAATCCTATGTGCCATGATATGGCAATGACAATTCCATGGATGCAGCATTTCCTTTTAGCGAAACACAACATGAGTTTTAATGCATTAAAAAGCTCTTTTTGTTGGAAAGAAAGAGAATGGTAATGGGTAGCTGATTGGCCTACAGTGAGTGACACATCATGTGTAAGTGAGTTCTTAAAAGAGCCGGACACTGCCAGTACCAGCAGTGTGATCCTGACTCCAGGACAGGAGTCAAAATGGGAAAGGCACAGATGCACAATAGCATTCCAAATAGTGTCCCCAGTGATACCCCTTGCTCACAGAAACAGAGCACAGGCCAGTGTCTATACTATTTCCCAAAGCACCAGCTCAGCCTAAAACGTCTCTTTAAGTGACTGATGAATGTGAAGGTGTCAGGGTTGAACTAAAGTCGGAACAAACTGAACCAGTGGACAGAGAGTATCACAGCGCGCACTCTCATTTAAAAAAAACAGACATGGAAAATCATTTAAGTACATTGGTAGTTGGGCTATAATGCAGAAGAGTGACACGGCACTACACACAGCCAGCTGCTATTCCTGGGACAACACCACCAATGGACTCTGCATGGCCAGATGGGAGAACTATGCAATAATACATTTTATTTGTCGCCGCCTTTCATAACACTCAAGGATACCTTATAAATAAGACAACATACAGATATAGGTGCAAGCGGTGATTATCGGGAACCAAGCACAAACTGCTTGTGTACAGTTATACGATTGACCATGTCTCTTTTCAAATATAATACAAGTCTTTAAGTGTCTCTACATGGAAGTGTTATTCTATGTACTATATTACAATATACAAATAATATTGTCTTCATTTTAGTTGGACAGCAATGCATTCAGTCATGTCTAGCAACTTAACAAATGTTTTCAGTATTTAGGATATATAAAAATGAAGGTATTTTGAAGATCACAGATTTCTTTTGCAAACGGATTAGGCTTAGATGGTTTTAGACTTTATTGCACTAGACGGTAGAGTAGTGCGTAGTGTAAGTACATAGTGTAAGTGTACAGTACTTCATTAAGGACACTACTTTAATATTTACTCTCCGAAGTGTGTTTTCAGTACAGAAGTAATGTAATGAGTAAACGCACCGTGCAGACCAACTAATCGAAAATGAGATTCGTTTCCAACGATTTTCATAATCGATTATTATCGATTAGTTGTTGCAGCTCTAAATATAATATAACATTTGCAATCACTGTGATGGAGAAAATATGGAATGCAAAGTGCAATCTTCTTTATTGATCTATTTGTTTATATCCCTATTCCATTCATTTCTATGATTTAGTCATCTGGTGGGCGTGGTTGAGTGCGCAGGTGCGTCATTCAAACCGAGCGAGATGACTGTTGAGAATCAGCGCGAGACAGCTCCTTTCAGCTAAATTGAGGTACTTCTGTTGGTTGTATGAATAAAACACATCACGATTCTGATTAGCGTAGATTTACTACAGGTGCATTATTATTATTATTATTATTATTATTATTATTAATATTAGTAGTAGTAGTAATTATTATTCCTCTAGTTCGCTCCTTCAGTGTAGCGTTTATACTTCTTACACGTTAAACAATCTCCATTATTGCGCTTTTAAACATGGATATGACAGGATGGATTCCTCAGCTTGCCTTAAATTGACTCTTTATGACAATGGGAAACAATTCTCTTACAGTTCCTGTGAATAAAATCTAAAGAGTCTCAAACTCCTATTTATGAGGCTCATCAGGGCTCATACAAGCTTTTAGTCATTTAAAGTAATATCACTTTACTCTTAACTGTTCTTTGTGAGTGGTTTTTAAGATTGTTTTCACTGTAAACTGTCCTGTGGTATCTGTCATTGGTCTCTTTTGTATTACTCGGTGTCTTGTTTACATCCAGAACTGTGTGTGTAAGTGTGCACTGTAGGATCGCTATTCAAGCAACAAATTCCTTGTATACTCCAGCATACTTGGCCAGTAAAACTTATTCTGATAACTTGGGTTTGGACCTGCATGAAGTTGCCACCCTCACCCAAAATGTCGGCAAAATTGTCTCAATCGTTTGTGCTCCGTTTGTGCCCAAAAAAAATTCGTTTGTGCTGCTTCGATTTTGAAGATATTTAAAAGAATATTCATAGGTCATTCTGAGGTCTCTCAGACTCCCCATATGCTCTTAATTCACCACAAATATTCTCAATCGTTTGTGCTGCTTTTGTTTTTAAAATATTAGACATTGACTTATATGCACAAATCTCCTTGGTGTGAGCACACTTTGAGTCGAAGTGCCGAAGACTTTTTCAAGACAATTCATATCATCATTTGTTCAATAAACAATTCTCTTTACTTCATTCACTGGTCTCTCATGATTGAACTTTTCATTTATTTACAAGGAGAATCATGTTACACTTCACTCCCACCACTAGGTGTCAGGGACACTTCTGTTCTCGATGCTCTAGTGGAAATTAGTGTTAGTATAGGGAAAGTCGATATAGTTACTAAATCAAAATTCTGGCCAGTGTAAGTACAATGTTTTAACACTGTCAGTTACAATAATATTAGTTAACTTCAATCATAATGGTAAAACATTCAAGAGAGCTAAGATTGTCAATGTTTATTGAACAGAAATCTCACTGCTAATACTAATATGGCTAATGTAGCTATGAAATGCTAATTACCGCTGCACATGGTACCCATGTTAGTTTTTTTTAATACATTGTGCATCTAAGGGTCCACATTACCATATTGGTCCTGATATAAGATATAATATCCTTATACATTATTACTAGATTATATTTTCCTTGTATTTTGGCAAATACAGTAATACATGAAAACATGTTTATACTGTACATGACATTTTTTGCATCAGGATTATTTCAGTGGGTAATTATGTTTTGCTTATGCCAGATGCCCAAGAAACCAGCAGTGGACAGGGATTCCATTTTCACAGTCCTCCCTTCATCAAAAGAGGCCATAGTCCAAAATGTCAACATAGCTACTCCTAATCAGAGCATCTGGACAGAGCTTAGTGAGCAGCTAGAAAACAAGATCACTGCAAAGGCTCTATATACTTTTGTTAAATTGAACAGACAACATCTGGACTGCTTTAGGGTTTATTTATGAAGGTGATCATGAAACAAGTGGCAGTAGTGATGACACTCATTTTGAGCCAGGTCCCTTTCCCCAAGACCAAAAGATTGTGGACTTTTTATCTTGAAGTTTCATTTCAGAAATGGATTGAATTCATGCGTGTAACAGTTCATACAAAAACAAGTTCTCTAAAACACAAAAAAAGGGAATACACAATTCTGAAGTGTAGCATCTGGAAATGTGATAAATCATCACATTTGGGAAGAAGCGAAAAGCCCCTGCACATTTGTCTTTAAAAGAGCCCAGGTCTATCCATCAGCCACAGAGAAATTCATAGAAATCAGAGGCAACTGTGAGGAATGTCATGGCCACATTCACATAAAATGTGATGGAGAGCCTGAAATGAACAGCCCAATGGTGCTCAAGTGCTGAATTAAAAACACTGACTCCCTGCACACTGGCTGTTCGAAGCCTGCGATGTCTGGTAACTTGCCTGTGCAGATAGTCAAAGAACTGTGTGAGGAAAGAATGGAACCCTGTTTATGACAACGTGGCAATTTTTCGGAGCACACTTGGTAGTGTGCGGAAACATCGGCACATCCCTAATAGCAAGTGCACATAGCTGAAACATTCTGTACTATTTTAACATGTTATTTATTCCACCGTGGCAGTTGTTCAGAGCACATTTGTAAGCATGCGAAAGTATCAGAACGTCCTTAAATAGCAAGAGAACACAGCTGAAACATTGTAATTTTTAAGTATGTAATTTATTCCACCATAGTAGCTATTAAGGGCACATTTTTAAGCGTTTAAATGTCCCTAATAGGCAGAGCATGCCGTTTTTTTGCTGCAGGATGGTTCCTACTAGGTCTGCTAATGGGACCGCCCTCCTGACTGGCTGCCTATAAAGTCACCCGCTCCAGCGGTGCTGAGCAGCGAGATGTCACGGAGAAGAGTGTGTCCAGTTTGTCGGCGTTTCTACACCAACGTGCAGGCTCATCTCGCCCAGATTCATCAGCAGGGTCCAGAGGAACGCTGGCTTCACCTGGCGGCAGCGAGCGAGCGGGTGATATGCGGGTGCTCTGGACTGCCCGGTGTCTGCATGTGGCAAGAAAGGTTTCCGCCGGCTAGACAGCCACCTGTTCCACCTTCACCAGCTCGCCGGGGACACGGTCAGGAAGCTACTGCTCAGCGCCAAAATAAAGCTGCTCAACAACAACTGCAAGCTTTCGGTGAGGCGAAGAAATCTAAAAGTTGCAAATGTTCTGAACTGATCGAAAAGTAGCAAAACTCTCCGCAGAATTTGAGCGGCTGCAAGCGATAGTAGCCCGGAAAGAGTAGTGGCTCTGTGGGTGAGTACCTAAACTATCTCTAGGCCTATTTTTATTGTGTGTGGGCGGCGGACTCCAGGTGGTCGCCCGGGGTGGACGTCCCAGGATGAACTTTGTTTTTCTTTCACTGATCCCCCCCCCCCCCCCTTTTTTTTTCTCTTTTCCAGAGCCAATGTTAAGTGTACACGGCTTGGCTGACAAGCCTCAGATATGTCCCCAAAGCCGCGGCCAACGGCAAGCAGGAGAGGAGACACGTCGAGCGCTTCCTTCACTTTATGTGGGCCAACGCAGACAGTCCCCTGGCAGCTGCTGGCTCATTACCCAAAAACACTTAAAATTTAACATAGAAGCCAATACTCACATCAACCTCTGAACCCAGTTGGAGATAGAAAAAAAGACACCAGCCGTGAGTGAGAAGCAAGGGTCCAGATTTATTGTTCCGTTCCATCACACGAGATCCACACCGATGAGAATTCTCAGAAGTGATCTGATACCCTGAGCTTAAGCTCCAGTATTTATACTGTAATTACACAGTAAATAACCCATATGTTTCAAGAAGACTATGATCTCAATACCAATAGGGTTAAAAAAGAGCTATTCAACTTACCATTAGCTCAAAAAACAGGGCTTTTCAACTTACAAATATAATCAAAACCAGTAGCTTGACTCAGCTACCCTTATAAATGGCTCCTCATGGTTTTCTCTTAAAATTAAGGCCTTCCTTGCGAGACAAGAATCTTCACCATCTGAATTATGAGTAAGTTACATTTTCCTGTATTTCTAGTTTATAATTTATTTTCATATTTGCTCTATATCTCTATTTTATATATAGTTATACTGCTTGAAAAACGATTTACTGTACTTCCTACTTCATAATATCATTATATTACCCTTCTACTGTCCTACATATCCTACTATTCTGTATTTTATAAAGAGTTTTCTATTATTATAAGATATTACCCTTATAATATCTTAATACTCCTTTTTATTATTCTTATAAAGTTATAATGTTATGTGTGTGTGTGTGTGTGTGTGTGTGTATGTGTGTGTATTATGTCTACATGCCCGCCCTTGACTGTACGAGAGTGTGTGTGTGTGTGACTATTAAACCATAGTGTAGTACTCTTAAAGATCTTTAAAGTGTAAATCCAATTTGTCAATATCCGCCAAATACCGCTTCTGTGTGTCTAGGTGCCCATCGTCATTCCTTCTTCTCCCCTTTTCTGGATCTGGACACTCATTATCAGCTTGCGCATCTAACTGCTGTTATCATGGTGCTACTTAACTATCTTCGCAGCACCCCCTCTGGAAATGGAAATGCGCAGCCAAAACCCCCCTCCAGCTTTCAGTCTGAGGAAGATGTCACCTTCTCTGACCTGGTCCCCGACCATTCTTCCCACTTCTCACCTGCAAGTCCGCCCCACTCTCAGTGGTCCTCTCACTTCACCTTTGCTGACTTTCCCATGTCCCCAGGATGCACACCATTTTCTTCCCCCCACCACTCTCCTCAAGATTACGCACCCACCAGTCCTGTGAATTATCAATAAAACTACATATTACTCATACTAAGTGTCCCTCATGTTTATTTCATGTCATTTTTATCCACAACATAGCCCACTTGAAGTACATCGACAATGTCTTGAGAGTCCTTGAATGGATGAAATCACTGTGCCAGCGGTACAAGGTCACTCCGGTCAAGTTATTTCTGACGCGTGTTACCAAGTTCCTCCATTAACTCGATGAGTAACTGTCCAAGGGCCGAGTTGGCTCCACGAGGCTGTGGAGTCTCCAGAGACTGCTGCAGTGGGAGTGCAGACATCTGTCCGGTCGAGTCGTGCTCCACAGGCAAGGCGTGCGAGCGGAGAAGAGTGAGGGAGTACTTACAGCTCCTGCACGGCAAACTGTTGGACGCTGTCCCTGTTTCACTGGCTGATCTGAACTCGTCCAGCAGACCCGGACATGCTCAACCATTGCATCGGGCTGCTGTGTGCTCACTTCTTTTCGGTCAGCGGACACAGGACCGGAGTCCTGCAGAACCTCACGACTGAGGAGTTTGAGAACCTCGAGAAGGCTGACTCTTTCTGATCAATGTAAGTAACTTCTGTGTATTTCACTTTTATTTCCAGGGGCTGCTGTGTTGTACATGGGGGTGTTTAATATTTTTCATTCATTGTCCTTTTCTCCCAGGTGAAGCAGCACAAACCTGCCTCCGCTTTCGGATTCGCTAAGCTAGCCGTCACCAAGCTGGAGCTGAAGTGGCTGAAAGCTTTCTGCCGCCTGAGGAAGCATATGCCGGGATATGAGACTTCTGTGGGGTGGCTTTTCTTTTCTGGCACACAGGCCAGGATTTCTGCGCATGTCAAGCTTGCCCTGCGGGCACTCGTGGGAAGAGACATCACTGTGTCGGACATCCGCACAGCTCTAGCAACCTACGTAAGCATGATTAAAATGTTTTTTAACAAATTCATTCCAATGTGTTAAACGTTAAAGTGATAGAGAAATGTCTCCTGTTCACAGTGCGAACGCAAAAGACGAACAACGCATGCTCGTGACCAAGACGATGTGCTACAGCAATTAGCTGAGTCGTGGAGCTGTCGGTCAGCGAGGCGCACTCCGCCCAGTCTGCGCTAGAGTCCGCTGCGGGCATAGGTGCTACATTGGCCGGTTGTTTTTGGCTAATGGCCCTGTGTGTGTGTGTGTGTGTGTGTGTGTGTGTAAATATTTCATTAAAATGTTTGAACTGAATTCCCCTTGTCAAAAGTACAGTAGCATCACTCATGGCGAGACCACACAACCGAAATTTCCGAAAGTACATGGACTGAGCTCCGGGCGAAGTTCGCAGGCTTTGCCCAGGGAGAGAGCGTCAATTAGCTGAATTTTTTCCTCGTTGATTTCAATGGTTTATGCGTTCCTAGTCAGGGCAAGCTACTGTTTGTTGCACCTCTTCCATCCTCCTCCACGGTCTGAAGCCAGCTGCAGCCACCTTTTCATCACCGTCACAATCTCAGCACTTGTTGCCCTTGATATTAACGGGTTCTTTCAGACAGCATCTAATGAACATGAGGCAAAACAGTTGACAACTTCTGCAATTCGAGACACGCTAAAAAGGCTATTTATACTTCTACGTCAGACCTTTGCGTTGCCTGATGTGCACTTCTAAAGAAAACTGTAATAATGCGTCGTGTGTATGCAGACAACAGTTGTGATTGGTCCTTTGTGCAAACAGAGACCCTCCCCAGGATGATAAATATATCTGCAGTAATTTCATATTCACTGAGAATAAATGTAATGAAGCAGATTACTTGTAGCTCATAATAAAAGTGCTGAGGCTTATTACACACTTATTCAAGTTACAGTTAAATAATGAATATGGGCTTAAAGTGCAGTCCCTCATCTTTAATTTAAATGTATTCACATCCACATTGGAGGAAGGGTTTAGGAATTACAGCTCTTTAATATGTAGCCCCCTCTTTTTCAAGGGACCAAAAGTAATTGGCCATTTTACTCAAAAGCTGTTTCATGGACAGGTGTGGGCTATTCCTTCGCTATTTCATCAGTTAAGCACAGGGTAGCTGCAGGTAACAGCACTTACATTTTTGGAAATTTCTTGACTATGATATTAAAAAGTATTAGATTTGAAGACCTGCACATCACTTCAGTCATGCTACACGATACATCAGCTATAATGGATTGTGTTCATGCATATACATCCATTCCTGGGTTTAAGTAAACTACAGCAGGGTAAACTTCTATAGAGGTAGATGGGAGACTGTTTGCATTACCATTTGCTCCAACAGTGAAAGAAAAATCCAGTATTTCCTTCCCATGACTTTCCAGGAAAGGAAAAAACTAGAGAGATAAGACTTTAAGGACCTGCAGACAGCCTGTAAGCAGGTAAAAGGTCTGGAGTTGATTCCAGGTGTGGCATTCACATTTGGAAGCTGTTGTTGTGAACGCACAGCATGCGGTCAAAGGAGCTCTCAATGCAAGTGAAACAGGCCATCCTTAGGCTGTAAAAAAAGATCCATCAGAGAGATAGCAGGAACATTAGGAGTGACCAAATCAACAGTTTGGTACAGTCTGAGAAAAAAAGAACACACTGGTGAGCTCTGCAGCAAAAAGGCCTGGATGTCCACAGAAAACAAAAGTGGTGGATGATCGTAGGATCCTTTCCATGGTAAAGAAAAACCCCTTCACAACACCAGCCAAGTGAAGAACACTCGCCAGGAGGCAGGCGTATCATTATCCAAGTCTCCCATGAAGAGACGACTTCACAAGAACAAATACACAAGTTCACCACAAGGTGCAAACCATTCATATGCCTCAAGAACAGAATGGCCAGATTAGATTTTGCCAAAAAAACCAGACCAAGCATTCTTTGGGCAGATGAAACTAAGATCAAACTGTACCAGAATGATTGGAACAGCTCGTGATCCAAAGCATACCTCATCATCTGTAAAACACGGTGGAGGGAGTGTGATGGCATGGGCATGCATGGCTTCCAATGGCACTGGGTCACTAGTAGTTATTGGTGATGTGACAGAAGATGCAATCAGATGAATTGTATGTGAATATATTGTCTGCTCAGATTCAGCCAAATTCAGTGAAGTTAATTGGACGGCGCTTCACTTTACACATGGACAGTGACCCAAAACATACTGCAAAAGCAACCCAGGAGTTTTTTAAAACAAAGAAGTGGAACATTCTGCAATTGACAAGTCAGTCACCTGATCTCAACCCGATCGAGCATGCATTTCACATGCTGAAGACAAAATTCAAGGCAGAAAGAACCACGAACATACAACACCTGAAGACAGCTGCAGTAAAGGCCTAGCAAAGCATCACAAAGGAGGAAACCCAGCATTTGGTGATGTCTGTGGGTTCCAGACTTCAAGCAGTTATTGCCTGCAAAGTATTCTTGACCTAAGTATTAAAAATGAACATTTTATTTATGATTATGTTCATCTGTCCAATTACATATGAGCCCCTTAAATAAGGGAACTGTGTATAAAAATGGTTGCAATTCCTAAACGTTTCATATGATATTTTTGTTCAACCCCTTGAATTAAAGCTGAAAGTTGCTGGCCTAAATTTAGCCAATTACCCAAAGACACTTAAAATTCAACATAGAAGCAAATACTCACATTTGCTGTAGATTGCTGTAGATGCTGTAGGCAGATTCTGTATCGAAGAAGAGGGGGGAACCCCCCGGATCTCCATTCCTAGAGCGGGTGCTGCGAAGATAGTTAAGTAGCATCATGATATCAGCAGTGAGATGCACAAGCTGGTAATGAGTGTCCAGATCGAGATCCAGATCCAGGTCCAGTAACGGAGAGAGAAGGGACTGACGACGGGCACCGGCACCTAGACATACAGAAGCGGTATTAGTCAGATGTGGATAAATTGGAAAAACACTTTAAAGATCTTTAAGAGTAATACACTATGGGTTGTTAGTCAAAAAGTCGAAAGAAGTGTACGAGCTGAGGAGTGCTAAAACACACACACACACACCCTCGTACAGTCAAGGGCGGGCAAGTAGACATAACACACACACACACACAATCTCACACACACATACTATTATAACTTTATAAGAATAATAAAAAGGAATATTAAGATATTATAAGGGTAATGTCTTATAATAATAACATATATATATATATATATATATATATATATATATATATATATATATATACTCTTTATAAAAATGATAAGAAGTAGGAAGTACAGTAAACTGTTTTTTCAAGCAGTATATATAATAAGAGATATAGAGTAAATCTGAAAATAAAATATAAACTAGATATACAGGAAAATATAACTTACTCATGATTCAGATGGTGAAGATTCTCGTCTCGCAAGGGAGGCCTAAATTTTAAGAGAACCATGAAGAGAGCCAGTTATAAGGGTGGCTGGGTCAAACTGCCCCCCCCCCCCCCCCCCCCCCTCGAGATAACAATAAGACCAAGGTCCCATTAGATTGTTTAGTCTCCTCCACTTTCTATTCTCTAGGTAAATCAAAACTGAAGATTCTGATGCCCTGGGTAACTGAAAACTCTGGTTTCTGATCCTCTGAGTAACTGGAAACTCTGGGTTTTTATTTTCTGGGTTATTAGAAATGCCTGGGTTCTGATTTTATGTGTAAATTAAAACCCCTGGTTTCAATTCTATGTGTAAGTGAAATAGGCCTTTTCTGGAACATAAGAGTAAGGTAAATGAGCTCTTTTTCAACCCTATTGGTAGTGAGATCATAGTCTTCTTGAAACATATGAGAGAGAGAAGATAGTTTGTATATATTGTAACCCTAGTTTTGACAGGTATAGGTTAAAGGTCAAAAAGATACACATTCTAACTCTCTATATCTAGATCAAAGGTCATGATCATAAAAATATGAATAGTTATGTTAAATCTGGATCACATCCATTCGTGACCATATATGGTGCTGCCATGTGTGTTTTTCCGCCCCACACGTTGCGCACACCTGGTACATCTTTTCACATAGAATATGAAACTCTCTGTGGTAGGACATAAAATATATATAGTTTTGTTAAATCTGGTTCACATCCAAATCGTGACCATACCTGGTACGACCATTTGTCCCCCCCCCCCCCCACACACACACACAGACACAAATTGCATAGTCATGTTTTCTCACACTCTGTGGTAGGTCATCGACCATGTGTCGTCGCCCCCCCCCCCCCCCCCCCCCCCACACACACACACACACAGACACACAGACAAAAGTTGCATAGTCATGTTTTTCCTCTTCACATAGAATATGAAGCTCTCTGTGGTAGGTCATAAGAATATATATAGTTTTGTTAAATCTGGTTCACATCCAAATCGTGACCATACCTGGTACGACCATTTGTCCCCCCCCCCCCCACACACACACACAGACACAAATTGCATAGTCATGTTTTCTCACACTCTGTGGTAGGTCATCGACCATGTGTCGTCGCCCCCCCCCCCCCCCCCCCCCCCACACACACACACACACACACAGACACACAGACAAAAGTTGCATAGTCATGTTTTTCCTCTTCACATAGAATATGAAGCTCTCTGTGGTAGGTCATAAGAATATATATAGTTTTGTTAAATCTGGTTCACATCCAAATCGTGACCATACCTGGTACGACCATTTGTCCCCCCCACCCCACCCCAACCCCTCCACAACCCCTCCCACACAGACAAAAGTTGCATAGTCATGATTTTACTCTTCACATAGAATATGAAGCTCTCTGTGGTAGGACATAAGAATATATATAGTTTTGTTAAATCTGGTTCACATCCAAATCGTGACTATACCTGGTACGGCCATGTGTATCCCACATCCAAACAAAAATATGACGCACACAAACGCACTTTATTTTCACATTATTTAAAAGGAATTTAAGTGTTATGTACTAAATTACCATAATTATGAGCACAAGTTGTTAAGTTGACAATCATTTTTAAAATTATGTTTCTCCATTTAGATTGTCTGCAGTAGAATGCAGTCTTTTAATTCAGGAAAAATGACTGCCTTTAAGTTTTATAACAATAGTAAGTAAAATCCAGCGTGATTTACATTACAAATCTCATACGTAACATCTCTGCAGGATTTATAGACGTTAAAGCACTGAATGAAATGAACAATATAGACAAAAAATAAACACTCTGTGTCTACTACTTTTATCTCTCATAGAACTATCCACAGTCCAAAGGCTGTGGAGCTAGAAGGCTACGCGTGCGAATGACAAAAGATTTTAAAAATAAAATAAAAAATGTATCAATACATGAAATTAGATTACACAATGTAGTTGAGGTTTACATGAATAAGCAGAAATGTAATCATGCTTATCTTTCCTATAGCACAATTGAAAAGCCCTCTCTAGATGAACAGATTTGTCAAATGAAACTTTTTCCTTCTTTTCCACTGCTACGGTAAACTAAAGAGTGGATATTCAAATGACACTGCTAAATATGACTAGCATTAGCTACGTGTACTAGTGCAAAATAGTCCATCAAATGTATTAGCCGGTGTAGCCTATACACGAGTCCACTATCGGTCATATCGCAACTGAGAACATGACCCAAATTCATTGCTTTAGTAGAATTTAATGGTAAGTGAAATGATAATCACATTGTAATGTACTTAGTATTTGTTCAGTCTACAGGTCCTCTAACACTCTGTTAAATGAATAAATGTAAATGTACTACAACGTAAATTTTGTTTTAAATCAATTAATTCAGAAATTACACACAATATTAAGTTGATGTAATTATCAACATTATTATGTCAACACCACTCATCAAAATAATGTGTACAACTTTAAATATTTAATTAATTCAATAAATTAGAATTTTTATCTTGCAACCACACATTAAATTTAGATTGTGGGGGTTTGTTTTGTATAGCTCCGCTGTTAGAAAATACACGATGGTTGAATGTGAACATAAATGAGCAGAATGTAAGCTTGTGAAATAAATTCAACTTTATTGATTGCACTTTTTGAGAAAATGACATGACTTTGAATAAAACTTTACTGAAATAAATACTCTAAAACATTGATATACCCGAAGAAATGTAAAAAAGAAAAAATAATTAAAAAAAAACTTTTTACATACCTTCTAAATAGGTCCCTTTAGGAGGTAAACGTTTTAAAGACGGTGTTTTATAAGAAACGCGCGTATTACATGCCTTCTAAACCTAACCCTTTAGGATGTAAAATGCTGCTTAAAAGAATCGAGAGTTTTGTTTAAACTAGAAGACACAATTTCCGGGGAATGTCTTGTAGGCCTATACACAGTGTCCTACACATCTGAGGTGTGTGTGTGTGTATGTGGGTGTGGGGGGTGTGTGTGTGCGTGCGTGTGTGTGGGTGTGTTAGAGAGAGAGAGAGAGAGAGAGAGAGAGAGAGAGAGAGAGAGAGTCGAGTGTTTCCTGGGGGTTTGCTGACCAGACTGCTTACAGTGTGTTTATGTTAATGAATCAAGGTACGAGTCGTGTGTTTTAGGGTTTAACGATCCCTACCAGTGTGTACATTTGTGGTTTAAGTGAATCTTTGTTTCTCAAATTACTTCTGTGGTAAATATCAGTTTGTGTAACTAATCTATCAGAAAATACTAGACCTGGTGACTGAATGTGGTAGATGTATTAGACTTTTGGACATGTTATGCATGTGTAGCTCCCTATGTGTATGATCTATGTGTAATCCTTCTGTCAAGAAATGAGCAGACTGAGGTTTGTGAAATAATTGAACTATTTATTGGCTACGTTGTTGAGAAAATCACTGTGATGTGTAAAACATTTCTACAGTCCTTCAAGGCTGTATGATGTCGTTGTTCTCTTTTACTGAAAGAAAGGTCAAAACCATTGGTGTTATTCGTTGTGAAGACTGAAGTGACAATATGTCTGAAGAAAATGAAAATATGTATTACATATCCTACCTGCTAACCAGGTTATTTTAAGGGTGAAAAAACCTTTTTTTAAAGACGGTGTTTTAAAAGAGTCGTGCATTTTGTTTAAATTATAAACGAGATTTCAGAAAATGGTCCGCCAACGAGGATACTTACACAGAACTATCGCTAAATACATAAGCTTTCGTCTATGCTTGGACATCCCATGTCCCAGCAGTACATTTATGACCTCTGGGGACCATGTGGGTGTGCGGGGGTGGGTGTGTGAGAGAGAGACACAGGTGTTCTTTCGGGGTTTTTGCTGACCAGAATTCTTACAAATGTGTTTGTTAACGAATTAAAGGGAGTCGTGTCTCAGTGTTAAAATAGTGGTTAAGACGTCGTAGTGGGTGTGGGGGTGTGCGTGCGTGTGTGTGGGTGTGTTAGAGAGAGAGAGAGAGAGAGAGAGAGAGAGAGTCGAGTGTTTCCTGGGGGTTTGCTGACCAGACTGCTTACAGTGTGTTTTTGTTAATGAATTAAGGTACGAGTCGTGTGTTTTAGGGTTTAACGATCCCTACCAATGTGTACATTTGTGGTTTAAGTGAATCTTTGTTTCTGAAATTACTTCTGTGGTAATTATCAGTTTGTGTAACTAATCTATCAGAAAATACTAGACCTGGTGACTGAATGTGGTAGATGCATTAGAATTTTGGACATGTTATGCATGTGTAGCTCCCTATGTGTATGATCTATGTGTAATCCTTCTGTCAAGAAATGAACAGACTGAGGTTTGTGAAATAATTGAACTGTTTATTGGCTACGTTGTTGAGAAAAACACTGTGATGTGTAAAACATTTCTACAGTCCTTCAAGGGTTAGGAGGCAGAAAAACATTTAAAGACGGTGTTTTAAAAGAGTCATGCATTTTGTTTAAACTATAAACGAGATTTCAGAAAGTGGTACGCCAACGAGGATACTTACACAGAACTATCGCTATATACATAAGCTTTCGTCTATGCTTTGACATCCCATGTCCCAGCAGTACATTTATGACCTCTGGTGACCATGTGGGTGTGCGGGGGGTGGGTGTGAGAGAGAGAGAGACACAGGTGTTCTTTCGGGGGTTTTGCTGACCAGAATTCTTACAAATGTGTTTGTTAACGAATTAAAGGGAGTTGTGTGTCTCAGTGTTAAAATAGTGGTTAAGACGTCGTAGTTAAAACACAGAAGAAACTCTGCAACAATCTGTTACAATGTCTGCTCCGAGAAATCCTAATACCCTTAGAAGATTGCTGTGTATTCACCAACAAGAGGACCTGTTGAAATGAGAGAGGACCTGACTTTTGCTCCAAAATTTTTTTATTTTTTTAAAAACCAAGAGGTTAGTTTGACAATTTATTAATGAAGGTAATGTAAATACGTTGTTGTTTAACCCTGAGCAGGGCGTCAACAGCTCCAAAGATCCTGTCTTAAGTCGGAGGGTTTAGTTAGGAGGTAGAAAAACATTTAAAGACGACGTTTTAAAAGAAACAAGTGTTTCATCCTTAATGGTAAAAAAGAAAAATGGTTGTACTCCAATATGAAATAAAACGGCGGAGACACACTGAGTACATTTCTGTTCCACAGTCTATAAGGATCCCCAAACTTCATGTAGTGTGGAAAAATATATACACCCTCCGTGACTACGTTACTTATGGTTTAAACATTTTTATTTTGTGATGGCAGCAAGACAAAACGGTTGTGCATTTGGTATGTGGTGATTTTAGAATTAGGCCCCAAATGTCAAATATGTTTGTGTATGGTTTCGTCAGGCAAAGATCACGACGGTATGGAAAGAGTATACAAGAGTAATTGGGGTGATCTAATGCTTAGGACTTGTACAGTACTTCAGCTCGGGAACGTCCCACCATGGCGTTCAGAGAGGCGTTATCTATGGTACACGTATATATGATATAGATCAGATCACCAGTCTGTCTTTAACCACTACTGATCTGGGGGGTGGGTGGGATGGGGATAACAGTTCAGGCATATTTCCAACAGAACAGAATATTAGACATTTAGTGTAAACTAGAGAAAAAAAAAATCTCTGAAACATTTCAGTGAAAATAGTGGTCCATATTTATTGCATTATATTAGAAATGATAGTACAGTCTTTGTTGATCAGTTACCAACTCATACTTTATAATAATTTGTTTAGGAGCATCTGAATCTGGCAAATAACTTTTATTGCAATTAGGCATACAATAAAAATTAATAAAAAATTAGGAAGAAATGACTTGTGCACTACTGCTGCGGATATTAAGTCAAACCATTTTGTTCAAACTTCAGCATGACCCATAGAGAAGCAGAAACCTATGGCACCTTATGAATACCATGTGAAGGATTACGTTGACTCGTCCCTTACAGTTACAAAGACGTGTCCTTGTGCAGGATCACCTTCGCACCAGCATCGGACCCCTCTTCTCCCATTTCAACGTATAAGAAAAGGCAAAATGTAATATAAGATGTATTAGAATATATTTATAAAATATAACACATTATGAGGAAGAAACATAAAATATTATTTAACAAGGTCTACCGTTCAGCCCTCTTAACTGTAAGAGCATCATCAGTATTGTACGGCAGTTGGAGAACAGTAGTTAGCTTTCAGATGTCAGATATAAAACAACTTTTTGAGTCACAGTGCCAAACTACTGGTATTATATTCGGATCCTTCTTTTTCAGCATGAAGGACCGGCATTTATTTAATAGACAGATGGTACAGCCATATACTTGGTCAGAGGATTTAGGAATTTCTTTGAGAAAGGTTCACTGTTTTCGTTCTTTTATCATAGCTTCAGTTTGTATACTTACTTTGGTTAGTGACTTAAACTGTTTTATTAGGTATGGACCGATTTCATTAACAGGGAACGATGATAGGTGAAGATTAAGTTGGTATGCGTGTACAAAATAAAACTGTCTATACGTATATTTGTCTGCTATGTATCTGTTTAAACACTGCTGTAATGGCGATATAAAGAGAGAGAGATACTCATTTACTAATTCATAGAACCCCTTTCCACCTTTTCAAGTTCGTTATACATTTTTCTTTTCAAGCATCGTGTTCAGACATTGCAAATCATCAGTCTGAAGGTTAAGGGTTACTTAGATTTTTGCTTCTTCAGCATAAAAAAAGTCTAAACATTAATCTTATTATTAAACTCAGAAACAATATAACTGTCTGGTTGTGATCATAATAAAAGGCAACGTGAAAGGTTCCTTAATTCCCATTGAGATTTCTCTATGTTCTAAATGACCTTTCTACAGTATATGCCATTAAGTCCTAGTGTCCAGCCATCATTACAGCACGGGAGAGGAAATCTCGTTCATCAGATGTGCGATGTACGTCTAGACAGTCTGATAACAAACTACACACACAACTTTTATGTTGAGAGAATACAGATTGATCTTTGTTCCCAAATAACATTGGATCAGATCCATAGTTTACAGCATCTGTCCCACGCGTATTTAATCTGTATTACGAGTACTGAACAAGTTAGAGGAGGAGAAAATGTAGATTTACTGTTCATTGGAACTTTATTGTTTATTTAGATCTGTCTTGATTCATTTTCATATTCAAATTTTTAAAAAATGAGTTTATCTATATTTACTCAAACCCTATACAGGAATAGTAAATTGGTGTATGATTTTATGAAAAGAAAAGTAGGTTCTGTGTGCATAAGAAACAGAGAAAGACCATTTTCTGAAAAGAGTCGCATGGTGAAAATCCATGTTCCTACATTCATACGTTATGTTATGTTACGTTATGTATTTTTAAAAATTTGAATATGAAAATGAATCAAGACAGATCTAAATAAACAATAAAGTTCCAATGAACAGTAAATCTACATTTTCTCCTCCTCTAACTTGTTCAGTACTCGTAATACAGATTAAATACGCGTGGGACAGATGCTGTAAACTATGGATCTGATCCAATGTTATTTGGGAACAAAGATCAATCTGAATTCTCTCAACATAAATGTTGTGTGTGTAGTTTGTTATCAGACTGTCTAGACGTACATCGCACATCTGATGAACGAGATTTCCTCTCCCGTGCTGTGATGATGGCTGGACACTAGGACTTAATGGCATATACTGTAGAAAGGTCATAGAGAACATAGAGAAATCTCAGTGGGGATTAAGGAACCTTTCACGTTGCCTTTTATTATGATCACAACCAGACAGTTATATTGTTTCTGAGTTTAATAATAAGATTAATGTTTAGACTTTTTTTATGCTGAAGAAGCAAAAATCTAAGTAACCCTTAACCTTCAGACTGATGATTTGCAATGTCTGAACACGATGCTTGAAAAGAAAAATGTATAACGAACTTGAAAAGGTGGAAAGGGGTTCTATGAATTAGTAAATGGGTATCTCTCTCTCTTTATATCGCCATTACAGCAGTGTTTAAACAGATACATAGCAGACGAATATACATATAGACAGTTTTATTTTGTACACGCATACCAACTTAATCTTCACCTATCATTGTTCCCTGTTAATGAAATCGGTCCATACCAAATAAAACAGTTTAAGTCACTAACCAAAGTAAGTATACAAACTGAAGCTATGATAAAAGAACGAAAACAATGAACCTCTCAAAGAAATTCCTAAATCCTCTGACCGAGTATATGGCTGTACCATCTGTCTATTAAATAAATGCCGGTCCTTCATGCTGAAAAAGAAGGATCCGAATATAATACCGGTAGTTTGGCACTGTGACTCAAAAAGTTGTTTTATATCTGACATCTGAAAGCTAACTACTGTTCCCCAACTGCCGTACAATACTGATGATGCTCTTACAGTTAAGAGGGGCTGAACGGCAGACCTTGTTAAATAATATTTTATGTTTCTTCCTCATAATGTGTTATATTTTATAAATATATTCTAATACATCTTATATTACATTTTGCCTTTTCTTATACGTTGAAATGGGAGAAGAGGGGTCCGATGCTGGTGCGAAGGTGATCCTGCACAAGGACACGTCTTTGTAACTGTAAGGGACGAGTCAACGTAATCCTTCACATGGTATTCATAAGGTGCCATAGGTTTCTGCTTCTCTATGGGTCATGCTGAAGTTTGAACAAAATGGTTTGACTTAATATCCGCAGCAGTAGTGCACAAGTCATTTCTTCCTAATTTTTTATTAACTTTTATTGTATGCCTAATTGCAATAAAAGTTATTTGCCAGATTCAGATGCTCCTAAACAAATTATTATAAAGTATGAGTTGGTAACTGATCAACAAAGACTGTACTATCATTTCTAATATAATGCATTAAATATGGACCACTATTTTCACTGAAATGTTTCAGAGATTTTTTTTTTTCACTACTTTACACTAAATGTCTAATATTCTGTTCTGTTGGAAATATGCCCGAACTGATATCCCCATCCCACCCACCCCCAGATCAGGAGTGGGTAAAGACAGACTGGTGATCTGATCTATATTATATATACGTGTACCATAGATAACGCCTCTCTGAACGCCATGGTGGGACGTTCCCGAGCTGAAGTACTGTACAAGTCCTAAGCATTAGATCACCCCAATTACTCTTGTATACTCTTTCCATACCGTCGTGATCTTTGCCTGACGAAACCATACACAAACATATTTGACATTTGGGGCCTAATTCTAAAATCACCACATACCAAATGCACAACCGTTTTGTCTTGCTGCCATCACAAAATAAAAATGTTTAAACCATAAGTAACGTAGTCACGGAGGGTGTATATATTTTTCCACACTACATGAAGTTTGGGGATCCTTATAGACTGTGGAACAGAAATGTACTCAGTGTGTCTCCGCCGTTTTATTTCATATTGGAGTACAGCCATTTTTCTTTTTTACCATTAAGGATGAAACACTTGTTTCTTTTAAAACGTCGTCTTTAAATGTTTTTCTACCTCCTAACTAAACCCTCCGACTTAAGACAGGATCTTTGGAGCTGTTGACGCCCTGCTCAGGGTTAAACAACAACGTCTTTACATTACCTTCATTAATAAATTGTCAAACTAACCTCTTGGTTTTTAAAAAAAAAAAAAAAAATTTGGAGCAAAAGTCAGGTCCTCTCTCATTTCAACAGGTCCTCTTGTTGGTGAATACACAGCAATCTTCTAAGGGTATTAGGATTTCTCGGAGCAGACATAGTAACAGATAGTTGCAGAGTTTCTTCTGTGTTTTAACTACGACGTCTTAACCACTATTTTAACACTGAGACACACGACTCCCTTTAATTCGTTAACAAACACATTTGTAAGAATTCTGGTCAGCAAAACCCCCAAAAGAACACCTGTGTGTCTCTCTCACACACACACACACCCCCGCACACCCACATGGTCACCAGAGGTCATAAATGTACTGCTGGGACATGGGATGTCAAAGCATAGACGAAAGCTTATGTATTTAGCGACAGTTCTGTGTAAGTATCCTCGTTGGCGGACCATTTTCTGAAATCTCGTTTATAGTTTAAACAAAATGCACGACTCTTTTAAAACACCGTCTATAAAAAAAGGTTTTTTTTTCCACCCTTAAAATAACCTGGTTAGCAGGTAGGATATGTAATACATATTTTCATTTTCTTCAGACATATTGTCACTTCAGTCTACACAACGAATAACACCGATGGTTTTGACCTTTCTTTCAGTAAAAGAGAACAACGACATCATACAGCCTTGAAGGACTGTAGAAATGTTTTACACATCACAGTGTTTCTCAACAACGTAGCCAATAAACAGTTCAATTATTTCACAAACCTCAGTCTGTTCATTTCTTGACGGAAGGATTACACATAGATCATACACATAGGGAGCTACACATGCATAACATGTCCAAAATTCTAATACATCTACCACATTCAGTCACCGGGTCTAGTATTTTCTGATAGATTAGTTACACAAACTGATATTTACCACAGAAGTAATTTCAGAAACAAAGATTCACTTAAACCACAAATGTACACATTGGTAGAGATCGTTAAACCCTAAAACACACGACTCGTCCCTTGATTCATTAACATAAACACACTGTAAGCAGTCTGGTCAGCAAACCCCCAGGAAACACTCGACTCTCTCTCTCTAACACACCCACACACACGCACGCACACCCCCCACACCCACTACGACGTCTTAACCACTATTTTAACACTGAGACACACGACTCCCTTTAATTCGTTAACAAACACATTTGTAAGAATTCTGGTCAGCAAAACCCCCGAAAGAACACCTGTGTCTCTCTCTCTCACACCCACCCCCGCACACCCACATGGTCACCAGAGGTCATAAATGTACTGCTGGGACACGGGATGTCAAAGCATAGACGAAAGCTTATGTATTTAGCGACAGTTCTGTGTAAGTATCCTCGTTGGCGGACCATTTACTGAAATCTTGTTTATAGTTTAAACAAAATGCACGACTCTTTTAAAACACCGTCTTTAAATGTTTTTCTGCCTCCTAACCCTTGAAGGACTGTAGAAATGTTTTACACATCACAGTGTTTTTCTCAACAACGTAGCCAATAAACAGTTCAATTATTTCACAAACCTCAGTCTGCTCATTTCTTGACAGAAGGATTACACATAGATCATACACATAGGGAGCTACACATGCATAACATGTCCAAAATTCTAATACATCTACCACATTCAGTCACCAGGTCTAGTATTTTCTGATAGATTAGTTACACAAACTGATATTTACCACAGAAGTAATTTCAGAAACAAAGATTCACTTAAACCATAAATGTACACATTGGTAGGGATCGTTAAACCCTAAAACACACGACTCGTCCCTTGATTCATTAACATAAACACACTGTAAGCATTCTGGTCAGCAAACCCCCAGGAAACACTCGACTCTCTCTCTCTCTCTCTCTCTCTCTCTCTCTCTCTCTCTCTCTCTCTCTCTCTAACACACGCACGCACACACACCCCCCCACACCCACATACACACACACACACGTCAGATGTGTAGGACACTCTGTATAGGCCTACAAGACATTCCCCGGAAATTGTGTCTTCTAGTTTAAACAAAACTCTCGATTCTTTTAAGCAGCATTTTACATCCTAAAGGGTTAGGTTTAGAAGGCATGTAATACGCGCGTTTCTTATAAAACACCGTCTTTAAAACGTTTACCTCCTAAAGGGACCTATTTAGAAGGTATGTAAAAAGTTTTTTTTAATTATTTTTTCTTTTTTACATTTCTTCGGGTATATCAATGTTTTAGAGTATTTATTTCAGTAAAGTTTTATTCAAAGTCATGCCATTTTCTCAAAAAAGTGCAATCAATAAAGTTGAATTTATTTCACAAGCTTACATTCTGCTCATTTATGTTCACATTCAACCATCGTGTATTTTCTAACAGCGGAGCTATACAAAACAAACCCCCACAATCTAAATTTAATGTGTGGTTGCAAGATAAAAATTCCAATTTATTGAATTAATTAAATATTTAAAGTTGTACACATTATTTTGATGAGTGGTGTTGACATAATAATGTTGATAATTACATCAACTTAATATTGTGTGTAATTTCTGCGTTAATTGATTTAAAACAAAATTTACGTTGTAGTACATTTACATTTATTCATTTAACAGAGTGTTGGAGGACCTGTAGACTGAACAAATACTAAGTACATTACAATGTGATTATCATTTCACTTACCATTAAATTCTACTAAAGCAATGAATTTGGGGCATGTTCTCAGTTGCGATATGACCGATAGTGGACTCGTGTATAGGCTACACCGGCTAATACATTTGATGGACTATTTTGCACTAGTACACGTAGCTAATGCTAGTCATATTTAGCAGTGTCATTTGAATATCCACTCTTTAGTTTACCGTAGCAGTGGAAAAGAAGGAAAAAGTTTCATTTGACAAATCTGTTCATCTAGAGAGGGCTTTTCAATTGTGCTATAGGAAAGATAAGCATGATTACATTTCTGCTTATTCATGTAAACCTCAACTACATTGTGTAATCTAATTTCATGTATTGATACATTTTTTATTTTATTTTTAAAAATCTTTTGTCATTCGCACGCGTAGCCTTCTAGCTCCACAGCCTTTGGACTGTGGATAGTTCTATGAGAGATAAAAGTAGTAGACACAGAGTGTTTATTTTTTGTCTATATTGTTCATTTCATTCAGTGCTTTAACGTCTATAAATCCTGCAGAGATGTTACGTATGAGATTTGTAATGTAAATCACGCTGGATTTTACTTACTATTGTTATAAAACTTAAAGGCAGTCATTTTTCCTGGATTAAAAGACTGCATTCTACTGCAGACAATCTAAATGGAGAAACGTAATTTTAAAAATGATTGTCAACTTAACAACTTGTGCTCATAATTATGGTAATTTAGTACATAACACTTAAATTCCTTTTAAATAATGTGAAAATAAAGTGCGTTTGTGTGCGTCATATTTTTGTTTGGATGTGTGATACACATGGTCGTACCAGGTATGGTCACGATTTGGATGTGAACCAGATTTAACAAAACTATATATATTCTTATGACCTACCACAGAGAGCTTCATATTCTATGTGAAGAGGAAAAACATGAGTATGCAACTTTTGTCTGTGGGGGGGGGCGGACGACACATGGTCGATGACCTACCACAGAGTGTGAGAAAAACATGACTATGCAATTTGTGTCAGTGTGTGTGTGTGGGGTGGGGTGGGGTGAGTTGGGGGGGGGGGACAAATGGTCGTACCAGGTATGGTCACGATTTGGATGTGAACCAGATTTAACAAAACTATATATATTTTTATGTCCTACCACAGAGAGTTTCATATTCTATGTGAAAAGATGTACCAGGTGTGCGCAACGTGTGGGGCGGAAAAACACACATGGCAGCACCATATATGGTCACGAATGGATGTGATCCAGATTTAACATAACTATTCATATTTTTATGATCATGACCTTTGATCTAGATATAGAGTTAGAATGTGTATCTTTTTGACCTTTGACCTATACCTGTCAAAACTAGGGTTACAATATATACAAACTATCTTCTCTCTCTTATAATTTCTTCAAGAGAGAGTGGGGAGTCCAGTTGCATGGCAGTATTCGAATCAATAACAGGGTTACAAAGGTTTTGAAGAAATGCATTTATGAAGATACTAGAGATCCAGATCCTTTCTGCCTCTGGATGGAGCTCAAATCTTCTTTAATTCCAGACTGCTGGGACTACGGCTGCTCCTAACGCCATACAGACTTCATATAAATCCATAATGAACTGTTTCACGCTATCTGTTGTGACCCAGATGAGGATGGGTTCCCTTCTGAGTCTGGTTCCTCTCAAGGTTTCTTCCTCTTAAAACATCTTAGGGAGTTTTTCCTTGCCACCGTCTCCACTCAGTGGCTTGCTCAGTTGGGATAAATTCACACCTTTAATATCTGTATACAATGTTGATATTTCTGTAAAGCTGCTTTGAGACAATGTCTATTGTAAAAAGCGCTGTACAAATAAAATTGAATTGAATTCACTTTAGTATCGTCTGCAGGAAATCCAGATATATAAAGTGAAGAGTAAAACCATTCAAAAGTAGCATTAATTTCCATGGGATCTGTAGTGACAATATTATAAGTGTGCGTGTGCTAATCATAAACAAACCTGTGCGCCTGCTGCTTTAAACTGGTATTTCCTGTCGCGTGTTCGCATTAAAGTCTTGCTGAATGTGTTAAATATGTCACAGAGCCACACTCACGAGCATCATAAACCGGGTTAATAAAAATTAACAGTCAGAATTCAGAACGTTTTAAATCTACGCCAGCCTTTTGTAAATGAATAAAGTATATTGAAAGGAAATTCTCTTTACATTTACATTTATTCACTTAGCAGACGCTTTTATCCAAAGTGACTTACAAATGAGAAAGATACAAGCAAAGCGATACAGTGAGGGGAAAAAAGTATTTGATCCCCTCCTGATTTTGTACGTTTGCCCACTGACAAAGAAATTATCAGTCTATAATTTTAATGGTAGATTTATTTGAACAGTGAGAGACAGAATAACAACAAGAAAATCCAGAAAAACGCATGTCAAAAATGTTATAAATTGATTTGCATTTTAATGAGGGAAATAAGTATTTGACCCCCTCTATTTGACCCCCTCTATCAGAAAGATTTCTGGCTCCCAGGTGTCTTTTAAACAGGTAATGAGCTGAGATTAGGAGCACACTCTTAAAGGGAGTGCTCCTAATATCAGTTTGTTACCTGTATAAAAGACACCTGTCCACAGAAGCAATCAATCAATCAGATTCCAAACTCTCCACCATGGCCAAGACCAAAGAGCTCTTCAAGGATGTCAGGGACAAGATTGTAGATCTACACAAGTCTGGAATTGGCTACAAGACCATTGCCAAGCAGCTTGGTGAGAAGGTGACAACGGTTGGTGCGATTATTCGCAAATGGAAGAAACACAAAAGAATTGTCAATCTCCCTCGGCCTGGGGCTCCATGCAAGATCTCACCTCGTGGAGTTGCAATGATCATGAGAACAGTGAGGAATCATCCCAGAACTACACAGGAGGATCTTGTCAATGATCTCAAGGCAGCTGGGACCATAGTCACCAAGAAAACAATTGGTAGCACACTACGCTGTGAAGGACTGGAATCCTGCAGCGCCCGCAAGATCCCCCTGCTCAAGAAAGCACATATACAAGCCCACTGAAGTTTGCTAGTGAACATCTGAATGATTCAGAGGACAACTGGGTGAAAGTGTTGAGGTCAGATGAGACCAAAATGGAGCTCTTTGGCATCAACTCAACTCGCCGTGTTTGGAGGAGGAGGAGGAATGCTGCCTATGACCCCAAGAACACCATCCCCACCGTCAAACATGGAGGTGGAAACATTATGCTTTGGGGGTCTTTTTCTGCTAAGGGGACAGGACAACTTCACCGCATCAAAGGGACGATGGACAGGGCCAAATCTTGGGTGAGAACCTCCTTCCCTCAGCCAGGGCATTGAAAATGGGTCGTGGATGGGTATTCCAGCATGACGATGACCCAAAACACGGCCAAGGCAACAAAGGAGTGGCTCAAGAAGAAGCACATTAAGGCCCTGGAGTGGCCTAGCCAGTCTCCAGACCTTAATCCCATAAAAAATCTGTGGAGGGAGCTGAAGGTTCGAGTTGCCAAACGTCAGCCTCGAAACCTTAATGACTTGGAGAAGATCTGCAAAGAGGAGTGGGACAAAATCCCTCCTGAGATGTGTGCAAACCTGGTGGCCAACTACAAGAAACGTCTGACCTCCGTGATTGCCAACAAGGGTTTTGCCACCAAGTACTAAGTCATGTTTTACAGAGGGGTCAAATACATATTTCCCTCATTAAAATGCAAATCAATTTATAACATTTTTGACATGCGTTTTTCTGGATTTTTTTGTTATTCTGTCTCTCACTGTTCAAATAAATCTACCATTAAAATTATAGAATGATCATTTCTTTGTCAGTGGGCAAAATCAGCAGGGGATCAAATACTTTTTTCCCTCACTGTATATCAAGCAGAGAACAATACAAGAAGTGTTACTGTACAAGATCCATTAATTGAGTTCCAGAAGAAGCAAAGTGCAGAGTAGAGGTGTAAGTGCCCTTTTTTTTTTTTTTTTTTTTTTTATGATTAGTTGGTTAGGTGTTCATGGAAGAGGTGGGTCTTTAGCTGTTTTTTGAAGATGGTGAGAGATTCTGTGGTCCGGATTGAGATTGGTTCTCTTATATTATGAACTGCTATCAAGTACCTATGGTGAATGTATTCCTTTAATTACCTCTTTGAATAAGCTGATCAACTGCTATCCGTGATTATAGCTATATCCTTGAATTACACATGTATTTTCGTGTCAACATGACACAGGACTTATATTATGACTATGTACCGTGTGTTTTGTTTAAATCTGTCTAACACCTGGACCAGTAGAAACCGTCCACGCACTGCTTCTTATTAATGTGTATAAATACTCTTGTTTTGAATGAAATAAACGGGAAGTCTCTGTGAACAGTCATATGTGACAGCGTGTGTGTTCATTCGGACTCTCCAGGTCTGAACTCTGCAGTAAACCACACTTTCTAGCTCATAGCAGCAAAGAACTAAAAGTTAATAGAATTAAGTAATTATAGAATAGGCTGATAGGCTGGTGGAGATCTGGAAGACATTATATCTATCTATTTGGGGATTCCTGTGAACATGGAAATCCAACATATATAATGTGTATATGTAAAATATTGAAATAAATAAAAAGCAGTGCTCGTGTTAATACAGGAGGCGACATTTTGTAGGAAAACGCAAAGTGAGAAGAGTGGGCGCGTCGTTGTAAACGCACCTTGGGGACGAGCACTGTAGGGTTGACAAAAGGCCAAAAACGCTTTAACAACAAATTTGAGGTGGAACACCAAAGATGGCAATTAAAGGACAGACATCCAATTTGATTTTAAGAACATCAGACATAGTTACGAAGAAAGAGTTCCAAAAGTTCTGCAGTTTGGGACAGAGTGCAAACATATGACTAAGGTTACAGGGTGAAAGTTTACATTTTTCACACATTTCAGAAACATTGGGATATATTTTAGACCAGGGGTGCCCAAGATGTCAATCGCGATTGACCGGTCGATCGCAAAGGAAGTGCGGGTAAAAAAAAAAAAAAAGAAAAACGTTAGTTGATGTACAGGGCAGCCAGTCTGAGATCTCGTCTTTTCTCTCACCACGCGTGTGCGGTCAAGCGCGCCAGTGCTAAAGGCTAGCGAGAGAAATCGCGGGGAGAGGACATTTTTCAGTCTTTTAAAGAATTCATTGACAAAACCCAGCTCCAGTGTGCAAATTGATATCAGTCAATGGTTGGCGGCGCAAATGGATTCATTGCCAAGTGCAGGGAAGACGATGCTTTCCCTGACTTCCTTAACTACCACTGCATAATACACCAACAAGCCTTATGTGCAAGAATGCTAAACATGAAAGAGATCATGGATGTGGCAACAAAGATCGCCTGTTCTATACGTGCTAGATCACTTCAAAGACAGCTGTTCCGTGCGCATCTGGAGAAGGCAGACTGCGACCAATCAGCTCCTGCTACACACTGACTTGAGATGGCTTAGTATATATAATCACACACACATACTTACTATAATCACACACACACGCACTATAATCACACACACATGCACTATAATCACATATGCACACTATAATCACACACACACTATAATCACACACACTCACTATAATCACACACATACACACTCACTATAATCACACATACACACTATAACCACATATGCACACAATAATCACATATACAGACTCGCTATAATCACACACATTTGCTATAATCTCACACACTCGCTATAATCACACATGCACACTATAATCACACACTCACTATAATCACACACTCACTATAATCACTCACACTCGCTATACTCATACATACACGCTATAATCACACATACACACTATAACCACATACACACAATAATCACATATACACACTCGCTATAATCACACACACATACACACTCACTATAATCACACACATTTGCTATAATCTCACACACTCGCTATAATCACACATGCACACTATAATCACACATACACACTCACTATAATCACTCACACACGCTATAATCACACACACACTATAATCACACACATACACACTCACTATAATCACACACACCCTCGCTATGATCACACACATTCACTATAATCACACACACATACACACTCACTATAATCACACATTCGAGAGCAGGACGCTAAGGGTGCCACTATTTTTGAGAACAGGACGCTAATGGTGCCAATACTTTTGATTGCCAGACGCGTAGGGTGCTGCTGGCCCAAATTTAGCCTATTACCCAAAGAAACTTAAAATTCAACATAGAAGCAAATATTCACATCTGTAAACCCAGTTGGAGATAGAAAAAAAGACACCAGCCGTGAGTGAGAAGAAGCAGAGAGAAACAGAGAGCTGGTTGGGCTAATGACATCAGACTGAGACACTCTTGTTAGTTTTTCAACAGCCCGCTGCTTAGTCTGGGCTCTGGGCTTAGTCTGGGCCATGGTCAGGGCTCAGGGATGCATCCGAATCACTGTCACTATCGTTTAACACCTCTACCTCAGTGGGCTGCCTTGTATTGGCAAGGCCTGAGGTTGAAGGTTGTTCTTGCCATAGAAGTCCTGTACCTGATCCGGGGCGGACGCATTGGTTCAAGTGATACCAATGATCCCTCCCTTCAACTTTCACAGCCGTGGGGGTTGCAACGACCACGGTGAAAGGTCCTTCCCGGCTTTTCCTCTTGATGGTACGAATGTGTACTTGGTCCCCGGGTGCCACTTGACGTACATCCTCCCGTACCTCGTTCCCTCCATGGACTGCCTCACTAACCTGTGAATACAAATGTCTATGGATTTGGGTGAGAGTTCTCACATACTCCGGCATTTTGTCCTCCAGTTGTGCCAAAGGTGGCCCTGTGTACGGCCCTTGGGTAAACGCCATGGGCATTGGGCATAAGACAGAAGCTTAGTAAAGTTGAGGATTGTGTAAAGGACATTAGACGTTGGATGTTAACTAACTTCCTTCTACTTAATTCTGATAAAACAGAAATACTTTTATTAGGCCCACGTGTAGCTAGAAGTAATCTTTCTGATCACATGGTTACTCTGGATGGACTATCTGTTTCATCATGTACAGCAGTTAAAGACCTTGGAGTGATTATTGACTCCAGTCTATCATTTGATGCTCATGTAGATAATATTACTAGGATAGTCTTCTTTCATCTCAGAATTATTTCTAAGATAAGAAATATATTGTCACTACATGATGCAGAAATACTAGTTCATGCATTCGTCACCTCTAGATTAGATTACTGTAATGCCTTACTGTCTGGATGTTCCAGTAGGAATATAAATAAACTCCAGTTAGTCCAGAATGCAGCTGCTAGAGTCCTAACTAGAACTAGAAGATACGACCATATCACACCGATATTATCAATACTGCACTGGCTCCCAGTAAAATCTCGCATTAACTATAAAATACTTTTATTAACCTATAAAGCACTAAACGGTCTTGCGCCACAATATCTAAGCGACCTTTTGGTTTTATATGATCCGCCACGCCTACTTAGATCAAAAGATGCAGGCTATTTGACGGTACCTCGAATAGTGAAGGCTACAGCAGGGGGAAGAGCTTTCTCTTATAGAGCCCCACAGTTATGGAACAGTCTTCCTATTTGTGTTTGGGACTCAGACACAGTCTCAGTGTTTAGGTGAGAGCTCTCGCATATTTTTGCCAGTTTACTTAGTAGGGTACCGTTCACACGATCCACCATGCCCTGGGATTGAAGATGATATACACAGCCTAGCTTATGATCTATGCCCAAGGCAGATGCAATATTATTGATGACATTATTCACAAAGTGGGTGCCGTTGTCAGAACTCAGAAAATCAGGGATACCGAATCAGGGAATGACCTTGCGACGTAAAAATTTAGCCGTGGACCCCGTGTCCTCCTCGGAAGTCGCAGTCGCCTCCACCCACCTGCTGAAGCGGTCTACTATCACTAGAATGTAGCGCTTCCCATTTGTCCTGTTGTCTGCTCCCATGTCTACATAATCCATCATTATATGCCGGAAAGGTCCCGTCGGCGGGGGAATAAAATGGGGGGATGGGGGAATATGTCCTAAGGGGGCGGTAAGGTTCTTTCGCACATTGTAGTTGATGCACACATCACATGTGTTCAACGCATGGTTCACCATACTGGCCAGGTAAGGAGACCACCATTCCTGACGGATTTTCTGGATAATTTCGGCCCTATTGGCATGATCCAAGCCATGGGCTTCTTTGATCAAGAGTGGGAGGTAGCTGACTGGGGCTATACACAACCCTTCTACAGTGCACCACAACCCAGTACCCGCCTCTTTTTGCGCCCCCCCGTTTTATCCATGCCAATATTTCGCCCACTCCTGCGGAGTTTGGCATCCTCACTACATGGGCCCCATTGTCTTCCTGTGGATGCCGCAGCTGGCTCTCCCCAGACTGAGTTGGGGCCATCATCTGCGTAGGCCCTGTGGCAGCTTTCGCAAAAAATTATATTATTATTGTCATTTTGGGACCTTTTAACTAACCAACACATTCATAATTTATGGAATATAAATGAAAGGTCCAAATGGACTGACTCACTCATTTCTCAACAATGGCCTGAAAATGCACACTTTTTCTCCACCTCCAGTCTTCCCTGGATCACACAATCTGGGAATATGTTTTTATATATTTACTAGAAATTCTTATTTATACAATAGGCAGTCTGGCAAAGGTCTAAAATATTTACAATGTTTTTGAATGCTCCCCAATTTTTAAAACATTCATACAGCCATTATTGATACCAAAGTAATTATAATACTCACAGTCACACCCGACTCACAGAAAGTCTGTACCAGATTTAAAACATTCAATGACAAAGCAGAAGAGCGCTGAAGAGCACATGTACACCGTATTCTCTTTTTCACACACACTTCCTGCGCAGATAAGGCCCGATAGGGACACACATACCTTCCTTTTTATCAACAATGCCTGCAAGCTCACATACACATATTATATTCACATATTACACATATTTATTTTATTACATACACACAATTGTGGTTTCAGAGTATAAAGCACCTTCACACCAGCTCCGTATGTATGAAGCTTACAGTCATATAAATTAAATGCAACTTTCTCCGAAACTAATTTTCAAAGCTTATCAAACACACATATCTCCTTATGTATGGAGCTCATGTACAGAGCACTAATGAATACATTTTTCCCTGTCTCCAAAACTAAGTTTCAGAGCTTATCGCACATGCATGCACGCTCTCACACCACACTCATATTATAAGCACACACATTTGTTATTACACATTCATACACCGGGCACGCTGACCTTCCCTAAGTTGTGTGACCAGGACCTGGGCCCAGGATTTATACCTCTCTCTATCCAGACCTGGACTCAATCCAGCGGTATTAGGGATCCCCCACCAATGCAGCCGCCACCTCTAGTGGCCGGTATCTGGGGTTTGAGGCCTCACATCCACCTGCTTCCTATCCAGCCCTGTAATCTTTCACCAGCGGTATTGCAGGACTTTTGCTCACACAACACATATACCATTCCATTAAACAACCTTACATAGGTACAATCAGTTTACACTTCTCTTACCTTTTCTCACTCAAGGTCCTTTTGGAGACCAACTTAGTCCTTCTTCCCACCCCGGGGCTTCCCACTTGTGGCAACAGATCACTAAAACAGAACTTTGAAATAACAGGCGTCTGCAATACGTTTTTTCCCCTATACGGCCTATCTGTTGCTTAGAGAGTGAAGTCCCACGGGAGAGATTACAGACATATAGATCTTAACACAGTCCCTTCGGGGTCGCCAAATGCTGGCCCAAATTTAGCCTATTACCCAAAGACACTTAAAATTCAACATAGAAGCAAATACTCACATCTGTAAACCCAGTTGGAGATAGAAAAAAGACACCAGCCGTGAGTGAGAAGAAGCAAGGGTCCAGATTTTATTTCCACCTCATGAGATCCACACCAATGAGAATTCTCAGAAGTGATCTGACACCTGGAGCTCAAGCTCCAGTATTTACACTGTATTTACACAGTAAATAACCAATATATTTTAGAAAGACTATGATATCAATACCAATAGGGTTAAAAAAGAGCTCATCTACATTACCATGATGTTTAAAAAAAGGCTTATCAAATTTACCATGATGTTTTGAAAGAGGCTTATCAAATTTACCATGATGTTTTGAAAGAGGCTTATCAAATTTACCATGATGTTCTGAAAGAGGACTTTCTGACTACCATTAGGATTGAAAGTGAGAGAGAGAGAAAACAATTTAGAGAGACCTTGGTCTCATGTTGTTATCTCATAATGTTATGTGTGTGCGTTGGGGAATTTGGGTGTGTTATGTCTGCACGCCCGCCCTTGACAGTACGAGAGTGTGTGTGTTTCTCAGCCTGCACTCCTCAGCTCTTATATTTCTCTGTGACTAATAAACCATTGTGTGTTACTCTTAAAGATCTTAAAGTGTGAATCCAATTCGTCAATATCTGCCTAATACCACTGGAAATGGAAATGTGTGCCCCCCCCCCCCCCTCTCAGATACAGAATCCACCCCGCGAATGTGTGTATTGACGCCTCTACACAAACAGACCCTCTGCCTGACCCTCCCTCCAGCTTTCAGTCTAAGAATGATATTGCCTTCTCTGATCTGGGCTCTGACCATTCTTCCCTCTTCTCACCTGTCAGTCCGCAGTACTCTCAGTATTGTCCTTATTTCACCCTTGCTGGCTATCCCATGTCCCCAGGACGCCGCCCATTTTCTTCCCCCTACCGCTCTCCTCAGGATTACACACACACCAGTCCTGTGAATTTTCAATAAAATTACATATTACTTATACTAGGTCTCCCTCGTGTTTATTTCATGTCATTTTTATGCATAACAGTGCCAATACTTTTGAGTGCCGGAGGAGTAGGGCGGCAATACTTTCGAGAGCCGGACGCTAAGGGCGCCAATACTTTCGAGAGCTAGACACTAAGGGCGTCAATACTTTCAAGAGCCGGACGCTAAGGGCGCCAATACTTTTGAGAGCCAGACTCTAAGTGTGCCAATACTTCCGAGCGCCGGACGTGTAGGGCGCCAATACTATTGAGCGCCGGACCCGTAGGGCGCCAATACTTTCAAGTGCCGGACGCGTAGGGCACCAATACTTCTGAGAGCCGGACGATAAGGGTGCCAATACTCTTGAGAGCCGGACACGTAGGGGGCCAATACTTTCGAGAGCCAGACATGTCGGGCACCAGAACTGATGGAGCCAGCAGTGTAGTGCAGCTATACTTTTTAGAGCCGTCTGTGTGGGGCGAAAATACTTTTGAGAGCCGGACTTGTACGGAGGCAATTCTTTTAGAGCTTGCCGGGTAGGGCGCCAATTCTTTCGCAACTCAATGCAAGTCTATGGGAAATTTTCCGAATTTGAGCTTCCGTACCGGGAATGCTGACATTCCGATCGCTTCTGTAATACATAGCACACCTCACCTCAATGAGCCGATCGATTTGACACCTCAACTGTCAATCTCCGACAAACGGTGCGGGACTAGTTACGCGCCAAAAAAAAAGTGGAAGAAGAAGAATAATTATAATAATTATAATAATTATAATAAGTATGCCGAATAACAACAGTAGTGCTTTTGTCACTAAATTGCTAAAATCACTAAAATACTAAAGTCACTAAAATGTCACTAAATCGTGAAGCTTTTGAATTTTCACTGCTTGGTGTGGGCTTGGCCATCTCACAAATTTTGATGTTTCACCAGGAAAAGGAAGTTGTGTTAACTCATACATAGAATGTCCAATTTGTTCCAAACGAGAACCGATACTTCCGTACCAGGTTGGTACCAACATTCTTAAAACATGACGGTACTTGCTTTTCTGCACTAGCTTTGGAACGAGTTTAATGGAGGTACCGGGGTTGCAATTCTTCTGGACCTGATGGGGCAACAAATACGCGCAAATGTTTTAGTTGGTCCACAAGAGTTGAAGAATAAGAACAACGCCTACAAGTACACAGGAAAAACTACAGATTAGCTTAGCTTAACAAATTTAGCTCCACCCCGACTCGTTGAGAGGTAAAGAGAGGGAAGCTTGTTGAGAGGAAAGCTAGTATCGGAAAGCTATGCCTCGCCATTCAGCCCGTGTCCCGTCAGCTAACGTCACTAATAATTATTCAAATGTTAATGCTAATAAATCTCTCTGGCCTGCCACCACATTGGTGAATTTAAACTAATGCTTGCATTCAGAGTATAAGATGTGTGAGTGTGTGTGTGTGTGTGTGTGTGTGTGTGTGTGTGTGTATGCGCGCATTTAGGAGTGCACCTCCACTCATTTTCAGACAGTGTTTGATAATTAAAATACCCCCCCCCCTCTCTCTCTCTCTCTCTCACACACACACACTCTCTCTCTGCCAGAGGAGGATGTACTTTTATTGTACTTTTGTACTTCATGTACTTTTGGTGGTATCGGTACCGACTACTAGATTTTTGGTATTGTGACATCCCTACTGGTAACATGAACTGTCATGATTTACACTAACTTAAACATACAGTGTTAATCTGCACCAAATGTCACATGTTTTGTACAAAACTTAGCCTGAGGCTATTAACATGCCAATATTCAGTTATAGTCATAGAGCCACCTGCTGCCAACAGGAAATTATACATTGGACATCGTGACACACTCCTTACAACATATAAATGTGAAAAAGTGCTAAAAACTGGAACTGAGTGCCCCTGGCAGAGCAGCCAGAATGTGTATCCGGGTGCGAGGACCCTTTCATCGCTGCTTGCAGATTTAATAATAATAATAATAATAATAATAATAATAATAATAATAATAATTATTATTATTATTATTATTATTATCTCCCTAAAGTGACCAATAACAAGATCTGAATGGTAAGTTTTGAAATTTGGCACATTGATACTACAGGCCACAGGTAACTGGCCCACATGAGCCCATAGGTAGCGCTACAGGCCACGCCCAAATTTACATGATTTTCACTCTGTCCCATAAGTCCAAATTGTCTGAAAATTGGTATACATGCTTTATTTCCCATCAGGAACAAAAATTCATAAAGTCCACCATGATAGATTTTCCTGTACACTTTGTCCAAAACTACAAAAATCTTCTCCTTATGAACTGTAGGTCCGATTGACTGAACTGGTGTACTTGTGTGGGATACATGTCTTTCTATAGGGTGATAAGCAATAAGGAATCAAATAAAAAAATGACAAACTATTTACATGTTGGTGAATTGACATCTGCACATATCGTGTCCATAAATCAATGGAACATTAACCTTTTGTACTTGATCTGTGGCACACACAAAGAGGGCACTACAGTATCTTTGGTAGATAAACATAATGTAACTATCTTTATCATCCCCTAGATGGCACTGTTTGTCTTGGATCCAGCCAAAGCACACTTCATTTAGATTTGTTTGAGCAGCAGGAATAAATTCAAAATGTTCAAGTAGTGTTGTATCAGCATGAAGTAATTCTCCAAACCTCTCACTCCTTATTGTTTTTGACAATGATCATTTGTGGAAAACTACAAAAATGAACTTAAAATCTGCCATTGATCCAAATGCGTTGAAATGTTACATATGTGGGATACATTTCTCCACCATGTCAATTTTGAAATGGTCTGCAATCTTGAAGAGGAATCCGACCATTGCAGCTTGCAGCTACAAACACAATTTTAAATTTTTTTTAATCTCAGTAGCAGTATGGTATTCCTACTGTGTAGAAGTACAATATATCAAGTCCTCTCTTTCTTTTCTTGTCTCTTTAGCCAACTGTTGATGTGGAAGTCACACTTAGGGAAGTTAAGGTGGGCATCCTGACTGTGAGTGATGATACCAGACATGATGGTTTCGTCCCAGCTGATGTCCTGAATGTTGCTGTGATACTGGAAGGGGAGATGTTCCTAATGCTCTTGCTATACTGCTTGGACTACTCTATGTTCTGAACATTAACTATCCCAAAGAACTATGATATACCTTTTGAGGTACTTCAGAGAATTTTCATGAAAATTGGCGAGCTGCACAGCAAGAGTTCACAATCTAAAAAATAAATTAATGCAGTGATGTAAAAATGGTGCAATGCAACCTTATTGTTCAGGTTTTTTTTCACATGGAGCTTGGGGGGTCGAGCTTGAGTACATAGAATTGGAACTTTTTCACATTTGATATGGTTACATGGCTATTTCACCCAAAAATGAAAACTTGCTGATTTACTCATCTTCAGGTCATCCATGAATACTTTGATGCAGCTTTTATCTGCTGTTTGGACTGAAAGTTCTGGCACCCATTCATTTGC
This sequence comes from Ictalurus punctatus, assembly GCF_001660625.3. Classification (NCBI taxonomy): domain Eukaryota; kingdom Metazoa; phylum Chordata; class Actinopteri; order Siluriformes; family Ictaluridae; genus Ictalurus; species Ictalurus punctatus. The sequence continues at coordinate 2,487,900 of NW_026521086.1, forward strand.
GTTTTATGGACCTATGTATGTGTTCCGATGAAGACAAATGCATACAAATCATGGATGACCTGGGGTAAATTATCAGTAAATTTTCGTTTTTGGGTGAACTAACACTTTAAATGGCTTCTGATCATAATTACACATAGGTTTGTGTGCTTTAGCAATATTTTATTGGTCAACTTGTGTACAAGGTTTATACTGCGTGTTTGTAGACAGTACATGTGCTGAGCCTTTGAAGTGTGATAATGCTGTGTCTTTTTTTTTGTTAATTTTATACTTTTATTCTCATTTTGGATACAATTTTATTTATTTACTAATATTTATGGTATAAATATTAAAAATATATTTATAGTACTAATATTGAGTATGTAGATCTAAAGGAACCCAAAAACAAGAAGGTTCTGGGTGTTTCTAGTTCAAGCTTTCAGGTTGAATACACAAGAATACATAAGAATACACAAGAGTGCATTCTGCATTTCACACTTTATCTGTTAAGTAGTGAGTAAATAAATACACAGTAAATGTAAAATGGGCTTCATTTTAAACCATGTCTGCACTGTTGTACCTTTTTCCCCCAGTGTTTACCTGGCTATCATTTGACACTCGTCTCTCTCACTTAGAATCCAGCAGTTCCTGCACATTCCCACATTATTTCAGTGATTGGCTCATTGCTTGCGAATCATCACTCTCATTTGCATAATGCTAAGACCATCATCGTGCTATGTTCATATCGCGCAGTCATGATCCTGACAACTTCCGTCCTCTTTCTTCCTCTCCATGGTAATTAGTGGTGTACTTCGCTTCATTGTGCTTTTGTTGCATTTATTGAGAACAGCCCGTCACTTGCACACTGCTCTTAAATAATTTTTCCAGTTCGCACGCAGCTATTATTAGGCGTAAATGCGAGTGAAATACTCGCACTGTAGAGCCCTGACCGGCAACAGTTCATTCCTCGTGCATGGAAGGGATGAGGTTCCACTGGTTGGTGCTTGGCTGATAACGTTCAGCCGTGTTAAGCCGATCTACGCCATCGAAACCTCCCATCGCGTAGGTCTATCCATCCAGTATGGCTACGTTCACAAAGCAGCGGCGAGACTTCATGGGCGCCACCTCGTTCCAGGTTCTGTTGAGAGGATTGAACTTGCACACCGTGTTCAAGGACTCCATGCCGTCGAAGACACTGATTCAATTCAATTCAATTTTATTTGTATAGCGCTTTTTACAATAGACATTGTCTCAAAGCAGCTTTACAGAAATATCAACATGGTATACAGGTATTAAAGGTGCGAATTTATCCCAACTGAGCAAGCCACTGAGTGGTGACGGTGGCAAGGAAAAACTCCCTAAGATGTTTTAAGAGGAAGAAACCTTGAGAGGAACCCGACTCAGAAGGGAACCCATCCTCATCTGGGTAACAACAGATAGTGTGAAAAAGTTCATTATGGATTTATATGAAGTCTGTATGGCGTTAAGAGCAGCCGTAGTCCCAGCAGTCTGGAATTAAAGAAGATTTGAGCTCCATCCAGAGGCAGAAAGGATCTGGATCTCTAGTATCTCCATAAATTCATGTGGGGCTCGGTGAAAGGAGAGAGGGAGAAAAAAGATAATTATGACTGCAAAGTAGTAGAACAGAATCTACCGATGACGTACACAAAACCGTAGAGGAACACTGTGCCGTGATAGGCTCGAGCTTTTTCTTCTCTGCTGTAGGTGCACATCCAGCTGTCCATCCTCGAGTTGTAGGTTTCTAAAACATTTGTAGGAGACAGTTTGCTGATGCCGCCGCCGGCGAACAAGATGGAATATGGGAGCGGCAGGCAGATCCGGGTATCCGGAGTTGTCCAACCTTGTTAATGGCCATCAAGGCACGGGTGATGATGGACTGACACTCCAAGGAGCTGCTGAAAAGCAGGGGTGTCTCGATATTTTCCAGGAAGTATTCCAGATCTATCAGAGCCAGCCGCACCTGATCACACAGCACAGAAAGTGGAATAGAGAAAAAAAGTGGACTGTTGTAGGATGACATGATTTTCCCTTGGTTCTCTCTGTTTTAGATCAAAACTTCTGCTGTATCCGGTCACAATGGCTCACATTGTGCGTTCTGATCTCGGCTCATGACCAAAGAAACTTTTTTACAATGTGCATAAACCCGGCTTAACCAAACTCGGACCTATCACAGAGTAATTAGAGCAGCAGAGAGGGTTACAACAGTTACAGTTAATTACAACAGTATGTTGAACTGATTAAGTTATTTTGAAGGTCACTGTGAAAGTTGAATAATGATAAAGCAAGTAGCAAAGAGCAGTCTGGTGCATACTATGGTGCGCACAGGTTGTTCATATGTTGTCCTAATATCATGTTTATGCATGTAAATTATGGAGAGGGATGCTTGTATCGATATGATGTGGGAGTAAAAGAATGTGCACTCCCAGAAAAAGGGAGGTTTTGTCTTAGGCAGTTAGAACAGTTAAAACTCAATTCGGAAGCAAAAGAGAGAGAGATTCCTAAAAGTAAAAAAAAAAGAAGCACAGTTTTTAGTAGACTGGAAGGCATTTGGTAAATGTCAGTGTGAGGTACATAAAAGAGAGAAAAATGTCAGGCAGGGCCCTCATCTGTTTCTCAGTGTGCTAAGTTACAGAAAGCTGATCCTGACCTGGACTCCGCCCCTCCACGGCAAACACAAGTAGCAGCAGAAGTGGGTCCCTCAGCACCATCATCAGATCCACATTTCTGTCCAGCCCTCACTGCGCTGGAAGCCCTACCTGATTCCTCTGAAAATGCAAAGCAGGACTTCTCACCACTTAGGACTCAGAAGCACATGCCCACACCTCCCTAAAGGCACAGGGACCTGTACATGAGATAATAACAGTCCCTATGGTGGACATGGCAGGGCCTGATGAGGTAGTGCTCGTCCACCGGCCCTGGGCAATGGCTGACTGAACCCAGGATGGCAATGTAGCCTACACAGGAGCGATTTCAGCTCTCCAACAACGACTAATTTAAGCCGAATGGACATGGAAAAAAAAATAAAAAAATAGCAATGTGCAAGTAGCAAGATTCAGAGGGGAAGATCCAGAAGAGGGGACATCAGACACCCAAACTGTGAGTTAGCTCATAAAGAGCAGGTATATACACATAGATGTACACTAGGGCTGCAACTAACGATTATTTTCATAATCGATTAGTTGGCCGGTTACTTTTTTTTCGATTAATCGGATGGGGCGGGGCAAACTTCCAGTACCCTTTTTTTTTCCATTTAAGTGTTACAAATATTAACTTAAGACTAAAACTTTACACAACTATTTGTACAATTGTACAACTCTGAAAAGAATCTAATACACAGACCAGAATATATATTATTCAATTTTAACTGTAGTTTAATTCCATGCTTTTTATTTTATGTATGTATGTATGCGTGCATGCATGCCCTGATTGGTAGAACCGGTCATTCCCCAGGGATTGATTCAAATACCAGATTCAATTACATTTCATTGTTAGTGTGACATTTAATTTGACTCTGAATTATCTTTTGTGTATTTTATCCATCAGTGTGACACTTGAACTTGTCTACCACTGGTTTTTGCAAATTATCATTTCATTTGTAAATAAATTTTGGGAGAGTGTAGCAATCACAGGGACCCAAGCACTGATGGTAAATAAAAATGTCATGTTGTACAAGTTCTGGTCTCTACTCTACAGCAAAATTAATGGTTAGTCACTCCTTTAAAGGACCGGGAATTTACAGGATAGGCACTTGAATTTACTCACAAAAGTCATGTTTTCCAGTTTACAGTTTGTCTTGTCTTACCTCTCTTGCTTCCTCAGTCACGGTGTACCTGTCTTGAGGCACAGAAGCTCCAGTACAAGTTTCGTTCTCTACACTACAGCCAGACTAAAGGTTAGTCACTCCGTTAAAGGACAGGGATGTTCCAGGGGGACATAAGAAAATAAGAGAAAAAAAAACCCTATCACCCAAGGTGCGCCGGGGCAGAGATTTAGATGCAAACCCCCGGTATAGCCTAGGCTATAGGCCTGCTGGGTGATAGGTGGGACTGGGTGATAGGTGGGAAACACGAACGTGGGACTATGTCCCATGTCCCAGGTCGCGAGTCATAGCAGGGTCTGAACCCTGCTATAACAGAGAAGGGTGGGCCCCCCTGGGATAACTAGAAACCTGTGACTTATGTTCTAAGTCCCACAGCGCTAGTTATACCATGGGCTGTGTATTTCATTTTTATTCCGTGGGCTGTTGTGTTGTACATGGGAGTGGTTTATTTATTTATTCTTTTATTTATTAATTTATTGTCTGTTTCTTCCTGGTGAAGCAGCACAAATCTGATTTCGGTCACACTAAGCTGGCTTTCAACAAAAGTGAGCTGAAGTGCCTGAAATGCTTCTAACACTGCAGGAAGCACATGCCAGGCTATGGGGCTTCTGTCAGGTGGTTCTTCTTCTTGAGCACAGGCTCACAGACCAAGATGTCTTTGCATGTCAAGAATGCCTTGTGGACACTCGTGGGGAAGGACAACAACGTCTCTGACATCAGGACAGCTCTAGCAACCTACGCAAGCTAACATATGTAAAAAAAAATTAAAAATGTAAATGACTAAACGAACGAATTAATTTCAATATTTTAAACATTAAAGTGATAGACAAATGTCTTCTTTCTTCAGAGTGAGAGGAATCTCAACAGCGCGCTCTCATCACGAAAATAATGTGCCACAGCAAGGGGACATCAGACCGCTTCTACGTCGCGGAGCTGTCGGTCGGTGAGGTGCACTCTGCCCAGTCCCCGCTTGAGGACGCTTTGGGCATCAGTGTCACGTCTATTGAACAACCCGGTGGCCCGGGAGGCAAGGAAAGGCCAATAGTTTTTGGTTAATATCCTGGTATTTGTGTAAAAAGTGTATAATTAACCCTCTTACCCCTAAGTTCCCACAGTATTATGTCCCATAACCCTATATTCCCCAGAGAAACAGCACGCCAACCCTGAGTTCCTGGGCCAAAATCAACATTTTAATTTTAACATTTTTAGGCCTTGAAACAACTTATAATGTATTTGTGTAATATTACTTTGAAAATGAAGCAGTTCAGTGTTTTTACTAAACTTAGAGCACAATTCTTAACTAGAGAAATTACGAAAAAAATGCTCTCTAAAATCCTTCTACTCATTTAGAAGTACCATACGAGCATCAGCGTGGTCAATGCCTTTATAAATACTAAATAAATAAATGCATTTTAGTGCCAAAAGTCAAGTTTCTGGTGATAATCAGACCAGCAGGTAGTGTTTTCCCGAATGCACAGAAATGGTCCCGTTACGACTCCAGACCCCTGCAGTGTCAGTCGCACTGGTTCATGCTGAAGATGAAGATGGATCAGGGTCTGAATCAGGAGAGTTTGCGTCTCTATCGGTTTCGGTTTCAACATCGCCTGAACTTTCACTGCTGTCACTATCTAGAATCCTCGCTCTCGCCTGTGTAACTGTGTATGTTTTTTTGTTTTTTTTTACTGTTTTAGATGTACCTGTGTTCACTGTAGGTGTAATTTTAGCTGGAACACGATTAGCTTGTCGCTTTGGCATTTTTAGTTCACTTCTAGTAGTACACTAATATTCACGCTTGGATCTTCATCATAATGCCGGCGTAAAAACGAAATCACGTCGTGACGTCATCAACCTTCCGGGTCAAAAAATAATAATTAAATAAGTAAGGAATCATAGCAGAGTAATGCCGGTACACCGGCCTTACGGGGATAACGTTTACACTGTAAATCCTCTATATCGGCCTTACGGGGATTTGGCATAGACGACCAAGCCGGTCTATCATCCTTACAGGAATAGATCAAAGACAGGCAAGCCGGTTTTTCGGCCACACGGGGTAAGATGGTTAAATAAAAATCCTCATGTTTGAATGAAAATCTCGCTGCTTGTGTTACTCGACCTTAGTGCAGCTTGATACTTTTGATACTATAGATCATACTATTCTCCTTGATAGATTAGAGAATGTTATTGACATTAAGGGAAAATTCCTCTCCTGTCTCAGGTCTTATCTGACTGATCGTTATCAGTTCGTAGATGTAAATGGAGACTTCTCCACGCATACTGAGGTTACCTTTGGAGTTCCACAGGGTTCTGTTTGTAGCCCCACTGCTTTTTAGTTTATATATTCTACCTCTAGGTCTAATTATTCGCAAACATGGAATTAGCTTCCACTGTTATGCTGATGATACACAGTTGTATGTTTCAGCGAAGCCAGAGGACAGACAGAAGCTTAGTAAAGTTGAGGATTGTGTAAAGGACATTAGACGTTGGATGTTAACTAACTTCCTTTTACTTAATTCTGATAAAACAGAAATACTTTTATTAGGATCACGTGTAGCTAGAAGTAATCTTTCTGATCACATGGTTACTCTGGATGGTCTTTCTGTTTCATCATGTGCAGCAGTTAAAGACCTTGGAGTGATTATTGACTCCAGCCTATCATTTGACGCTCATGTAGATAATATTACTAGGATAGCCTTCTTTCATCTCAGAAATATTTCTAAAATAAGAAACATATTGTCACTACATGATGCGGAAATACTAGTTCATGCATTCGTCACGTCTAGATTAGATTACTGTAATGCATTACTGTCTGGATGTTCCAGTAGGAATATAAATAAGCTCCAGTTAGTCCAGAATGCAGCTACTAGAGTCCTAACTAGAACCAGAAGATACGACACATCACCCCGATCTTATCCACACTGCATTGGCTCCCAGTGAAATCTCGCATTAATTATAAAATACTATTATTAACCTATAAAGCACTAAACGGTCTCGCGCCACAATATGTAAGCGACCTTTTGGTTTTATATGATCCGCCACGCCTACTTAGGTCAAAAGATGCAGGCTATTTGACGGTACCTCGAATAGTGAAGGCTACAGCAGGGGGAAGAGCTATCTAAGTACGAGCATAACTGCTTTGCTACAACCTTTTCTCAAATCTTAGAGATGAAGGGGAGATTTGATATTGGTCTATAGCTGGACAATTGAGACGGGTCAAGATCAGGTTTTTTAATCAAGGGTTTAATAACTGCTAATTTAAGTGATTTAGGTACAGAGCCAGTGCTCAGGTAAGAATTGATTATATTTAAAAGTGGTTCAATTACTCCTGGACCAATTTGCTTAAACAAACATGTAGGTACGGGATCTAGTATGCAAGTTGATGAATTGGCTGAAGAGATTAATGTAGCTAGTTCGGTCTCTCTAAGCGGAGCAAAACACTCTAAACATTGATCTGATATTGCTACATTGTCATGTAATGGGTTTGTTACAGTACTGTCCGGTTTTAATTTAATGGCCTGTATTTCACGTCTAATATTTTCAACCTTATCAATGAAAAATTTCATGAAATCTTCACTGCTATGTAATGATTGAGTGTTTCTCTCTGTAGTGGTTTTATTCCTAGTTAATTTTGCTACTGTGTTGAAAAGGAATCTAGAATTGTTTTTGTTGTCTCCTATTAAGGTGGAGAGACTTTTCTAGCATCGCTAAGAGATTTTCTATAGTTCAGTAGGTTCTCCTTCTATGCTGTTTGAAATATCACCAGTTTGGTTTGACGCCGTTTACGTTCTAATTGTCGAGTGGTCTGTTTTAAGGTTCGCGTTTGATCGTTATACCAGGGTGCTAATTTTTTTTCTCTAATTATTTTCCTTTTGAGTGGAGCCACTCTATCTAGTGTGTAGCGGAGTGTTGACTCCAAGCTTTCAGTCGCCTGATCGAGTTCTGTGTGATCTGACGGTGATCCAAATCTAATTGATGTTTTTGCGAGGTTGTTTATGAAGCTCGGTGCAGTAACTGATGTGTAGGTACGTTTTACGCGGTAGTGAGGCGAGGTGGAAATATTATGATCAATACGTAATATGAATGAGATAAGATAATGGTCTGAGACAACTTCAGACTGCGGAAAAATGATAATATTTTCTATACTTAGTCCGTATGTTAGTATGAGGTCAAGAGTGTGACCACCATTATGAGTAGGCCCGATTACATTCTGATTAATCCCTACTGAATCTGAGATGGACACAACCGCTATTCTTAGAGGGTCTTCCAGGTTATCAAAATGAATATTAAAGTCTCAGACGATTAATGCTTTATCTACAGACACAACCAGGTTTGAGACAAAGTCTGCAAATTCACTAAGAAATTCAATATATGGCCCTGGGGGTCTGTAAATAATAATTAGAGGAATTGACTTATTTTTTATGGCTACATAAGTTATACTGGTATAAAGAATTTCAAAAGAATTAAATTTATGCTTAGGTTTTTTGTGTGACGACTAGATTTTTACTATGGATGAGACCAACACCTCCTCCTCTACCAGTTGAACGAGGCTGATGTACATAACTGTATCCAGGAGGACTGGCTTCATTTAATGCTACGTACTCATTTGGTTTAATCCAAGTTTCCATTAAACACATTAAATTACATTCCTGATCAGTAATGATGTCGTTAACAATAAGAGCCTTAGACGCAAGAGATCTAATGTTTAATAGTCCTAGCCTCAGATCAAAAGTGCTGGCTGTGCATTCTATATGATTTAATTTTATGTTAATTAGGTTACGAAGATAGACTTTCCGAGATTTTCTATATATTTGTATAGCTCGGGGAACAGACACAGTCTCTAATAGTATGTATTACCTTTGCCAGATTTTTAATTGAACATTGATTATACTGAATGTCGTTATTGTTGGAAGATGTGCTTACGGTAGACAGTCACTTGGAGTGTAGCGCCTTGGAAATGTTGTCTGAAAGCAGTTCCGCTCCAAGGCTGCTGGTGTGCAGGCCAACAGGATGAAACAACCTAGGACGCTCCCAGAACAGATTCCAGTTATTGACAAACACCAGATTCTGCTCATTACACCAAGAGACTAACCAATCATTTAATGATAGAAGTCTACTGAACTTTTCTGCTCCACGTCTGTATGAGGGAAGAGGTCCAGAGACGATGATCTTCGCGGTGGGTGATCTGCCTCGTACCGTCTCGATCAGGCTGGAGAAGTCCCTCTTCAGAACCTCCGTCTGATGTCGTTCGTCCCCGCGTGCAGCACAACCGCTCCAATGCGCTCGTCCTTCTTCAGGATCCCGGATACCTGCGCAGCGACATCAAGGACACAAGCACCAGAAAAACAGTGTGTGCGCACCTTACCTTTAGATTAGGCTACACGGACGTTGTGCAATGGAGTCCCCGACGATCACAGCGTTGGGTCTGGTCTGGCGGAGAGGGGCGAAGCGGTTCCTGGTTGGAATCTCGAACACAGGAAGTGGAGATGGTCCAGCCCGCGCCTTCCGCCACTGGTTCACCCAAGGCCCGAGGTGTGTTGGCGCCGGCGTGACGGAGACCAAGGCTGGGAAAGTCCTAGGTGCACGGTCCCTGCACAGAGAAACACACGGCATAGAGGGGCTGGGAGTGGAAATACCATGCTGTGTGCTTACCTTGGATATGTGGGCAGAGGCACAAGATGTTTCCAGCACAGTTTGTCGCTCCAACAGCTGGGCCTGCTTGTCGAGTAGGCCGCGGATCTGCTTCTCCACATCCTCCAGTTCCAGCCGCACCATGTGAAGCCGCACCATTTTTTAAACAGAACAGCAGTAAGTGAGAAATGTGAAACGTAAACAAGGCTAGCAGTAGGTGATGCTAGCGGGCTACAGGCTACAAGCTAGTCGCAGATGCTTGTAAAAAAAAAACAGATCAAATTTAGCGACAGCGCAACATTACGATTGTTTTATCTAAAGTAGTGTCAGTTATATTTGTATAACGTAAGGTAGATAATTTTAAAGTATAGATATAGCGTTAGCTCGAAGGGTGCTGCTTCCTCAGTTACACTTCAGGTTGCCAGATTGACCATGATGATAAACTAATCTCAGAAGAAGAGTCTCTACTGTTGAGAACGGATCTGTTAACTTTCATCAACTTTTCCAGTGTTGACTGGTTTGGAGAAGGTTTAATGAAAGATTTTGTGACCTGTCTGAACACACTTGGTGGATAACGATTAGGCGGTGTTGTGGCCACCAGAATTTCTGAATGATGTAGAGCTTGTAACAATTTGAAATATTTTGTCAATGTTAAATCTACAGCAGTTTTTCATTTGAGACACCTTGAATTTGGTTTTCACTTACATTTGCAGGTTCCCTTATCAGTCTAGAGTCAGCCAAGACTTATAATCTGTTGTGCATAATGCATAATGTAGTGTAGTGCATGTTATTGTAATAATATTTATTTAAATACTATGTGTAATGCATTACAGAGGCTTTATAACATGCTTCGAATGCGTTTATCGCTCGTTATAGACGTGTGAAAGAGTGAAGTCTTAAAGATACGTTCGTGTGTGACCTTTCCATCAGGAACCCGTTTAATGTAAAAAAAAAATAATAAAAATCTTCTTGGAAATGACATACTTGTGCTTGTTTGTGATGGTTTTAGGACCGGTGCTATCTGTGTCTAATGGGTAACACCTCGAATAACGTGTGTAGAAGGTGTGAGCTTGATCCTTTCACATTTAGCCAGACAGAGCGTCTTGTTGTCCAACACGGCGGTAATTTTCTCAATCCACAGGCACATCCACAGGTATGTCACTCACCACCCACTTGTGCGTGTCGACGATGTCACTGCCGAGGGACAGTTTGATGGCACTCCACTCCAGTGTGAGAGGGTCGTCTTCACCATACAGCTCATCCATGCTCACTGACTGTGGGTTGAGCACGTCGGTCTCGATGGGCTTGTAGAAGGGATTCACCTCGCAGCCCTCTGTCTCGTGGAGAGTGCGCAGTGAGTCAGCGAGGGCACGGTACGCTGTGGTCTAACCGCCTCTTGTAGGGCCCACCAGCAAGACGCCCGGGTGCACCAGCTTGGTCTCGTACAGCTGGATCACCTTGGTGGTCATGCTGGAGAAGAGCTGCAGGGAGCGGGCGCATAGAGCTGCCTCGATGTTCGACTGAAGCACGCCGTAGTCATGCACGGGGACGCCCACACCAGGAAAGAGGTCCGACAGAATACCGCTAAACGCACACAAGAAGGATTGGATTGACTCGATTGACACTAGGTTCAAGATTTTCAGATTATGGATGTTCAGCTGTTCCAGGATTCTTTACTTTTCATCTGGTATAACATTACAAGGTGCTAATGTTATATACTTTAAATGCTTAAAAAAAGTTATAAAGTTATATAATTACAGCTTTTTAGTTGCAAAGAATTTGCAAATGTCAGTTAATTGTACAGTCAAACCTTGGATTGTGAGCATAATTCGTTCCTCGTAATCCAAAGCACTCGTAGCGAATTTCCCCATAAGAAATAATGGAAACTCAGATAATTTGTTCCAAAAGCCAAAAATATTCATATACATAATAATGATTAACACAAAATACCATTTTATATTTTTATTATTTAAATTTAATATAAAGTAATCACATTTATTCATTATTGTGTAGGGGGACTTTCACTGTTACTAATGGAATCACTGCTGTCTGTTGTCCCGCCAGAATCTTTTTCTTTTTGTACGACGTTAACAAGGAACCTATCCAGTGACACTTGCTTTTGCCTCCTTTTAAGGATTTCGCGGAAATGTGACATTACATTGTCGTTAAACAGATTCATCGCTCGCACTGCTACAGTCTTACTCGGGTGGTGCTTTTCTACAAAATTTTGCGCTGTTTCCCACATTTTACACACCTCCCTAATCTCATTTGAAGTGAGGGATTTCTCCGTCTTTTTCTCCTCCTCCTTCTCAGACAAGACCTCCCCCATAACCTCTTGCTGTTGCTCGTGATGCAGATCCATCAGTTCGTCTGTGGTCAGCTCCTGGCCATGTTCCTCAACCAGTTCTTGAATGTCGTCTTCATTCATGTCCAGTCCCATGGTCTTTCCCAAGGACACAATTTCATCGACAACTGACTACTCGCAACTCAGCTACTCGCATACCTTGTTTGTGCTTCTCGATCATTTCCTTCTTAACTTCCACCGTAATCATCTCCTTTTTCTTATCGCTTTCCTTTTCAATTTTTTTCTTCATGGGGCCATTGTCGCAGTACAGTTACTACAGTTACAACACTATAGTAAACAGTATACGCTCATACAGATGTTGACTATAAAAGTCAATGAGGCACGCTGACTGAGACCGAGCATGTGAGAGAAGAACCATCAGCTCAGTAGTGATCACGTGACGCTCGACAGTCAAAGCGGTGTATACGTACTACAGGTACTCGTATTGCAAGACCTCGCTCGTATATCAAGTCTTTCAAAACACTCGCAAACCAAGTTACTCGCAATCCAAGGTTTTACTGTATTTCCTAATTTGTCCTGGAATTTCCTCCTAGTGCCTGATTCCACTGATCCTGTGATAATGACCTTTGATACTCCATATGTAAGCTTTGGCGTTCTTTACTATTTATCAATTTATTTTATTTTAAGTTCTGTGTCATCCTTGAGTAACTTGGGCAGGTTGGAGTATCGTAGCGCTCTAATCAACACCACGTTCTCACTCAGGTGTGGGTTCTCTCGCTTCAGAGACCTGGAAAACACACACACACACACACGCTCGATTTATTCCAGCAAGACATCTGTTACATTTATAGATAGTTTTAATTAACAATTTAGAAAAAACAACAAATTAATCTAATCTAATCTAATATGTTCACCCTGTTCGTAGACGGACATACCCGGCCATGGCGATAACAGAGTTGACGGCTCTCATGCTGAAGTCGTAGTGGTCCTGCCGGGAAAGCTGCTTGCTGCACAGCTTATACAGCTGAATCATCTTCCTCGCCAGAGTCTCACTGGACTTGAAGCCATCAGCTCACAAGTCCACCTACAGCAAAAGAGACAACGTGAACAAGCGGGTTCAACGTGGAAACAGTTCTGTAATATGCCAGAATACATCCGTTATTGCGTTCATTAAATAACATAATGAATGACGGCACCCGAGCACACCTCTGCGATGACGACGTGGTCGGGCACAATCATGGAGACGGATCTGAAGCGGCCTCCAGGTTGTCCCGGAGCTCGGTCCTGCCTGCGTAGCCTGGGTTCATCGTGATTAAGGAAGCTTCCTACAAATGGAAGCAGGGGAAATGATAACGATTCAAACCCTTGCTAATAATCTGAAATCGATTGCAACACTGAATGAGTCTGTTCCAAGAATCGATTCAGCACAAATCTCGAATTAAAGGTTAGGGGAACAACCCACAGTATTAAGTACATAGGATCATTATCATGATTAACAGGGCGATTCCTAATACCTGGTGTCAATTTGTAGATACCAGGTAATGGGAATAGAGTCGATTCAAAGGAATCAAGCTTTGAAGTCGACTCTGTATTCATTGTGAATATGGAGTCAACTCCAAAGCTTGATTGTGGGGGAAGCATGACTGAAGAACCTTGATTTCTCAGTTTGGGAACAATCCCAAAGAAATAGTCGGGAGACGCAGAGCGTTTGGCATCGTTGTGACAAACGCTGATTCTCACAGCTATTTTTTTTAGTTTTTAATTACTCAACAACTAAGACACAAACCCCTCATTTATTCCTTCACTTTCATCTTTCACTACTTTTTTTTATTTTACATTTTATTCTGATTCTTTCCCCCTGAATGTCTGGCTAGAACTTTCTGGAACTGGGAGCTAATGCTAAATTTAATGTTCTGTTAGAAAAGACAGCTTGATGTGTGATTTCATTAAATTCATTCAATTTAAATATCTTGTCTTTCTAAGAAAAACTGCTGATTAAGCAATGCACTATACCATATTCATGAGAAAGTAGAATTTTGTATTTGTTATTTGACGTTTGTGTAAATTCAATACGTCGTTTTCAGCTAGTGATTAAAGAACCGGTTCATGAGTCATCTTTGTCAGATATGCTGGTGGCGCTTTCTGATTTTAGTCACTTAACCATTCAAAAGAGTTATTTGTGTGTGGAACAGTGTTGCATTGCACCCACGAATACCTGCAACCTGGAATGGAAAATAAGCTTTATTTTGTTCCAACACTTTTTTGATGTTGTTGTTGTTGCTGTTATTGTTGCTCCAAAACTGAAAAGTGTTACAATGGAAGCAGAAGTAAGTGTAGCTTCTTAAATTGTGTAGTATAACGTAGTGTTTTTCAATCTTTTTTGAGCCATGGCACATTTTTTACATTGGAAAAATCTTGTGGCACACCACCGACCAAAAATGTTACAGAATGGCACTCTGTAGCCTAATACAGTATATGTAATTGCAATATAGTTTCTCAATTTATTTATACTCACTCACAGTGAAACCTGGGCCTGTTTAGATGAACACAAAGCCGATATCCTGGCAGGAATTGAAGAAAGGCATACATAAAGCTCTTCTTCACCAGCTTTCAGTCTCTCTCTGTTTTTAGTTTTTATAGCAGTTATTCTTGAAAAGCTCAGCTCACACAGATATGTTGTGGAAAATGGGAGCAATGTCAAAACTTTGTTGGCCAGAATGGGGAATTCCTTGGCAGCAGTCAACCAAAAACTGTCCAAAGGAAGTTCAGCAAATCTTAGCTTTAAACCACGATCTTGTTTCAGTTCAGTTAGTTCCTCCTGCTCCTGTAAAGTCATGTCCTTTCCAACAGCAGTCAAGGCATTCAGTGGAGGCTGAAGAGAAATAAAATGACAACTTCTCCTCAAGAGTTTTCAGATGTTTACCTATTACCTCGCACAGTGCAGCAGGGTGATCTTGCCGTTCCTCTGTGAGTGGGAACATCTCAGGGTTGGCACTTTGCACATGTTGTTGCCAGAGGTGCACCTTTAAATGGAATCCATTTATTTTATCTCATTTCGGCCTTGCATCCGTGTGTTCGGTTCATTCAGATGATGAAATATATCTGCCAGGTATGCCAGCTTTGCACACCACTCATCACTTGCAAACAGATTTGAGTAATCAGACCTCTCATTTGTCAGAAACACTTTAAGTTCCTCCCGCAGCTCATACACACGGGCCAGCATCTTGTCACGCTACAACCATCGGACCTCCGTATGGAGCAATAAGGCTTTATGCTCCGCTCACATTTCCTCACGCAAAGATGCAAATATACCTTTTCAAAGGTCGTGTCTTTACAAAGTTTCCTATGTGCACAACATCCACCACAGGAACTAGTTCTGCTGGTAAAGTCTTTGCAACGAAGGCCTCACGGTGCAGAAAACAGTGTGTAACACTAAGATCTGGGTTTCTTTCCTTCACTCTGCTAACGAAGCCTTAGGTGTGCCCGACCATGGCTGCAGCTCATCAGTGCAAATACTTGTGCAATTTTCCCACGTAAGTCCTCCCTGGTCAAGATTTTCAGATGTGACCCGAAAAATTTCCTCTCCTGTTGTTTTTTCTGGCAGTGCCTTACAAAATAGGAAGTTTTCTCTAATGCCATCTCCATCCACAAAACGCACATTGGCCAAGAGCTGAGAATATCCGTAGACTCATCAGGTTGCAATGCAAATTTACTACTGATGCATATCTTTTCCAAAACATGACTTTCGATGTCTGTAGACATGTCATCAGTACGTCTGGCGATTGTGTTATCTGAGAGCGGGAGTTTAGATATGTCTTTAACTGTGTCAGGGCCGAGCATCTCGTTGACAGTGTCTTTGCAGGCAGGTAGTATTAACATCTCTGCCACAGTGTGGGACTTTTTTCATTTAGCTACAAGTTCAGCAACTAGTTTTGAGGGCTTTCTAATTTACCTTTGTGATTTTTCTCATTAATGTTGCCTGTTTCTGTGTTTTCACGCAGGCAAACAAAATAGTCCATCGGCTTGTTTTGAAGCGACGGGTGTTTCACTTGGAGATAGCGTTTAAGCTTGCTTGGCACCATGGCGCTATTGGACTGCTTCTCGCCACACACCAAGCATAATGGAGTCGGGGTCATCTCATCGCTGGTGAAAGTAAATCCTAACGAAAGATAACTTTTGCTCGAGCTCACCATCTTTGCTTTCTTTTTACCATCACTCATACTAGGCCCTTCACCTGGGTCACAGTCTTGTCCAGGGCCCAGTTCGGAGTTTGCATTTTTCCTTTTTAAAAACTTCTCCATCACTGCCACCACGACCTGTCGCATGTGTCACTAATTCTCTTGTCTCTAAGAAGGTAGGAGGCATTTACCTGCTGCCACCCGGACGAATATTACATTACTCTGCCAGTCACTATATTACAGCGCATACACTCGACCATGGCTTATTATTTGCAGATAATAATTAATCAATATTTATAAAAAATAATTTTAAGACTAAGTGAAATTGGACAATTTCTCACGGCACGCCTGACGATCTCTCACGACACACTAGTGTGCCACGGTTGAAAAACATTGCTCTACGGTATGTAGACTGTATTATATGTGTGTTGAGTAGAGAAGAGATATTATAATATTATACAGTATCTGGAAATATAGTGTGTGACTGCGGCTATCTACTGTATATTGATCTATTACCTAAAGCCAAAAACTGTCAGGAAAATGACAAACTTACATTAGTCCTATATTATTTATTATCTCTTTGACTACATATTGTGGAGTAAATCCACAAAGCAAAAAAAATTAATTATAAATCCACCATGTTTTCTTTTTTCATATTTTTACTTCATATTTTTATTATGGAGACAGGTGAACATCCTGTACACAGGATCTGAGAAATTCTCACATTTATGCAAATAACAAGCAAATATCGTCCACCAATCAGATGAATTTGTCAAGAGACGGGCAAAAGAGTTTAAACATAACTTTAACCATATAAAAACAAATAAATGAACAACCATAGGCTAAGTTATTTCTCTTGTTCCATAGTTTTCACCAAAACAAGAGGAGGATAGCGAACAAAAACATGTTGAACAATCCTCTTGCTCATATGCCCCATCCTGAAGGAGAATCTCGCATTCATCCATGCAGGCCAGGTAGGACACGGACACACACACCTAGAAGTTATCGTGTCAGGTTCTTCTGTAACCTTACTAACTGAGCTTTTGTCTCCAGAGAATAGGGCATCTTCCAAAGTGAGGACAGCTACCTACCTGATGGGGAGAACATCTCTTTTCCTGGCTCTCTGTTGAGGTGAGTCCTTCTTTCTCCTCTTCTATACCACACACAAACTGAACATTAAACATGCAGGCTGTTTCAGCAGTACGCTTTAAAACTTCTCATCATGTGGTCAAAGTGTATGTGCAGTAATCCATATCCATCTCTCACAGCAGTAAGATGCAGATGGAGGACCCGATTCATGTTATCCAGCAGAAATCCCAAGAGTATCTCCAACATGTGGATAATCCTGACCAAAAGGAGGCGCATTTCTTCTGGAGGATCATGGAGCTGCTCTGCAGTCAGAATGAAGTACGTGTTGTAGTTCTTTATGTGTTGATTGTTTAAGTAAAATTATTCATGATTAAAGTATCGAGTGGTTTTATCTGTACGGAAGCAAAATATTTCTCAATTGTAAGTCATGAGTGCTTTTCACCCAAAGCACTTCACAAGTCTTATCAGTTCTGCCCAAACTAGGGTAGTGGACAAACCCTTTAGAATTTTAAACCAAATTGCTGAAGCAGCACAATACTTAGCTGTAAATCTCACACTGTGAAGTCCGTGGACTTTTAAGATAAGCATTGGTGGTTCAGGGGTAGAATTCTCACCTGCCAGGAGGTGGCCAGTCGCACATAGGTGTAGCACACTGACTAGCCAATAGAAAGTGAGGAAAATCTGGGAGGCGGGTCAGACGAACCTAACGTAAAAACATCGGTTAGAATCTCACCTCGGTTAAAATGTGATTTAAAAAAAAAAAACTTGTTTTAATGTCGAATCCATAAAAATATGATAAACATATGAAAGCAATAAGATGTAAAAAAAAATAAATAAATAAATAAAAAATAAAAAAAGTTATTTCTCAAGAGTTTTCTTTGTTTAAGGTGAGTAAATTGTAAAAATGATCATTAATAAACAATTATTGATGGGGACATTAGTAGTTACTATTTCATTAGTAGTTACTATTTCAAATATTTAGATATTCATATTTAAAATGAAGACACCACACAACATTTTGATGTTTTGATCATGTTTTAGTATATTTTTATTATATTATCTGTTACACATTGTAGCTATGTAACTTTTTTTTTAAGAGGAATTGTCAACATTTACTATTTTGCTTGAGGAGAACCTGAAATTAACAGTTTGCCAAAATTAAAATAACTTTCTAAATAATATATGCAGAGTGAGTTATAGTAAGTTATTGAAAATGTATTGCAAATAAGGACTAAGAGTTTAAAAACTTCTACAAATACAAGCAAGATAAAACATATTTACAAATACACAGGACAATTTTCTTTTTTTAAAATACAGTGTTGTCTATACACAATTCCACAATGGTAAAAAGAGAGAGAGAGAGAGAGAGAGCGAGAGCGAGAGCGAGCACAGAACAAAACGAATGAGGTTCATGAACAACAGTATTACACAGGATTTGTAACTATTTACCAAAATCCAACCTTGTGCTTGGCTTGCAATCAGACATGCCATGCACAGACCTTAAATACTGTGTTTCACAACAAAGTTATTTTCTCTTTTCAACAATCCACCTCTGCCTCTCAGCCTCATAGAATGAAGACTGCTGAAACTCTGCCCATGTCGTCTCTGCATTCATTCCCTGTACTTGACACAGGGAGAGCACTTTAGAAGGACAGTAAGTGTATTTGCCTGCCGCTCCAGGGAAACCAGTGTGGGTTTCTATGAGTTCTATTGGGTCCTTGTTTTAGTGGCTGGTGGCAGAACCTGCACAGATGACCAGAAGGCCCTCTGCAGAGTATGCCTCAAAGACTTTCCTGGAGCAGTAGAAATATTTAACATCACCAGCTTGATAAGAGAAATATACAGAGGAGCCATCACCCATGTAATGAGAATTTGGAAGACCACAAGCTAAACAGGATCTAATTTGTTTTTTTGGTGTCTTCTCAATTGCTACCTGTGTCAGAGGTACGTCTTCAGGAACACCACTTGCAGGTGGATTGAACGGAGCGGGAGGCTGTATTGTTCCTGACCATATCTTCTCTTTGAGGTGTTGACTTCTCTTGCAAAGAATGTCCTTAATGCTTCTTGCCTCTTCAGATGGGTCCCGACGTAAATGACCTGATGGGCCTCTCCTGAAGGACAACTTCATGCTGATAGCATGAATAGTACCCATAGATATGAACAATTAACATAAATAAATTTATAAAAATCATTTACATAGTTATGCATAATGTTAGGTAAAGTAAAAATATGGTAATTGATTCTTTTAAAATTACTTGACAGGTTTCATGTTAGATTAAAAGATCAATGACCCAACATTGAATTATGCAACTATTGAAAAGATACACATCTAATCTAATATATTCTAACCTAATCTAAAATAATTGTGTGATCTACCCACTTGTTACCGAAAGACTTAATTTTACTGTGTGTTTGACTACAATTGACCCTACATATATAGTTACAAACCATTCAAATGATATTCATAATATACCGATGTTTCTTTTGAGTAAATAAGCAATTTTGTTATTTATAAGTCGCTTTGGTTAAAAGCGTCTGCTAAATGAATAAATGTAAATGTAAGTGTACAGTTAACTTTATCTGCCACCTAATAGCGCTTTTTTCCCTCAGGTATAAATGATGAATGTTAATCGCTGTCTGGGGAAAAAAAGAAATAAACAAAAAGAGATGAAAGCCAAAAAAGAAAAAACACCAAGCTTCGGGACAGCGCCATGGATTCAACATGTGGCGAAAAATATATTGCATCCGTTGTGATAAGGACTAACATTGAGAATTAACTAGAAAAGTTAAGGAAAGTTGAGCATAACTATTTTCTGCTCTGGGGAGGCTGGCAGCGGTGGGAACCCACGCCTCTGAAGAGACTGGAGCCTAAACCCTAAACCCAGCGAAACAGGCCCAAACTGTAATGCTACCACCACCATTTTTCAGAAATGGGATACGGATCTTATGCTGGAATGCAGTGTTTTCCTTCCTCCAAACACAACCCTTCTCATTTAAACCAAAAAGTTCTAGTTTGGTCTCACCTGTCCACAAAACGTTTTTTCGAGTAGCCTTATGTCTTGTCCATGTAATCTTTAGCAAACTGCATGCAGGAAGCAATGTTCATTATGGAAAACAGTGGCTTTCTCCTTGCAATCCTGCCATGGACTAAATTTGTATTTCCCAGGCATTGATTCAACCTCACTATAATGTTAAAATACTCCAAGTGAGTGACAGGAGCACTGTGTCCACACGTTTCTAGATGATGTCATGTGCTAATTAGCATATTCATTACATCATTACATCGTATTTTCATTCTGCCTAAAGTCAGCCCTTTACAGACAAATTCCCAATAAAGCTGTTTTCATTTACGTATTTTTTCTGTTTCTGTTGTCAGACAACAGGACGAGTATGAAATAGTGACTGAACCACGGCCCAATAAGAGACTACATGTTCACCAGCAGTCACTTTCAAACCTTTTCCAAGCTGCTGATCTACACTGTTAAAATCCTGATTTTATAACCGTGATGTCATCTGACTAAACCACCACACACATAAGTTAAAGACAACGAGTGCACTGTGATTTCGTGCTATATTTCCATGTAAAATAATCTCTCAGAGAGAAAGTTAGAAGTGAATGAATGTGCTGCTCCTCTCTGCCCCTCACTGAACAGAGTAGCCGCAGAGAGAGGCGTGTCTCCGGGGGGAAAGCAGGACCTCACACTCACCGGGCAGTACTGGCCATTCTCTTCTACAGAAAGTAGCTAAGGTTTGTCTAAAAAGTCTCTAGATATGACGCTAGGAGCTTTTTTGAAAACGTTGGAGGAGGGTCTGCAGTGGGAGTCCTATTTTGAGTGAAAGGATTGTATTCATGTTCTGTAGAAAATAAACCCTTTAAAGTTATCTAGTGATTTCGTATTTATTGACTTTTTATCATTCAAGCAATTTTAAGCCTTTATCTCTGTAATGTTCTTCCCTATTTGTGGATATTCTCGAGTGAAATAGACGAGGCCACCTAGGGAACACATGAAGTTATGTAGGAGCAGTGATGAGAATTAAAGGACTAATAAGATTAGAAAGACATTAATAATGTTACTATTAGCCGTAAATTTGTGTACTTTATTATGATAACTTTACTGCTATGTACATGATATAATGTTAATGTGTTAATATGTTTTAAATGTGTTTGTGTGCTGTCCTTATACCGTGTCTAGGTCAGTCTCCCCGGCGCGCGCGCACAGACATATATAGTCAAATCGGAGCAGCGAGCCATAAGATCCGTTATGACGTCACGTTCAGAGTTCTATAAGTTTCCTGATGGTATGCTTGACGGTTGTTCCCTTTATGACGGCCCGAATGTTGAGGTTTTTTAACGTTGTGGTATCTGAGCTGGCCTCTGTATTCATTTGAACGGAGTAGTATTTAATCATTGGTCTATCTAACCTTTTCATGTGGTTAGTTTCTTTGTTTGTTCATCTGTGTTTAAGAATGGTATTAAGTATTAAGAATAAATAATATATCCAGATATATGTACAGCTGCTGTGTGACAATGTAAACTTAAAAAACCCCAACATTTCCATGTCTAGAGAAGAGGGTGCGTTCTTTAAAAATTAAATCATAATGATGATGCTGTTAAACAGTTCAGAAGCTCCGTGTATTGTCCTGGATACGTGAAAACTAGACAATGCACAGTAATAACTCTGATGAGCTGCGCCAGTGTAAAATAGCCCAAATCTACCTTCTGTTTCAGGTGGCGTTGTGTTGGATGGAGCTTGACTGCCCTCGTGTGTCCAAACTCGGGAACGGCAGTTTCCCAGAAGGGGTATTCTATTCCAAGTTTGTGGTAGTTGGCCAAGAAATATTACATGGAGACGTGAGGCTGCAGTGGAAGCCCTGAAGGTTCTGGTACATGTGAGCATTGAAGGAAAAGTGCCTTTTGAGCTTCATCGCTACATCACTGGGCAGAAAGGAAGTCTTCATCTCTAAGATTTTAGAAAAGGTTGTAGCAAAGCAGTTATGCTCGTACTTAGACAGGAATAACATTCATGAAATGTATCAGTCAGGATTTAGACCTCATCATAGCACAGAGACAGCGTTAGTTAAAGTAGTAAATGACCTTTTACTGACTTACGATCAGGGTTGTGTCTCGCTGCTTGTGTTACTCGACCTTAGTGCAGCTTTTGATACTATAGATCACACTATTCTACTTGATAGATTAGAAAATGTTGTAGGTATTAAGGGAACAGTCCTCTCCTAGCTCAGGTCTTATTTGACCGATCGTTATCAGTTCGTAGATGTAAATGGTGATTTCTCCATGCATACTGAGGTTACTTTTGGAGTTCCACAGGGTTCTGTTTTAGGCCCACTGCTCTTTACTTTATATATGCTACCCCTAGGTCAAATTATTTGTAAACATGGAATTAGCTTCCACTGTTATGCTGATGATACACAGTTGTATGTTTCAGCGAAGCCAGAGGACAGACAGAAGCTTAGTAAAGTTGAGGATTGTGTAAAGGACATTAGACATTGGATGTTAATTAACTTCCTTCTACTTAATTCTGATAAAACAGAAATACTTTTATTAGGCCCACGTGTAGCTAGAAGTAATCTTTCTGATCACATGGTTACTCTGGATGGTCTTTCTGTTTCATCATGTACAGCAGTTAAAGACCTTGGAGTGATTATTGACTCCAGTCTATCATCTGATGCTCATGTAGATAATATTACTAGGATAGCTTTCTTTCATCTCAGAAATATTTATAAATAAGAAACATATTGTCACTACATGATGCGGAAATACTAGTTCATGCATTCGTCACCTCTAGATTAGATTACTGTAATGCCTTACTGTCTGGATGTTCCAGTAGGAATATAAATAAGCCCCTGTTAGTCCAGAATGCAGCTACTAGAATCCTAACTAGAACTAGAAGATACGACCATATCACACCGATATTATCAATACTGCATTGGCTCCCAGTAAAATCTCGCATTAACTATAAAATACTTTTATTAACCTATAAAGCACTAAATGGTCTCGCGCCACAATATCTAAGCGACCTTTTGGTTTTATATGATCCGCCACGCCTACTTAGATCAAAAGATGCAGGCTATTTGACGGTACCTCGAATAGTGAAGGCTACAGCAGGGGGAAGAGCTTTCTCTTATAGAGCCCCACAGTTATGGAACAGACTTCCTATTAGTGTTCGGGACTCAGACACAGTCTCAGTGTTTAAGTCTAGGCTTAAAACGTATTTGTTTACTCAAGCCTACCCTGACTAGATTCTGTTCTACTACTCCGCAGTCGTAATTATCTTTTTTCTCCCTCCCTCCTTTCGCCGAGCCCCACACAAATTTATGGAGATACTAGAGATCCAGATCCTTTCTGCCGCTGGATGGAGCTCAAATCTTCTCTAATTCCAGACTGCTGGGACTACGGCTGCTCCTAACACCATACAGACTTCATATAAATCCATAATGAACTTTTTCACACTAACTGTTGTTACCCAGATGAGGACGGGTTTCCTTCTGAGTCGGGTTCCTCTCAAGGTTTCTTCCTCTTAAAACATCTTAGGGAGTTTTTCCTTGCCACCGTCGCCACTCAGTGGCTTGCTCAGTTGGGATAAATTTGCGCCTTTAATATCTGTATACCATGTTGATATTTCTGTAAAGCTGCTTTGAGACAATGTCTATTGTAAAAAGCGCTATACATGTAAAATTGAATTGAATTGAATTGAAAGGAAGTGGCATTCGCAAAATGATGGATGAATTTGAGGTCAATATTCAAGTGCCTGCTCCTGAGCTCCAGTCCGACATAATTTCCGTTACAGGCCTTGCCACTCACCTGGACCATGCTAAAGAAGGGCTTCTTGAGCGCATCAAAGAGCTGCAGGCTGAACAGGAGGATCGGGCTCTCAGGAGCTTCCAGTTGACCATCACTGTGGATCCCAAATATCATCCCAAGATCATTGCTCGCAAGGGTGCCATAATCACCCAGATCCATACTGACCATGATGTCAACATCCAGTTCCCTGAGAAAAATGACGAGAACCAGGACAAGCTCAGCATCACCGGCTATGAGCAGAATGCTATAGCAGCACGTGATGCTATCCAAGGCATTGTTGATGAACAGGAGGAAATTATATCTGAGGACATTACCTTGGACAGCAGAGTTCATGCTCGCATTATTGGTGCTCGTACCAAGGGTATCCGCAAAATCATGGATGAATTTAAAGTTGAGCTTCGGTTTCCTCAGAGTGGAGCTGCAGATCCCAATTTGGTTACTGTAACTGGCCGTCCAGAGATGGTTGATGAAGCCATAGATCATCTCCTGAACTTGGAAGAGGAATGTATGGCTGATGTGGTGGAAGATGAGGCCAAGATGGCCTACATGAAGCCATCTGGCACTGCAGCAGTCAACCCTGAGGAACCCCGTGGGCCCTCCAATGGATTTGTGGTGAGGGAGGCACCCTGGGCTACCAACAGTGAGAAGGCCTCTGATATGAATAGCTCCGAGGACTTCCCCAGCTTCGGTACTTCTGTGGCTGCTGCCAAAGCTTCTCCATGGGGACCAAAGTGTTTTAGAAGTGACCTGTGGTTGGTGGATGTCTCTGTGAGCAGCATGCATCAGTGTGTGTTCATTCACACTCTCCAGGCCTGAACGCTCTGCGGTCAACCACACTTTCTCGCTCCTAGCACAGAACTAAGAGTTAAGAGAAGTAAAGGCTGAAGGCTGACGGAGGACGACTGAAAGACATAACCTGAGATACTTTTTATCCAACATACTCTCTCTCCCCTTTTTTTAACCTGTTCATGATAATTATTGTATACTTTACCTATCTTTGTAATGTTCTTCCCTATTTGTGGATAGATGAGGCCACGTAGGGAACACATGAAGCAGTGATGAGAATGAAATTTCTACTAACATTAGAAATACATTAATATTTTCATATTACAAATCAATTTGTGTACTTTAACATTATATAATATACATAGCAGTATATTTATCAATTCGATTTTTATTTATTTGTATAGCGCTTTTACAATAGACATTGTCTCAAAGCAGCTTTACAGAAATATCAAACTATTTATCATCATCATCATCATCATGTGTGAATATGCTTTAAATGTGTTGGTGTGCTGTCTGTATACGTGTCTCTTTCCGTCTGTCTGGCCAGCGCGCGCACATATATAGTGAAATCGGAGCAGCGTTCAGAGTTCTAGACCTGTCCTGGTGGTATGCGTGACCATTTTCCCCGTTTATGACGCCGCGAATGTCGAGTTTTTAAACGCTGTGGTGTCTGAGCAGGCCTATGAACGGAGTTGGCCATTTGAACGGAGTTGTATTAAATCATTGCTGTATCTAACCTTTGCATTTTGTTAGTTTATGTAGCGTGTTTTAATAATGGACATTGTCACAAAGCAGCTGTACAGATATCTGGATATATTATTTCAATGTAAACTTACAAACAACATTTCCATGTCAAGAATCGAGGGTATGTTCTTTAAAAATGTAATAATAATAATAATAATAATAATAATAATAATAATAATAATAATGCTGGTAAACAGTTCAGAAGCTCCGTGTACTGTTTTTGATATGTCAAATCTAGACAACGCAGGCCAAGAGAGTGACCATCATGCCCAAGGATATTCAGCTGGCCCGGCGTATTCGCGGAGAACGCGCTTAAACCACAACTCCGTCTAATAAACACAAAGGCTCTTTTAAGAGCCACTTCTTCGTCTCAGAAAACAGCAAATTTTCTTTCTTGGGCAGTTTGAAAATTTAGAACGTGGTACAGAGAGAAGGGGATATATATATATATATATAGTTAGATTTCCAAGTATCTCATGGAATCTCATATTTATGTCCTCAGAGGTCTGGATGGTTCATAATGTACCAGTAGATCAGAAATATATATTGGACCCAAACCATTCAGTGCTTTATAAAACAGTAAAACTGGGATATGGAATTCCAGAAAAACTCAACATGCACATAGTATTTTGTAATTGCCTGTATATACACCTCATAATGTGGTGTAAATACACTACACAAATATTTATACACAAAGTTACACACATTACGATGCTATTTTTTCTAATCACATATGTGTAATTCTTTTTGTATCTAATTTCTTGAAAAGTACACAAGTAATCATTTTCCAACATTATGTGGCAAGATACAATTAAAGCATATAACATACCGCATGCTTAAAAAAATCCGTAATTAAACAATGCTTCAATAATGTGGATGTTAGATTCTGGTCTATGGAATTCCCATGACGAATCTTATAAATGATAGACAACAATTATATAGTTTAACAAACTCCGTGAATATTTTTAATAAACATGCATGAATTTTAGTAAATGCAGACAAAGTGAATAGCTGAAAAATGACATTCAATATTGTAACACAGAAAACAGCCAGATATAGTACCTATGTATTGCTAATCAAAGAAAACAATTTACTACATTTGCATTACATTTATTCACTTAGCAGACGCTTTTATCCAAAGCGACTTACAAATAAGAAAGATACAAGCAAAGCGATATATCAAGCAGAGAACAATACAAGAGCAGCTACCATACAAGATCTATTCATTGAATTCTAGAAGAAGCAAAGTGCAGACTAGAGGTGTAAGTGCATTTTTTTTAAAAATTTTTTATTATGAGTTGGTTAGGTGTTCATAGAAGAGGTGGGTCTTTAATTAGTCAGACATCAAACCCAATGGAATTCCCCGTATATTCAAGCTCATTAGAATTGTACTGTTTGGAGGCTGTCACGCGAGGGAGAGGAATGAGATTACAAAATTGAATCTGAACTGGACTAAGGCCCAATTCTTGCAGGACGCACTAGAGATCCCATGTAGCTCTGCTGTGAACAGACAGTGGATATATCTGAATATATGGCATTTCATTTCATTGTTATATACTTGTACTATATGATGCAGTCTGAACCAACAATTTCGGAATCAGTAAACTACAGACATTAGCTACACATTCCTGATCGCAAGAAAGTGAACCACAATTCACTCATAATTTGAAACCTCCAAATCAATCATCAGTATTCACAAAAGGTTTGGAGCATGTATGCACTTTCAGTTATATGCATAGTGGAAAGGTTTTTGCTTTTCAAATGCATATAAAAACTAATGAGTCAGTCAACAGTGTTACACAATGGCACATTTGTATGAATGAGAAAAGAAAAAGAATCACAGAAGTTGTAGATTTAAATTCTAACCTTCATCATAAACACTCATAATATGTTTCTTGCCACTTTTCCTGCCTGGGGCATTTTTTAGGTAGCTGCTGATGGCCTCTCTGCAACCGGCAACAGTATATTCACGTCCATGTGCTTGTTCGGCAATATCTGTAACATAAATATCAACAAAAACATTCAGCCTTGGAATGCAATAACAGAGAAAATGTCCAATTTCTGAAGGCAAGACTTTCTTTTCAAGAGTTTTCAAAGGAGTCATATGATGTCACGTACCGTAATTTCCAGACTATAAGCTGCTACTTTTTTCACACGCTTTGAACACTGCGGCTTAAACAATGATGCGGCTAATTTATGGATTTTTACGGGTTAACGAGTTTCATGCCGCCAAAACATTTAGCCTCGTCACATCGGACCAATGAAATTACCGAACAGGTCACAGTGGACCAATGAAACTGTTCGAATTAAATCAAACACACTCACACTAAATTCTTCAGATCAGTCATTTTACGCTTCATGCACACACCCTCATCATGGAAAACACACGAAGAAATGCATTTGATGCAGCTTTCAAGTTAAAGGCGATCGATCTGGCTGTTGAAGAAGGAAATAGAGCTGCTGCACGTAAGCTTGGCACGCACTGTTCAGGAAAAAAGCATTTACGGTATGTATTTAATTAAAAGTTAAAAAAATCTATCTGTGTAACATCCTTCTGTGTAAATATCTCACGTTACAACGTGGACACCTGCAGCTTACAGACAAGTGCGGCCTATATATGTACAATTTTTTTTTTCTTTTTAAAGTGTGTGCGGCTTATATTCAGGTGCGCTCAATAGTCCGAAAATTACGGTATACATTTTTTATCCTTCATACTCACAGTGTACAAGGCGACACACTTCATCCTGATCAGTCAAAGCCAGCTTCCCACCTTTTGACACTTTCAACAAAAACATACACCACAGACTGTTCTCCCCGATTCTTTGGAGAATGGAGCGAACTGTCTCTCCGATGCTGCTCTGCCTCATCGTCTTCAAGTAAGCACGCTACAAGAAATTCAAATAAAAAATCTCTGGAATACATGGTCCAACATAAGATACAATTCCATCATTTAGTCACATAGGAGTCAAATTCCAGGTGAACATTAAAAAGTTTGACTTACAAAACAGTTGAAGTTTTTCGCTATTCTTCAGTTGTTGTTTATTGTTGTTCTTGTTCAGTTGCAAACATGCAGCTCTGTATCATCAGCATAACAGTGGAAATTCATTCCATGTTTACGAATAATTTGACCTAGAGGTAGCATATACAAAGTAAAAAGCAGTGGGCCTCAAACAGAACCTTGTGGAACACCAAATTTAACCTCGGTATGCGTGGAGAAGTCTCCATTTACATCTACGAACTGAACTGATAACGATCGGTCTAATAAGACCTGAGGCAGGAGAGGACTGTTCCCTTAATGCCAACATTTTCTAATCTATCGAGTAGAATAGTGTGATCTATAGTATCAAAAGCTGCACTAAGGTCGAGTAGCACAAGCAGCGAGACACAACCCTGATCATAGGTCAGTAGAAGGTCATTTACTACTTTAACTAACGCTGTCTCTGTGCTATGATGAGGTCTAAATCCTGACTGATACATTTCATGAATGTTGTTCCTATGTAAGTACGAGCATAACTGCTTTGCTACAACCTTTTCTAAGACCTTGGAGATGAAGGGGAGATGTGATATTGGTCTATAGCTGGACAGTTGAGACGGGTCAGTCAGGTTTTTTAATCAGGGTTTTAATAACTGCTAGTTTAAGTGATTTAGGTACATAGCCAGTGCTAAGGGAAGAGTTGATTATATTTAAAAGTGGTTCAATTACTCCTGGACAAATCTTTAAGAAACATGTAGGCACAGGATCTAGTAAGCAAGTTGAATTTGCTGAAGAGATTAATGAAGCTAGTTCGGTCTCTCTAAGGGGAGTAAAACATTCTAAACATTGATCCGATATTGCTATATTATCATCTACAGGGTGAGTTATAATACTGTCTGGTTTTAATTTAATAGCCTGAATTTCACATCTAATATTTTCAACTTTACCAATGAAAAATTTGATGAAATCTTCACTGCTATGTAATGATTGAGTGTTTCTCTCTGTAGTGATTTTATTCCTAGTAAATTTTGCTACTGTGTTGAATAGAAATCTAGAATTGTTTTTTTTATCTCCTATTAAGGTGGAGAAATAGATTTTTCTAGCCTCGCTAAGAGATTTCCTATATTTCAGTAGGCTCTCCTTCCATGCTGTTTGGAATATCACCAATTTGGTTTGATGCCATTTACGTTCTAATTGTTGAGTGGTCTGTTTTAAGGTTCGCGTTTGATCGTTATACCAGGGTGCTAGCTTTTTCTCTGTAATTATTTTTCATTTGAGTGGAGCCACTCTATCTATCGTGTAGCGGAGTGTTGACTCCAAGCTTTCAGTTGCCTGATCGAGTTCTGTGGGATCAGACGGTGATCCAAATATAATTGATGTCTCTGGGAGGTTATTTATGAAGCTCGGTGCAGTAGCTGATGTGAAAGTACGTTTTACGCGGTAGCGAGGCGAGGTGGAAATATTATGATCAATATGTATTATGAACGAGATAAGATAATGGTCTGAGACAACTTCAGACTGTGGAAAAATTACAATATTTTCTATATTTAATCCGTATGTTAGGATGAGGTCAAGAGTGTGACCACCATTATGAGTAGGTCCGATTACGTTCTGATTAATCCCTACTACATCTAAGATGGACACAACCGCTATTCTCAGAGGGTCTTCCAGGTTATCAAAATGAATATTAAAATCACAGACGATTAATGCTTTATCTACAGAAACAACCAGGTTTGAGATAAAGTTTGCAAATTCACTAAGAAATTCAGTATATGGCCCTGGGGGACGGTAAATAATAATTAGAGGAATTTACTTATTTTTAGTGGCTACATAAGTTATGCTGGTATAAAGAATTTCAAAAGAATTAAATTTATGACTAGGTTTGTGTGTGACGCCTAGATTTTTACTATGAATGAGACCAACACCTCCTCCTCTACCAGTTGAATGAGGCTGATGTACATAACTGTATCCAGGAGGACTGGCTTCATTTAATGCTAGGTACTCGTTTGGTTTAATCCAAGTCTCCGTTAAACACATTAAATTACATCCCTGATCAGTAATGATTTCGTTAACAATAAGAGCCTTAGACGCAAGAGATCTAATGTTTAATAGTCCTAGCTTCTGATTAAAGGTGCTGGATGTGCATTCAGTATGATATAATTTTAGGTTAATTAGGTTACTAAAACAAACATTCTGAAATTGTCTATGTATTTGTATAGCTCAGGGAACAGACACAGTCTCCATAGTATGTACTACAGGTGTTAAACTATTAATTGAACATTGCTTATGATGAACATTATTGTAGGAAGATGTGCTTACGGTAGGCAGTCACTTGGTTTGTAGTGTCTTGGAGATGTTGTCTGACAGCAGTTCCGCTCCGAAGCTGCTGGAGTGCAGGCCATCAGGATGAAACAACCTAGGACGCTCCCAGAACAGATTCCAGTTATTAACAAACAGCAGATTCCTGTTAATTACACCAAGAAACTAACCAATCATTTAGTGCTAGAAGTCTACTGAACTTTTCAGCTCCACATCTGTATGAGGGAAGAGGTCCAGAGACGATGATCTTCGCGGTTAGTGATCTGCCTCGTACCGTCTCGATCAGGCTGGCGAAGTTCCTCTTCAGAACCTCCGTCTGCCTCAGCCTGATGTTTGCCCCCACGTGCAGCACGACTGCTCCAATGCACTCGTCCTTCTTCAGGATTCCTGGTAGCTGCTCAGCGACATCAAGGACACAAGCAAAAGAAAAACTGTGTGTGCACCTTACCCCTTGTTGAAGCGACGCGGACGTTTCGCACAATGGAGTTCCCAACGATTGCACAGGATCAATCTTATTTTGTTAAGAGCATTAATATTTTGTAGATTCAGCAAGGGGTATGTAAACTTCCGACCGCAACTGTGTACCCACCCAGCTACCAAGCACACACACACACACACACAAATTCCACCATTTAAAAACAGCAAGGATTTTTTTAAAAACAATTTTTTATAAACAATTAAAAATAGACTACAGTAGGAACATTTTAACAAATACCACAAAAACATCACAGTTAAAACACTACATACCTTCCTTTTGCAAAAGACTTCTCTTGCACCCACACTCTTGATCTGATGCCAGCTGGAGCCACCTCTTCATGGTCCCCTCGGCCTCCATCTCTGCAGCATTAGCCGTAAAGAGGTTTCTATGAACTTTGGAATAAAGCAATACATATCATACAGTCATTATGAATCTTAAGCATTAACTATGCTTATACCATGGTCATTGTGAATACTGGATTCTGATTGGCTGGAAGGTGTGCATTATAACCGTTTATTGCACAGGTAGTTCCCGTCAGATTGATCACCGTAATCATTTCTATATCAATGCGCAGCCTACATGCACACACACGCAGACACTTGAGCATACAGAGACATTCATATGAACAGACACATCTTGCCAGCGCTTTCTGCAACTTTAACAATAAAAATAGCTTTGCTGGTGAAAAGCTACATGATATTTCTCAGCAACGAGGTGGTACCATCACTGTTTCTGAAGTAATTCAACTCTTAGTTTTACTACACTACTGCTGCGCAACACTGACTGCTGAGAGGCACCTATGATGCACGTAATTCATACACGCTTGATCTCTCTCTCTCTCTCTTTCTCTCTCTCTCTGATAGATATCTGTCAATTCATTCAAATAAATGCAATCTCATCACACTACTTTACCTCTGTGTCTGATTTATAATGGGCAAAATTCCAGATCTAACGACCTAACTAACAGAAATTAACGATCATTTTAAACTTCTAATCAAAGTTTGCACTTCTAAACCAATGACAGCTTTAACGTTATTAATTGTGGAAAGACCATGGTATAAGCGGGGTAATCCATGGCTAGGTGTGCATTAAACGATTTGAACGAGTGGTTCATTTCCTCCACATCATGCACTAAAATCGTTTAATGCACATCTAGCCGTGGATTACCCCTTACATATCAACTGAGAGAGACAGCTAATTCTGTATGTAAACAGATATACTTCCCAATCACGACCTCTCCGAGTTGGAGAGCGGACAGTGAAGTCTTTCTATTGATTCCCCTCCAATTGAGGTTCTTTTCCAGGGAGTTAGTAATCACCAATATGCACCAGGTGCAGTCGAGCACATCCACCCTGTCAATAAGCTCCAACCAGTTTACCTGAAACTGAGGATTCTTAAAACAATAATATAATATAAAATAATATAAAATATATTAAATTAATAAGCATGTATTGCCTCGTCAAAAGTGTCAGTGCTTCTCACTACTCCTGCAGTTACCCTGCCCTGTGTGTTTTCCATCTCTACTAAAGAGTAGGTCATAACTGTTCCCTCATATCAAAGTGGTGTTCAGTGTTGTGCTTTGAGTACGAGTGTGTCACCTTGAGAAAACAGAAATGCTCTCAGTCGCTGTGTAATTGTGCAAGCAGTTGTTAACAAAAAAAAAGAGAAAAAATTCTCACCAGATTTTGCTTGTAATCTGGGCTCTGTTGCATCCTTCGCTCCAGACTATGCAGTTGAGGAAGGTCTTGCAGGGCAGTAAATCTTCATCAATATCCAAAGGCTGCACCTGGACCTCCTGTAGTTGAAGCAATCTCAGTGGTTTGTTGGTCCAGCACCATCTCTAATTTAGTCAACACCTCCCTCAGCATGGCTATGGTAAAGAAGTTAACAATATTTACAAATGATACACACTACAAAACTGTACAACTCCATCCTCAGTCTTATTCCTAACCTACACAATTCCAGTAAGATGGCTGAGTGGAAATCATGGTTAATTAATACCTACAAAAGAAAGTCAATCAGAAAGCAGAAGAATACGCTCACATGGCATATCCTCCACTCTTTCCAGACTCTGTGAAAGAGTCTAAAATATTGACTATATTGCCAAATTCTACAATGTTTCATGAAAAATACAACTTTGAATATGCTCTCAAAGCATGAGGGAATAGCAATAGCGATGTGCTGAACAAATATCTGCATGTTTTACACCTTGGTGGTCTTTACCCAGACACTTCCACGTCTGACTGGAGGTCTGACCGGGTCCTGCCCTCTTTATCGCTGTCTTTAAAATACAGTTGCATTTAAACATTATTCAATGCCTTCAGGATCACTCAAAGAGACAAAAAATTAGTATATTGCTAGACTAAGGCTAAGGATTGCACATAAGAAATACAGTGTTGAGCCGAACAACAGGTCTGTTATACTGCCAAGTGGACAATATAATCTAATAACGGGACACAGCATGCTGCAAACTGTGTGGGTTTTCTGACACAACATATTAAAAAAGTTAAATAAAAAGTAGTAAAACAGGAAAGGGGAGGAATAAACTAGGAGTTTATCTTATTTGTACAGCAATTAAAAAAGCTTTATAAAAAAAAGTGTCGAGCTGCCTCTTAATCTAAATTAGCTAGCCGGCTAGCTAGCTGCTAGTACGCCGTCTGATGTTCTCGTCACAATCACACATACCATTGAAAAGATTTTTAAAAAACATTTTCTCCATGACATTTTAAATATCAAACAATATTGTAGACTGAAATTACTCAATTAAATTACTTACCTTCTTCAGCTGAAATGATTCCTCTTGAAAACGAAGAATGACTGCAGCCTCGAGTATCCTAACTGATTTAACCGTCAAAAGTTTTTTCCAGGCTGCTGAGCTCCTTAATTTTAGCTGTGGCCTGTCTGTGACTTAATGAACTCGAAAAAGCAGATACACACCGCTACACCGAGTATGGACCTGCCGCAAGTACACCTGCTTTCAGCCGAGATTGGCCCACATAGCAAAAACCGTCTGTCAGCGAGAAGTGGTGTGAACGGTCAGCAGGGCTCTGGGCAATTACCTTTTCACCGATACCGGCATTGAGCCGACAGGGGCGCATTTCTACCAGAATCGGCCCAAATGTGCTTGCTATCCGGGAACTCTTCATCGCCCCTAACGGCCAAATGTTCCAGAAAAGTCTAAGCTTTTTACCAAATAAATGTAAAGTAACAATTTCATCAATGGTAACTCTTCAACGCCCAGGGAAAAAATTAGCGATGATCGGCCTGGAGCTGGCCAGAGTCTGTGCGACATGATGCTCCCTCCCCGGGCTATGTCTGAGTGCTTTCCCCGCTGCACGGAGCGTTGTCCATATAATTTTGGACACTTAAAAATATTCGCTTAAAAATTCTCTTCGAAACTATTATGATATATTATATATATGGCAATGTAGCTCAGCTAGTTAGTGCGTGGTGTTAAGAACGCCAAGGTCACTGGTTAGAATCTCAGGGCTGATTACATTTTTGCATCTTCTAGAACTCAATTAAAAATCTTCTATTGTAGCACTACATGCAGTGTTCTCTGCTTGATATACTGCTTTGCTTGCATTTTGTATTTTCTCATTTGTAAGTCTGGTGAAGAATGTGGGAATGAGCACAGACCCGGCCAAATAAAAAATAAAGGAAAAAATATATAATGATAATAAAAAATTTAAAAATAAAAACATGGATTCCATGCTGCAGCAACTAATGGAGGCCAGCCTCCAGCAGCTGACAATAACGTCTTCAGCAGCCTGTAAGCGAGCAGAAACGTACAGGTACCACGTGAACCTGTTGAAGAGGTGAAAAACGCTCCTCACACTCCTGCCACCCAGGTGCTGAACAGACAGTCATTTCAGCATCACTGTTGTCGACTGCAGCAGAGCATGAGGTGGGGAAATAGAGCACAACTTGCGGCAGATAAACACTGCAACTCCTCACCCTCTCAGAGAAGACTGGAGAGGATAAAAAGGCATCACAACCTCAGCAGCTTGAGCAGCTTTTGTCTAGGTGTCTATGCTGATCAATTCTGTTCTATGTCTTGCAGATGACGATGACGACAGCAAGTCTCTCCCCCCAAGAGCCCTCATCCCCACTACCAACGCTTCCTCCGCACTCTGCTACCGGCCTACACCGCTCTTCCTGGCCCATAGCGACCACACTCCTCTCTAACACCTCCCTCACAGACTGCTGCCCCAGGACAGAGTGTCCCATGGCCCTTCTGCACTCCCATTCTACAAAATAAAAGCTCTCTTAACCAGTCTCACTCTGTCTGTGTTCCACCTGCCGCTGCTGCTACACTATAAAACATTCAACCTTTCGTTCTTGAGATGTCACACTAAACAAGAATCTCATGCAAAAGCAAGGACGCACAGAAGCATGGAATGATGGCAAAACCGTAGCTAGCCAAAAAAAACAATAAAGGGCCTTGAGTTCCTAAACATGAAACTGCTGTGACCTCGTTTATTTTTGGATCAATTCCAAATAATAATCGAGTTATCTGCTAGTTACAACAACTATATAGTCTATAGAATTCCTACAAACATTCAACCACTGGTTCTTGAGATATTGCATTAACGAGAACCTTAGACGGATGGACAGACTTAGTGGTGGAGGCATAAAAAAATAAATAAAAGGTCTGCATAAATACTAAACTCAGACACACGTATCTAACGTTATGGGGTGTAGTAATGACCAACTAGTGTTATCTACTTAGTAATTCTGAGAAAGTTATGTTTTAATAACTTTACTGTCCCATAGTTCTTCATTTTAAACACTTTTCTTGTTGATACTTACAAACGAGTAACCATTTCCTTCAGACTACTCACCTTTCACGACTTTGCCTGCCTTCTTCATTTGTAAACACGTTAAAAAATGTGCATGTTCATGATATATCTATGCAACTCTACAAGTATCAGCACCCTATCTGCCTCGCTTTCTTTTTTAAAACTAGTTAGTAATATTCATTGCCATATCATAAGTAATTAGAAAAAATTAGTCTATGGTGTCATCTGGTGACAAATTGAGCATGCTTTAGCTACTTTCCCTAAAAAGAGTTGTGAAAGCTGGTTGACATGCTGTAGCGCAGTAAGGGAGTGATGGCTGCATGGACAGGAGTTGTGAACAGTGCTCACTGTACAC
This sequence comes from Ictalurus punctatus, assembly GCF_001660625.3. Lineage (NCBI taxonomy): Eukaryota > Metazoa > Chordata > Actinopteri > Siluriformes > Ictaluridae > Ictalurus > Ictalurus punctatus. Next base: position 2,524,192 of record NW_026521086.1, read on the forward strand.
TCGGGACAGCTGACTGAGGGGACAGAGTTGGAGTCCTGAGGACACTCCAGAGAGCAGAGACACTCCACACAGAAGAGCACATGGGGCAGCCTCCCCACAACCTCACCCTCTGTAAACAGCAACAAAACCACCAAAAAACATCAAGTTCACTTATTTATGAAGCTAAACATCACATGGGGAAATTTCCCCCACTGCTCTTCTTAACATTTCACATGGCTAACATTTGCTGTGTGGAATTTGGTTATTTATCATTTTTAAGAAACCACGCTGCAAAAAGAAGAAGAAGAAGAAGAAGAAGAAGAAGAAGAAGAAAATTAAGCTTTAATGCAAGACGTTAGCTAGCTAGCCAACTAAACTCAAGCTAACTTGAAGGCCATGTTTATCAATTAAGTCTCATTGTTTAGCTTTAAAACGCTCACTTTGAGGATGTAGTCTGCTAATTGTCAAAGGTTCACTAGCTAATTAGGTTAATTAGGTGTGTTCTGAACCCACATTGCATTCAGCGCATTCAGCAGTGTGTAACCAAGATGCGTCCGGTAAATACTTGTATAAGTAAATACAGAGAATTTGATAAATTTGAAAAACATTTTTTTTTTTTTTTTTTTTTACCCGACAACGTGTACAGTAAGCCACAATTACTACATGCCACTGTAGCGTCCATTATGATGCTTTTTCACCGCGCACTTCACGTCCTTCAGTGACGGAAAGCACTGGCTCTTTTAAGTGAACCGAATCCTTTGGCTCAGCTCTTCAATAAGAGTCGATTCCTTCGGCTTCCGTACGGATCACTGCCATTTTTCTGAATCAGATTCAGGATCAGTTTTATTGGCCAAGTATGCCCGCACACTCAAGCAGGGATATGTATCATGCTATATAATTTAGCTAACAAACTGTCACCAAAGTAGCCGTGATGTGAAAACGTGTAAACAGAGGGGGGGGGATGTAAAATAAATTAATAGATTTAAAGTACATTACATTTACTTTAAATTTACATTTAACATTTAAAAACTAAATTCTAACACTGAAAATTAGTTTTTTTTAAAAAGGAGGGAGATATTTGAAAGATTAGGCTTTTTAAAAACCCAGCAAATTTACATATAATTAGCTGCTTCCATTCAATTCTATTTATTTTGTAATTACTAAAAAAAGATATCACAATACCAGATGGATGGTGGCTTAACGGTTAGCACGTTCGCCTCACTCCAGGGTCGGGGGCTCGATTCCCACTGCGGCCCTGTGTGTGCGGAGTATTCATGTTCTCCCCGTGCTGTGGGGGTTTCCTCCGGGTACTCCGGTTTCCTCCCCCAGTCCAAAGACATGCATGGTAGGCTGATTGGCATGTCTAAAAGTGTCCGTAGTGTATGAATGGGTGTGCGAGTGTGTATGTGATTGTGCCGTAATGGATTGGCCTGTCCAGGATATACTTGTGCCCGATGCTCCCTGGGATAGGCGCCAGGTTCCCCGTGACCCTGAAGGATAAGTGGTATTGAAGATGGATGGATGGATGGATATCACCTTACCTACAACATCATAGAAAAGTGTATTGTGACCTAATTTATCGCAATATCTATAACCAATTTATGGTTGTTGTTGTTTTGTTGTGTTTACATAGTTAATATTAACTAGCCTAGATAAACACAACAAAACAACAACAATAAATTGGAGTTGTTCCTTGTAATATATGACTTATATGTAAAGAATGAAATTGCTAAATGCAAAAAATATGTATAATAAATAATTGTAATCGTTTATACAATAACTGATATGTATATCACAGGTCACAGTGACATTGTATTGAAGATTAAGAATACTCTTTAAGGGCCATGAATGAAGGCCTCTGGAAAGAAACCGTTCTTGTGCCTGGTGTATTGGAAGTTCAAATAAAGTGTGTCCAAGACGTGTCCAGAAAATATTATGGTCTGGGATGTATTGCCTTCATTGCTTAACTAGTCTCATGTTCAGTGAGAACACATTAAAAGGACCAAATCAGCAGCTGATTTTATCATATGCATGTGAGGAAACCATGTCCTGCGCTGTGGTTATCTTCTTTAAACATCATTGTAGCCAAGCCTTCATATTCCTACACCTGAGTTTACAAAAAAACAAAACAAAACATTATATCATGGTAACTATAACACCAGTCGCATACAAACTAGTAAATTATGTGCCCTTTGTGCTTGTGCTGCTGGATCTTCGATACGAAGGTAAGAAGGTACTGACTTCATATACTGGATAGATAGTGTGGAAACTGAACTGTCACACAGCTGTACAGATTCTACAGAAATACTTTTCATTAGACCTCACTAGTCTTAAGGAATGAATCTCACAAGTTTCTTCTAGTGCACTAAGTAGTACTCTACATACAAAGCCAAGCTTTTCTATAGACTCTAAAGAGATGTGACTTGATAATGAGACCTCTCTGTGCTGATGATTATGATAAAGTCCAAGATAATGATGTGTGCTTTGTATTTAAAATATGACACAGGGAAATTAGTGTCCATGTCTTTTATCAATAATAATAATAATAAAATAATAATAATAATTGCAAGCATAGTGAAATGCAATGGTATTATTCTACCCATCCATTTGTCACTATATTTTTACTTTACTATATCCTGGCCTGAGTTTACTTTTGATTAAAGGAGTGCTGTGCAGCAGTGAGAACAGTGTCGAGAAGCACCTGGAGATGGGGAAGAAGCTCCTGGCTGGCGGACAGCTGGCCGACGCACTTTCCCATTTCCACGCAGCTGTTGGTGAGTCGGTGAGCTTTTCTCAGAAAGTCACCAGCAATCATTTCTTTATTTCTGCAAAAAAAATATATTCTGTCTGAATCTTAACCGACCACTTTCTGACATCCGTGTGTAGACGGTGACCCGAAAAAATACTTGGCCTACTACAGAAGAGCCACCGTCTACCTGGCCACGGACAAGTCTAAATCCGCTTTACCGGATCTAAGCAAAGTCATCGAGTGTCATGATTTCCCCTTGAAGCAGCGTGCTCTAAGCGCGAATGCGCGAGCACCTGCTTTTCCGTTGTTGACAGTAGTGACATCTGGACACGTGTGTTTTGTTTATGTTTCTGTCACGTCTCCTCCCTGTTCTGTCATTGGCTGGGATTTCACGTGTGCCTGTATTGCCCTCAGCAAGTTTAGAGGCTTATCAGTTTAGACGCTGATCATGTCCACATATATACCGCGCGCCTCCCAGCACACAACGCGGAAGATTATCCTGGAGTTAGATTGGTTCGTATGGTAGTCATAGTCACGGTCCATGTTTAGAGTTCGTTCACGCTGGATTATCCGCTCCCAGTTCCTCGTCATAGTTCATGTTTCTCGTTTAGTTTATCGACCCTGTTTTCCGTGGCCACGACCTTGATTCATGTTTAACCCTGTGTATGCCTGTTTGCCGATCGCCTGACCTTCGCCTGTTTTGGATCACGTTTTGGATTTGTCTGTCTGTCTCTTTTAAAATAAACAATTGTTCATACTGCAATTGCATCCGTCCTATCTCCGCTCCGTCACGATACGTGACATCGAGTTAAACCTGATTTCACATCGGTGAGTTTTACTCCATGATAAGACATGAAAAGAAGATTGACATGCATCATGTTGAAAAGAGTTGGTGGTAACAGGTGATTTGTCACAGGCAAGACTTCAGAGAGGGAGCCTACTGTAACTCTTTGACTTGTCATTAAAGGAAAATTAAGTCATTAAAGGAAAAATCCACTATGAACAACTTGCATATTGATCTTTATAATTAACAGGTGGCATCCAGGATTCATTTTGTAGTGAAAATTTTGAGTTTGCTTTTTTAGTTTAGACTTCTTTCATTGACCTGTTGGTCATTTTTCACTTTGGTTTCTTGTATTGCCCACAATCAAGTTTGACAACATGCTAATATTGGTGCCAGTAAAATTTAGCTCCCGATTGACCTATCTATACACTCTGTTCACATTAATTACATCATTAACAAACTTCAGTTTTCATGCTAATACCACCGTCAAGGCCATTGCGTGCATCATCTCGCAGATCACAATAAAACATGATGAAAACTGATTATACTGTAGCTGTGTTGTTTGTGCAATAGTGAAAATGATGCCAAGTTGTATTTCCATTTTCCTTTTACTTTGAAATTGCCCTTAAACTTAGTTATCTGACTAGACATGCTTTCAAAGAAAACAGAAACAACACCTGAGTCTATTGAAAGCCAAGCTCAACTGATTAAACAGGTGGAATCAGATGTGGTCTTGCTTGATTGGAATGAAAACCTACACCCACACCGGCCCTTTGCTTGGAGACTGGACATCCCTGATATAGTCAGTTTAACAACCTCCAGATGTGCTCGATCTAAGATGTTGAGTGATCTTAAACAAATGCTTGTCTATATACAGCATAACTCATTTAAAGGTAAGAGGTGCTATTTTGTTGATGCTCAGCAAGTGACATCAAATCAACATAGCCCTTATGTTGTGGTTGTGGAGAGTGTCCCAAGTAGGAATTCCGAGTTCGTTCCTTTTCCTAGTCGGAGGTCGGAAATGACTAGTAATGACCTTTAGTCAAAAGTAGAATTAGAGTTTGTTTTGCTGAAAAGTGTCACATTTCACACGTCCTATAGATTATAGTTGTTTTGCTGCTGATCAAACTCAAAATTTATATTACTAACAGTTACAAATAGAGCCTCAAACATGTGCAACTGTAGTTGTTTATGTTTTACAACCAACATTGCATTTGTGTATATGCACTTGACGGTCCACTTTAGTTTGCTATTTGCTATCTGTAGATTTCCCCCTGAGCTCCCTCCCCATAGAGAGTCTAGTTTCTGATCATCCCTAATCAAGCACAGCTTCATACGAGTCTTTATTAGCTGAATTAATTGCCGTAAATGGCCTAGACTAAATTACAGCTGGGACTGATCCCCTGAATCAGAGTTCATCACATCTATGCAGCCATTAAGGACTTTGAAAGTGCTAAGGAGTACAGCGAGAATGACCGTCACCTACCCTTTGGCTTCTTAGGTTGATATTGAAGTGTGTCGTGTTATAATGTGTTCTGAACGGCTGGGCTTGTGTGACCACTAGGATAGCCCAGAAGAAGCTCATTAAAGCCTACAGGAAGTTGTCACAGCAGTGACACCCAGACAACTTCCAGGATCCTGAAGAGAAGAACAAGGCTGAGAAGAAGTTCATAGACATCGCACAGGCCAAGGAAGTGCTCACTGAGCCAGGTAAACCCTCAATCAGTTTTGTCTGCTAATATAAAAATACCAAGCTAAGCCGTTTTTTGATGTTGGTTTTTGTGTCCCATGCTTGAATAGTTTTACATAGATGAGGAATACAGTATATAAGTATGTAAGTACAGCTGCAGATAAAGAAGGATGAATCAGATTGGAATTCAGATCAAATTAACAGAAATTATGGTTGTGACTTGGTGATTAGTGAGGATGTTGAACACAGTCTGAGATATGTTTTTGATTTTTTGCTAATTCAGATCTGCCAAAATAACTAACAGTCAAAGAGAAATAAACATGCATTTTGTTGGAAAGGACGGATCGGATCCATGCTTGCAGCATAAACGGTTAATTGTATTGGTTGAACTGATATTTAACTGTAATCTGCAGAAATATTATGATATCATATATAGGAAAATTAGCCAGCGGTGGGTGGAGACAGACACACGGGAGGCCGTCGTAACGTTAACAAGTGAGATTTTTTTTCATTTATTTATAACGTTCTGGGGTGTGTGTGTGTGCTCGCGTGTGGGCGTGATAGCGTGTGGTGAGAGGTCAGTGTATTGCGGGGTTGCCAGAGTCGCTCCGGGGCTTTCCGGAGAAACAGGGGCTCTTCTCAGCCGTCAGGTAACGCCGCGTTTGTAGCTAGGGAGCGGAGAATTCGCTCGGGTCCGGGTCGTCTGAAAGAAAACATACAAAACCAACAATACTGATAACTGGCAGTAAGCCAGGCACACTTCATGTGAGAGGATTCTCTCCATTCGAGCGGAAAAGCGGCCTTCCACTCTTCCTTCGTCTGCTGGATGGTGGAATTTTCACGTGCGGCGCGCCATTCATCGCCCGAGAGTGTGTCGGCGGCTCCGCCCCACCTCCACGTGCTTTCCGACTGTCCAAAACATTGAAGCGGGGCTGTCTCTTCAGCGCCAGCGCGGCAGTCGCGGGAGGAGCGATTTTAGTTCCTTGTGCGCCGGCTGTCGGTCTGTCGCGAGACACACAGTATAAGTTTACTTTATACAGTTATTACAAAATTAACCTAAGTGTATGTCAGGCCTGCATGTATTGTTAGTATTTTTAGAACAATTATGAACTCTAATGCACGATGGCTGACTGGTGATCACGTTTGCCTCACACCTCCAGGGTTAGGGGTTCGATTGTCGCCTCTGCCCTGTGTGCACAGAGTTTGCATGTTCTCCTCCTGCTTTGGGGGTTTCCTCTGGGTACTCCGATTTCCCCCCCAGTCCAGAGAAATGTGTTGTAACCTGACTGGCATCTCTAAATTGTCTGTAGTGTGTGAATGGGTGTGTGATGGCATCCCAGCCTTATGCCCGGAGTCCCCTGGCATAGACTCTAGGCTCCCTGCGCCCCTGTGTAGGATAAGGGGTACAGACAATGGACGGCTGGCTGATTCTGACCTTAATAAAATATATTGACTGTTGATTAACACATTCTTGTTTGTATGTCTGTAAAATGAATTTTCCTTTCATTTTAGTAATTAAAAAGTATAGCCTACAATACTGAAAAGAAAATTGAATGGTGGGTCACTGCAAATCCTATTCTTTTATTATTATACTGACATTGCAGAATTTCTAGAGGTCCAGACAGACTTTAATTTTTTTGGGCAGCATGTAGACTAAATGTCAAGGTGCATCGATCAACAGTATATTAGATTGGATGTAATGGTATTGTTTTTCCCCAGATGGAACGGTTAAAAAATTAATCGATCACTGGTTTGGTGTGACGGTTATAAATAATTAACCTCTTGCAGAAGTGAATGCATCGTTCATGTACCACATTCTTTGCGAATTGGCTAATTTTATTCCTGTTTGGCTTGAGCACTTTGAAATAGCAGAAAAGCAGTTTTCAGGTGTCTCCTATATCACTGTAAAAGGGGGAAAACTGTAGCTGTTTGCACCTCTGGTAATATAAAACACGAGTCTCGAAAGATGCTGGTATATCTGACACCTTTTCTCTGTTCTTGTGCAGAAATGAGGAGTTCGTTTGACAAGGGTGAAGACCCCCTGGACCCGGAGAGCAAGCACGGAGAAGGCCATCACCACTTCCAGGAGGCCTGGGAGAGTTTCCAGGGCTTTAACCCTTTTGGCTCTGGACTGTTCAACTTTAAATTCAACTTTAACTGAGATCATCCAGGAGGACATCAGTCTGATCTGAATATATACCATCAGCCATTGTTGTGGATAAAAAATGTCATAAAATAAACATAAGGGAGATCTAGCATCCAGCAAAGGGGAGAAGAAGAAAAGACGGGCACCTAGACACATAGAAGCAGGATTAGGCGGACATTGACAAATTGGAATTACACTTTAAAGATCTTTAAGAGCAGTAATAGTCAAAAAAGTCAAAAGAGGTATACGAGCTGAGCTGAGGAGGGCTAATACACCCACACACGCTCGTACAGTCAAGGGTGGGCAAGCAGACACAACATACACACACACTCTCTCTTTCTCATACCCACACATGAATAACATTAATAATATCTTATAGTAATAGAGAAACTCTATAAAAAAACAGAATAGTAGGATATGCAGGACAGTAGAACTGTAATGATATTAAGAAGTTGGAAGTACAGTAAACCGCTTTTCAAGTAGTATAAATATATATAAATAAGAAATATAGTGCAAATATGAAAATAAATTATAAACTAGAAATACAGGAAAATGTAAACTTACTCATGACTCAAATGGTGAGGGTTCTTGGCTCGCAAGGAAGGCCTTAATTTTAAGAAAGAACCATGAGGAGCCAGTTATAAGGGTGGCTGAGTCAAGCTGAGTCAAGCCCCCCCCCCCCCGAGATAACGATAAGACCAAGGTCCCTCTAGGTTGTTTAGTCTTGTCCACGTTCTGTCCTCTGGGTAACTGAAAAACGAAGTTTCTGATGCCCTAGGTAACTGAACATTCTGGTTTCTGATCCTCTGAGTAACTAGAAACTCAGGGTTTTTATTTTCTGGGTTATTAGAAATGCCTGGGTTCTGATTTTATGTGTAAATTAAAACCCCTGGTTTCAATTCTATGTGTAAGTGAAATAGCCCTTTTCTGGAACATAAGAGTAAGGTAAATGAGCTTTTTTAACCCTATTGGTAGTGAGATCATAGTCTTCTTGAAACATATGGGTTATTTAGTGTGTAAATACAGTATAAATACTGGAGCTCAGGGTAGGGGGATCACTTCTGAGAATTCTCATCGGTGTGGATCTCGTGTGGTGGAATGGAACAATAAAGCTGGACCCTTGCTTCTTCTCACTCACGGCTGGTGTATTTTTTCTATCTCCAACTGGTCTCAGAGGTAGATGTGAGTATTGGCTTCTAAGTTGAATTTTAAATGTTTTTGGGTAATAGGCTAAATTTGAGCCAACATTTGGCACCCCAGATGGGACTGGGTAAGATCTATATGTCTGGAATCTCTCCCGTGGGACTTTGCTCTCTAAGCAACAGACAGGCCGTATAGGAAAAGGCATTGCAGATGCCTGTTATTTCAAAGCTCTGTTTTAGTGGTCTGTTGTTACGATTGGGAAGCCCCGGGGTGGGAAGAAAGACTAAGTGGGTCTCCAAAAGAACCTTGAGTGAGTGAGAAGAGGTAAGAGAAGTGTAGATTGTAGAAGAATGTACTTATTGTAATTGTATAAGGTTCATAAGACTGTGTAAGGATATGGTATATGTGTTGTGTGAGTGAAAGTCCTGCAATACCGCTGGAGGAAGGTAGAAAAAAGGTAGAAGAAAAAAAGAGAAATACTCCAGGGCTGGGATAGAAAGCAGGTGGAAAATGAGGCCTCAGACCCCAGATACCGGCTACTAGACTAGACTAGCAGACTAGTGGCGGCTGCATTGGTGGGGACCCCTAATACCGCTGGAAAAAGATAGATAGATAGATAGATAGATTAGATTCCAGGGCTGGATAGAGAGGGGAATAAATCCTGGGCCCAGGTCCGGGTCGTGCAATACAGCATGCCCGGTGTATGAATGGAATGTGTACTAACAAATGTGTGTGCTTATAATATATGTGCTTATAATATGAGTGCGGTGTGAGAGCGTGTAAGTTTTGGAGACAGGGAAAATGTATTTATTAGTGCTCTGAACATGAGCTCCATACCTAAAGCGATATGTGTGTTGGATAAGTTGGATAAGATTTAGAGAAAATTAAATTTTTTTTGGAGAAAGTTGAATTTAATTTGTATGACTGTAAGCTTCATGCATACGGAGCTGGTATGGAGGTGCTTTATACTTTGAAAACTTCATGTAGTAACATAAATAAGTGTAATAATGTGGAATACAATGTGTGTATGGGAGCTTGCCGGCGTTGTTCTTATCTGCGCAAGCAGGCCTGCCGTCTGTGTGGAAATAAAAAAAGGAAAAGAAGAAAAATGTGTGTGTGTGCGCACTTCAGATTGAGCTGAGTAACATAGAACAGTGTGAGATTTTTTTTTTTTTTAAATTTGTTTTAATGTTTTGAATCTGGTACGGACTTTCTGTGAGTCGGGTGTGACTATGTGTATTATAACTTTATTGGTATAATCAATAACTGCTGTTTTAAAAATTGGGGGAGCATGCAAGAACATTGTAAATATTTTAGGCATCTGTCAGACTGCCCATTGGGTGAATAAGAACTTCTAGACCAGTAATATATAACAAAATTGTTGAGAAATCAGTGAGTCAGTCCATTGGGACCTTTCATTTATATTCCATAAATTATGAAGGTGTTGTTCAGTTAAATGACAAATAATAATACAATTTAATTTTTGTTTAATTACCCAAAATTGGGTAATGTTGAATAGGTAAATATTATGTCTAAGAATATTGTAAACATGTAAGAATTGCCGGATTGGCCGTTGTGTGAGGCTGTGTGAATTACCTAAGGTTAAACTTAAGACTTATAAGAGTAATTGAATCATTTTACTTAATTAATTAATCGTCATAAGTAAATTGAATGTATGTACTCTGAGTGTATGTGAGTCCCTAGGGAGGCTGGCTGGGCCGAGTACGGACGGAAGGGAAAAGCGGGCATAAATCGGTACGAGATAGGCTAAGCAGGCTGGAACAGCAGGACAGGGTAGGAGGAAAACATTTGGCTGTGAGGGATAACTTAGTGGATTTAGGGGGCATGTACAACAGACTCTAAGGGCTGAGAGGTGTGAGACACGGCCAGAGTTATGGCTGAATGTAAGAAAAAGATGAGCCCGATAGAGAGGGTGATAAGCAAACACTATACAGATGAGAAGGACATTAGGCATTATTGTAAAAAATGGAGTGAGAAGACTAGTGGTGAGTGGAAATGGCCCGAGGAAGGTACTTTTGATGAACAGCTATGCCAGATAATGAAAGAGAGATTAGCTGTATGGAATGAACAGAAAAAAGGCTTGAGAGTGAGGGAGAAATGTGTGAAGACAGAAGATAGTGGACTGGTTTGCGGAGGTAGGGAAAGAGGGGAAGGAGAAGGATAGACGGCAGAGAGAACGAGCAGAGGCGGTGATACGGAAGAAAGAAGAAAGGGAAGCAAGCCTAGGAAAAAAGATAAAAGAGGCCATTCAGGAGGAATGGGCCGAGGCCCTGCCCTCATATAATCCTCAGTACCGCCCTCCAGTGAGACCTGTCGGAAGTGCCCCACCTGCCGGGCTCTACATGATGCAAGACCTGGAAGACAGAGAAGATGAATGGAAGGAAACTGAGGTAGACATACAGGGAACATTCACCGGATACCAAAGAATGAGGCATCGCATGCGGGAGGATGGAGAACCTATCAAAATGGAAGAAGGAGCTGCCGAATACGAGGATAGAACCCCGGTCGAGAGCGAAAGCCCACGGCTGGACCTCCCACAGGTAGGCAACAAGGAGAGGGACAGGGAATTACAGGAGTATATGAAAAACTGGACCTGCACTCCGGGGTGGCCGGAGCACGGGGAGATTCCCCCCAGCACTAGCACCCCGAGGCCAGGGTCACGGCCGATGGTGCACAAGCAAAAAGACAAGAAACTGGGGGAAATACAGAAGCAGGAGGGGCATGGGACCAGGGGCAATCAAGAAGGTCGTAGGAGCGAGAGAGGGCACGAGGGTGGAAACGGAGCACGAGGGGCTCCACATACCACAGGAGGAGGAAAAAGTGAGCCGAGAGACAATGTGGGGCAGGTGGTCCGTATAGAGGGGGATGTGGTGCTCTCCCCATATGCTATCGAGGAGGATAAGGAATTGGAGGGCAGGATTCGACGGCTAGAGGACGGGATATCATACGGCGTGGGTAAAATGGATGAATTGAAAAATCTCGCAGGTCAAGCGTTCCAAATGGCGACTGCTGTGAAGAATAAGTATGCGCACAAGGTTTGGGAGAGTCAAAATCAGAGAGGTCGAGAAGAGCACTGATCCAGTCAGCAGGAAAACATGTGAAAAGCCTGAGTAAGGCCTCAAAAGTCCTAATATATCACCAGCAGAAGAAGAAGCAAGTAAGTTCAGACATGGATCTGGACGAACAAGTGGGGACTGAGAGCGAGGGGACTGAAACAGACAACAAAGGAAAAGTTGAACAAGACGTCAGTGAGGAGGAGGACTTGGAGGATTTGGAGCTTAGAGGAGCTAGATCACTACGGAGCAGGGCAAGCCTGAAGCCCCCAGTGAGATTCGAACCTGGTATCACAGCGTACTTGGCGCATGCCCGCTCCCAGTCGGAGCCCAGCCTTACTCAGGTTGGGGGGTCACCCCCAGGTCAGATGATGCCCCTCATGGTTAAAGGAAAAGCCCTACATTATGCACCCTGGAGTTTCATGGACCTAACGGGCCTGATCCCAACATGTGTGAAGGGGGGCAGAAATGGATTACACAGTTTGAGGAGAAAACATCAGGACAGCACCTGGCGATGGCCGATATCAAAGCCATTCTCTGCCAAACAGTGGGCAAGGGACGGGCTGAAGAAATTTTCGATGGGGCAGAACACAGGGATTTGATAGACGACCCCAAGGCTGATGCCATCCCGTTTGGCCTATACCGACAAGAAATATGGGATGCTGTGAGGAGTATGTATCCGGCTAAGATGGACCCTGGGAAGCTTGAAAATATAAAACTGAAAGACGAAGAAAACGTGATAACCTTCATACAAAAGTTTCAAGATAAATGGAGAGATGAAACGGGTGCCAATTGGGACGATTCCACCCACAACAGCAAGTCCCACACATAACTACTATGCTGCACCCCACCCAGATGGATTACATATATCATATGAGGGCCCCCATGCACCCGGGAATGCCACCTGCCTGGGGGAGGGGACGAGGATACGGACGGGGTCGAGTTTTGCCGAGACCAGATATGGCAACTGAAGGGTGTTGGGGATGCGGTGATCCTAGCCACTTCAGGAGAAATTGTCCACGTGTCCCACGACCAACTTTGGGAGACCACGTGGATAGGGCTGAAAGAAGAGGTCAGGTGCTTGGACTGAGAGCGCCGGAGAGCTATGGAATGCCACCTCGGTGTCAACCGCTACCCCCAGTACCCCAAGGTGGCCCCATGTATGGCCCCTATGGGGAGCCGGGACCCAGCCAGAGTTGAGGAGGCCTAGAGAAGCCCGGGGGGGAGCTCATGCAGTCCGTCACCACACTGCACCCAGAACAAGAGCCAACTGTTACAGTGACGATCGGAAACACCTTGCAAGCGCCTTTTATGATCGACACTGGAGCTACATATTCAAGTATAGGGAAAGAAGGTTCACAGCTCCCCCTCACCTGTAAGGCTATTCAAACTATGGGCTTCTCAGGAAAAATACAGACCTTACGATTCACCGAGCCTCAAGAACTAACTCTGGATGGCATGACAATACAAGCACCCCTGTTATATTCGCCAGGAGCGCCTGTTAACCTACTGGGACGTGATGCCCTGTGTAAGTTGGGAGCTCAGATACAGTGCGAGGCGACTGGGATTTGGGTGACGTTCCCCAAATCAATATCCACACAATTCCTACTGTTGCACGAGCCACCTAGCACCGCCCGTAATGTGAGGATGGTATACTGGCTAGAGATGTCCGATCCAGCTAACTCGGAACTCTGGCACAGATACGCAGAATGGAAACCATGGTTACAGTACATGCGACCCGATTGCACAGAAGTGGAGGCCCCTTTATATTGCACTATTAAAAATGATGACGGTGGACGAGACCAGGAATATGCTCAGCTTTGGAAGGACATGGAACAGGGACAAGTAATGGATGGACATTAAAACCATGGAAATAATAAGCGGCCCACAGGGAGTGGCGGCTATGATAAAGCTCCCAGATAGAATCACTAACTGGTATCAGCTGGAAGGGACAGCGCCCCATGTCACACTCATGGTCACCAAAGGCCTGGAACGGGAAGATGTAGAGCCAATGATAGGACAGGCAAAAGAAGTAAAAGAGTGGAAGCCAACTACCAATCCATCGTTGCACAAGTCGCCTGATGGAAAGTTTGTGTGAATCTCAGTAACAGCAGTTGATACCGCCGTGGCCACTAGTGTCTGCATATGCACGAGCACGGACCGGAGTGGTTTACAAATGGCAGTTAAGGCAGCAAAAGATCAGGACAATGAGGAAATACTGAAAACTATTCCAGAACAGCTATGGACAAAACATCCGACTGACGTAGGGTTGGTTAAATCCGCCGACCTAGCTCAGATTAAGGTAAAAGAGAATGCAAGGTTGCCCTACCAGAAACAGTATCCGTTGTCAGTGCAAGCTAGAGAAGGCATACGGCCCACAATACACGGATTGGTAGAGGCCGGAGTACTAATCTCCACGCGAAGTCAGTGCAATACCCCCATTTTTCCAGTTAGAAAACCTGACTCAGAGAAGTGGAGGCTAGTACATGATTTGCGTGCTATTAACCAAATTGTGATACTGGAAACACCAGTAGTGCCAGACGCACACACCCTATTGTCGAACATTCCAGAACGGACCAAATGGTATACTGTCATAGATTTATGCTCAGCATTTTTTAGCGTGCCACTGCACCCAGACTCACAGCATTTGTTTGCTTTCACATACGAAGGGCAGCAGTACACATACACTAGACTTCCGCAGGGATAATGTGAAAGCCCATCCATATTTAATCAGGTACTGGCTCAAGACCTCTCAGCCCTGGAGTGCCGTAGCACCATCTTGCAATATGTCGACGACCTTTTGATTTGTAGTGCGTCCAAAGAGCAATGCCAGCACGACTCTCTAAAGGTTCTAAGAATGTTGGCCGAAAATGGCCACAAAGTAAGTAAAGAAAAGTTGCAATTTTGTAGACAAAAAGTGGAATACCTAGGTCGTGTGTTAGAGGGAGAAAGCCGTACTATAGCGCCAAAGCATGTAGAGGCCATACGCAAGGCCCCACAGCCAACCACCGTGCGACAGATGTTGGCGTTTCTAGGAATGGCGGGGTTCAGTCGCCCATGGATATGTGAGTTCGCGCTAAGGGTCCAACCATTATGGGATATGATTAAGGCAGCAGACCAATCACAGCCAAATGCCCCCCTCATCTGGACTCCTGAAGCTCTAGCTGCACTCACAGATATTAAAATGGCCTTAATGACCGCTCCTGCATTGGCTAACCCAGATTATAGCAAACCGTTTCACCTCTATGTATCCGAAAGAAAGGGGTACGCATCGGCTGTCCTAACTCAGCAGTAACAAGGGATGGGAAAACAGGCCATCGCCTATTACAGCACGGCTCTCGATAACGTGGAAAAAGGGATGCCCCCCTGTTATCGGTCTTTGGCAGTGGCCGCATTTGCATATCAGAAAGCGTCCTCAATCACCATGGGGCACCCAGTTACATTATATACGACCCATGCACTGCATGCGCTCCTAACGAGTCAGACCTTTGTGATAACGAACTCCCGTGGAACAGGATATGACGCCATTCTGTCAGCCCCGGAGCTCACCATAGAACGGTGCACCACGGTGAATCCGGCCGATAAACTGGTAACCCCGATAGATGGTGTACCCCATGAGTGCGTAGTGATATCAGAGATATTTTTGAAAGCGCGTTCAGATTTGGAGAACTGCCCTATTGATAATGCTAAGCATACGTATTTTGTGGACGGTTCCTGTTATCGTACTGATACGGGCAATAAGGCTGGGTTGGCAGTAGTAGAAGCACGACGAAACCCGGCGATGTTTGAGGTAGTGATGAGTGTTCCGCTCCCCCAACTCTGCTCGGCCCAGCTAGCTGAACTACGGGCGTTGACAGCTGCATGTAATTTGGGCCGTAATGAGAGTTGCACTATATATACGGACTCAGCCTATGCTCATGGAGTCTGCCATGTGTTTGGACCAATCTGGGCTCAAAGGGGATTCCAGCGGGCAGATGGGTCCGCCGGGACCCACGGGGTCCTGGCGATTTCAGATTTACTATATGCTATGACATTGCCCACAAAATTAGCTGTAGTGAAATGCAGGGCACATAGGACCGATGACTCCTTTATCACTAAAGGGAACTCACTGGCGGATGAGGCAGCTAAGAAAGCTGCCGTAGGGCCGGGGCAGATGATGGCCCTAACTCAGCCTGGGGAAAGTCCGATGCGGCATCCGCAGGTAGACAATGTGGCCCACTTGGTGGAGCTGCAGAACACCGCAGGTGTGGCTGAAGTATCGGCGTGGATAAAATGGGGGGCGAGAAAAGAGGCGGGTACTGGATTGTGGCGCAGCATAGAAGGATTGTGTATAGCCCCAGCCTGTTACCTCCCGCTCTTGATCAAAGAAGCCCATGGCTTGGATCATGCCCATAGAACAGAAACTATCTGAAAAATCCGTCAGGAATGGTGGTCCCCATTTCTGGCCAGTATGGTGGACTATGCGTTGAAAAAATGTGAAGTGTGCATCAAGAACAATGTGCGAAAGAACTTCACTGCTCCTTTAGGACATATTCCCCCACCGACGGGGCCGTTCCGGTATATAATGATGGATTATGTAGACATGGGAGCAGACAACCGGAAAGAAGGGAAGCGCTACATTCTAGTAATAGTAGACCACTTCAGCAGGTGGGTGGAGGCAGCTGCAACTTCCAAGGAAGATGCGAGGGCCGCGGCAAAATTTTTATGTTGCGAGGTCATTCCCCGGTTCGGTATTCCAGATTTTCTGAGTTCGGACAACAGTACCAACTTTGTGAATAACGTCATTGACAATGTGGCATCTGCCTTGGGGATTGATCATAAGCTAGGCTGTGTATATCATCCTCAATCCCAGGGCATGGTAGAACGAGTGAACGGTACCCTAGTTAATAAACTGGCAAAAATATGTGAGAGCTCTCGCCTGAACTGGGTACAGGCCTTACCACTGGCATTGATGAAGATGCGTTTTCAGACCAATCGTATGACGCACTTGACTCCTCATGAAATGCTTACTGGGCGCCCAATGCCTATGGCGTTCACCCGAGGTCCATACACAGGGCCGTCTTTGGCACAATTGGAGGACGAAATGCAGGATTATGTGCGAACCCTCACCAAAATCCATAGACATTTGTATTCACAGGTTCGTGAGGCAATCCATGGAGAGAACCAGGTACGGGAGGACGTGCGCCTAGTGGCACCGGGGGACCAGGTATACATTCGTGTTTTCAAGAGAAAGAGCCCCCTTGCGGGACGTCGGGAAGGACCGTTCACCGTGGTCGCTGCAACCCCCACGGCTGTGAAAGTAGAGGGGAGGAATTACTGGTATCACTTGAACCACTGCAGCAGCGCCGAACCAGGTAAGGGACCGCTACTGCAAGACACTACCGATGAACAACCATCGACCTCAAGACTAGTCAGTACAAGGAAGCCCATTAGGGAAGTGGTGTTCACTGATAGCGACAGTGATTCGGGTGCATCCCTGAGCGCTGCCTACGGCACTCGAGCCCAGACTAAGCGGCGAGCTGTGGAAAAACTAGATAAACTGTCTCAGTCTGATGCCAGTAGCCTTACCGTTCTCACGCCCCGAGTAGAAGTGACGGGTGTAGTTACCAGCCCACAGGAAGTTGTAACCTCAACAACGGAGGATTTTCTGTCTACGTTTGCCACTCTCTGTCAGGACCTTGACGACCCCGCTTTGCCTCTGACCCTAATCAACTCAGATACGCTACAGTCTCTAGCAGCGCAGTTGAACTTACCTGAGCTTACTCCTGAACTTCAGTCTCCGCATGAATCCTTGCGCACTCCCCTACCACCGGTTCTGGAGGGGACCGGTGGGACGAGCTCCACAGAATAGTATTACGTACAGTGAGGGAAAAAAGTATTTGATCCCCTGCTGATTTTGTACGTTTGCCCACTGACAAAAAAATGATCAGTGCATAATTTTAATGGTAGATTTATTTGAACAGTGAGAGACAGAATAACAACAAAAAAATCCAGAAAAACGCACGACAAAAATGTTATAAATTGATTTGCATTTTAATGAGGGAAATAAGTATTTGACCCCTCTGCAAAACATGACTTAGTACTTGGTTTAAAAACCCTTGTTGGCAGTCACAGAGGTCAGACGTTTCTTGTAGTTGGTCACCAGGTTTGCACACATCTCAGGAGGGATTTTGTCCCACTCCTCTTTGCAGATCTTCTCCAAGTCATTAAGGTTTCGAGGCTGACGTTTGGCAACTCAAACCTTCAGCTCTCTCCACAGATTTTCTATGGGATTTAGGTCTGGAGACTGCCTAGGTCACTCCAGGACCTTAATGTGCTTCTTCTTGAGCCACTCCTTTGTTGCCTTGGCCGTGTGTTTTGGGTCATTGTCATGCTGGAATATCCATCCACGACCCATTTTCAATGCCCTGTCTGAGGGAAGGAGGTTTTCACCCAAGATTTGACGGTACATGGCCCCGTCCATCGTCCCTTTGATGCGGTGAAGTTGTCCTGTCTCCTTAGCAGAAAAACACCCCCAAAGCATAATGTTTCCACCTCCATGTTTGATGGTGGGGATGGTGTTCCAGGGGTCATAGGCAGCATTCCTCCTCCTCCAAACACGGCGAGTTGAGTTGATGCCAAAGAGCTCCATTTTGGTCTCATCTGACCTCAACACTTTCACCCAGTTGTCCTCTGAATCATTCAGATGTTCATAGGCAAACTTCAGATGGGCATGTATATGTGCTTTCTTGAGCAGCAGACCTTGCGGGCACTGCAGGATTTCAGTCCTTCACGGTGTAGTGTGTTACCAATTGTTTTCTTGGTGACTATGGTCCCAGCTGCCTTGAGATCATTGACAAGATCCTCCCGTGTAGTTCTGGGCTGATTCCTCACTGTTCTCATGATCACTGCAACTCCACGAGGTGAGATCTTGCATGGAGCCCCAGGCCAAGGGAGATTGACAGTTCTTTTGTGCTTCTTCCATTTGCGAATAATCGCACCAACTGTTGTCCCCTTCTCACCAAGCTGCTTGGCAATGGTCTTGTAGCCCATTCCAGACTTGTGTAAGTCTACAATCTTGTCCCTGACATCCTTGGAGAGCTCTTTGGTCTTGGCCATGGTGGAGAGTTTGGAATCTGATTGATTGATTGCTTCTGTGGACAGGTGTCTTTTATACAGGTAACAAACTGATATTAGGAGCACTTCCTTTAAGAGTGTGCTCCTAATCTCAGCTCGTTACCTGTATAAAAGACACGTGGGAGCCAGAAATCTTTCTGATTGAGAGGGCGTCAAATACTTTTTTCCCTCATTAAAATGCAAATTAATTTATAAAATTTTTGACATGCGTTTTTCTGGATTTTTTTGTTGTTATTCTGTCTCTCACTGTTCAAATAAATCTACCATTAAAATTATAGAATGATCATTTCTTTGTCAGTGGGCAAACATACAAAATCAGCAGGGGATCAAATACTTTTTTCCCTCACTGTATGTGGGTAGAGTGATTTTTACAGCAGGGCTAATAGCACTCTTTTTCTTTTTCTACGACCCAATGTTTAAAAGGAATGCCCTCGATTCCTATCATACGTTACGCCAACTAGTGGCTGCTACTTCCCGCACAGCCCCCTATCCCCGTATTAGGCATGTTCGATCCTGGACGGCCCCTGGCTCAACTATAGGTTCCCGTAGCTCGATGTGCGCGTTAGCTCTCCTTAGACTCGCCCATGAAGAGTCCCTGATTGGGAGAAGTCCCTATTTGACCTCATTCACTTTCTCCCCAGCTCGGTCTGTGGAGATTCGCGTAGAACATCTTAGAATTACTGGTAGGGCACGGACGAGTAGGTGCTCCTTCGAGCGGCCCACGATTGGCCCCCTGTGGCTACCGTTCCTTTGCTCGGCTACGGCATGTTCTTACCATGATAGTACAGGGTCACCCTTCGCATCCCGGGCTCTCCACCCCCTCCTCATTGCCCCGATGTCAATTCCGATCGCACATAAATTAATGAAATTACAATACTATTCAATCTCTACCGCTAACACCTCGCTCACGGAGGAGCAGAGTAACATGTATATGGCATGGATGGTCCATACTGCTCGATCTGTGACGGATCGCTCGTGTCTCATATGTCATGATCGTAGCCTCACCCCCCATTTTATGCTGCCTATGGGGAACCTCACGGAATGCCTCACCAACCCCTATTCTGTTGATTTTTTGTGTCCTACTGTGTGCCTCCTTGGGGCCCTTTCTGCTGATTTTGGCCCATCGTGGATGCACAATGCAAGCTCCTCATGCCTGTTTCACCCTGTAACCACCCAAGTGTCGACTTTTGTCCACGTCCAACCGTCTCTGCCCTCGTTTTTTCCCATCTGCCTCTGCTCCTCTGTTGGCATATATCCTGTGGGAAATGTGTCTGCCCGATGTAATGTCTCCCTGTTCGCTAATGATTTGCAAATTGAAACCCCCTCTGTTTGTGATTCACCCCCATGCACCCCCAACGTGACAATTCCCCTACCTGATCTTAGTGGTGGTACTGTTCCCCTTGCGGATGTTTTCTGGTTTTGCGGGGGCCAACGTGTACGCCAGACTTTGCCTGCGGAATGGCAGGGATGCTGCGCCCCGGTTAGGTTGGACGGTAAGACCCGTGTTTTGTTGGTGGCTGACCGACCGTCATCCGGCCGGTCCCGTTCACGCCGCAACGTGGCCCTATGGACTCAGTATGTCCGTGACGCTGGTGCAGCGAACTATTCTGACTGGGCTGCTGATGAGACCATCCATCTTGACTTTGGGGGTACCCCCGTTGGCGTTCCTGCTCGCTACAGAGCCATGGAGGCCGTTGGCAGTGGTGTAGCGTCTATTTTGCTCCCGGCCGTGCAGATCAACCGCAACGTGGCATGGATTAATACATGTGGTACAACGAGCAACGCTTCATTAACTACTCGCTGAGTGCTCTCGGACTGGTCCGTGATCAGCTCCATGCCACTTCCCTCATGGCTGCTCAGAACCGTTTTTTCCTGGACCAGATGCGGGCCCCAGAGGAAGGTGTCTGTACAATGATTGGTCCCGAGTGCTGTGCTGCAATCCCTTTGCACACTGGTTCTGAGGGAGCTCTCTCCAAGGTCCTGGGCCAACTACAGGCCCTCCAGACGGAGCAAGCGACTAACTCCAGCTTTGGGTCTAGTCTCCGCCTCCCGCCGTGGCTCTCCTGGGTTCTTTCTGGAGAATTGACTGCTGCCTTGACCCGCTTGGGAGCATCCCTGTTCGTCCTCCTTCTCCTTGTGGCTCTGGTGGCCTGCTGTGTGATCTCCTGCGCACGGCGGATGGTGATGTCCTCAGCCTCCTTTTCTGGCCAGTATGTTGTTAAGGGTGAGGCCACCTCAATGGGGGGTGGTGATTGAGACCATGCGACGGGAGACAATGAGCAGCGACAGCAGCAACAGACAGGGGTCAATGAGCAGTAACAGCAGCGACACCAGCGAGACCGTCTACGAGAACATGAGATGGGACATGAGCCAGGACTGATGGGAAAGGGGGCGCAAGGACCCGTTTGTACAAGGTAGTGGCAAGGTAATGGGCCTATCCGAGACAAACGGGACCTATTGGTGTTTTCTATGTGTTCATTTGTGTTGCAGATCTACTGAACCCTGAGGGGTGAGAAGATGTGATGATCCATACCCCGGGTGTAAGTGCTAGCCTAACCTCTCCCCAAAGGGTGGTTCTCTACAGTACGTAAAGTGCTTGAGCCGAAGACAACTGGAATACAGAGGGATACTGCCGATAGAGACTGTTATGTCGAGTGTTATAAAATGCTGTGATATGTGACATGACATGTAATGTGATGTGCAACAAAGTGTGACGCAATCAGGCACAGAAAAGTATAATGGTGCTGCCGAGCACATAGTGCTGGCAGGGTGGGAATTTTTCCTCGTAGGAGGTTTTTTCGCCCACCCCTGACTGCGAAAGACTGGGGTTTGGTTTTTGAGGGGAAGCAAGAATCTGCAGGTCCCGACAAATACAAAACTGTGGGCTGACGGGCCTAGTTGAGAAAGATAGGGATGTGTAGATCCAATCAAGTAGTTAGTTACTGTAGTGGCCACTCATACGTACGGCAGTAGTAGTAGTAATGAATGATTAGGGGAACTCAGTTAATCACACTTATAATCGATGTAGGCAAACAAACGTACAATCAAGGTAGTTAGATTCAAAATAAGATATATATATATATATATATATAGTTGAAAGGAGAAGTAAGTTAAGGGTTAAGAGTTATGGCTAGGTACATCTACACATGTCCGGCGCAAAGTGGATGTAGGGGGGTCCTAAGGCCCATTCTCCAGCTGCCAATCTACTATGAGACCCCAGGGCGCACAACGCTAGCACGTCTCCCACCAGGTCTACAAAACCTCCTCAGCTCCTATTTGGATCAGTGTTGCGTAGAAGTGGTTAATGTAAGAGACCCATTTGAGTACGGGGACGGGCGCAGGGATTATGGCTTCGTTAGAGTAATCCTCCGACAGCTAGCGGGGGACGGCCATAGGGTGCGGCAGAACCAGTTCCTCCACAGATACCCGCTTAATTAAGGTAGTGTATGAGGCTTTATAGCCTCAGAGGGGGAAAATGTTGTGGATAAAAAATGTCATAAAATAAACATAAGGGAGACCTAGCATCCAGCAAAGGGGAGAAGAAGAAAAGACGGGCACCTAGACACATAGAAGCGGGATTAGGCGGACATTGACAAATTGGAATTACACTTTAAAGATCTTTAAGAGCAGTAATAGTCAAAAAAGTCAAAAAGAGGTATACGAGCTGAGCTGAGGAGGGCTAATACACACACACACGCTCGTACAGTCAAGGGCGGGCAAGCAGACACAACATACACACACTCTCTCTTTCTCATACACACACATGAATAACTTTAATAATATCTTATAGTAATAGAGAAACTCTATAAAAAAAACAGAATAGTAGGATATGCAGGACAGTAGAACTGTAATGATATTAAGAAGTTGGAAGTACAGCAAACCGCTTTTCAAGTAGTATAAATATATATAAATAAGAAATATAGTGCAAATATGAAAATAAATTATAAACTAGAAATACAGGAAAATGTAAACTTACTCATGACTCAAATGGTGAGGGTTCTTGGCTCGCAAGGAAGGCCTTAATTTTAAGAAAGAACCATGAGGAGCCATTTATAAGGGTGGCTGAGTCAAGCTGCCCCCCCACCCCCCGAGATAACGATAAGACCAAGGTCCCTCTAGGTTGTTTAGTCTTGTCCACGTTCTGTCCTCTGGGTAACTGAAAAACGAAGTTTCTGATGCCCTAGGTAACTGAAAATTCTGGTTTCTGATCCTCTGAGTAACTAGAAACTCAGGGTTT
Source organism: Ictalurus punctatus (assembly GCF_001660625.3). Classification (NCBI taxonomy): domain Eukaryota; kingdom Metazoa; phylum Chordata; class Actinopteri; order Siluriformes; family Ictaluridae; genus Ictalurus; species Ictalurus punctatus. The sequence continues at coordinate 2,547,110 of NW_026521086.1, forward strand.
TTATTTTCTGGGTTATTAGAAATGCCTGGGTTCTGATTTTATGTGTAAATTAAAACCCCTGGTTTCAATTCTATGTGTAAGTAAAATAGCCCTTTTCTGGAACATAAGAGTAAGGTAAATGAGCTCTTTTTTAACCCTATTGGTAGTGAGATCATAGTCTTCTTGAAACATATGGGTTATTTAGTGTTTAAATACAGTATAAATACTGGAGCTTAAGCTCAGGGTAGGGGGATCAGTTTTGAGAATTCTCATCGGTGTGGATCTCGTGTGGTGGAATGGAACAATAAAGCTGGACCCTTGCTTCTTCTCACTCACGGCTGGTGTATTTTTTCTATCTCCAACTGGTCTCAGAGGTAGATGTGAGTATTGGCTTCTAAGTTGAATTTAAAATGTTTTTGGGTAATAGGCTAAATTTGAGCCCACAGCATCCAGCGAGAAGTGTAACCTGTTGAACCTATTTGACACTAACTGCCATAGATGTGGCTACAGAAGCCACTGTGGCATGAAGATTCATCGCATGCTGTTGAATATTCTCAGACTTGCCAAGCTGAGCTAAGTGGTATTATATAAAGTAATTATTTCAGGGACCATCAGAGTGTGGGGGTTCATTCCCAAGCAACCAACTATCCTAAAACTATTGTGTGTGTGTGTGTGTGTGTGTGTGTGTGTGTGTGTGTGTATAGGAGACTGCACTATTTTTCTATCAATGAAATAATGCTGCATTGTAAATACACAATTAAAGATATTACGTATTTAATTAAAAAGAAAGTGACATTATTCTCCGATTTCGCTGTTGTAATGCAAATCACTATTGGAGGATTCCTTTAGTTGAACTTTTCATTTTGTATAGCACTTACAGACATCGTCACAAAGCATCTGGACTGACAGATGTAGATTTAGATCCCTATCGAGCAAGCTGGAGGTGAAAAACTCCCCGAGACATCATGAAGAAGAAACCTAAGAGAGGAAGCAAACTCAAAAGGGTCCTGTTGACACTGGATAGTGGGATTACAAATCATTACCAGTATGCAGATGTAATAGAGGAAAAGGCAAACAAATGTGTTCGTGTCAACATCCTAGGATGAGTACAGCAGCAGTTTTTAGCAAGCACAAATCTGCACTATCAAGTGTTTTCTGGTTTCTAGCTTATTGTGAAATCAGACTACTGATTATACCTTGCTCTTGAAGCTAGCCCTTTGTGCACAAAAATGTAAATAATAAAGAGTAGGTAGAACAGGTAGAGTCACTATCATCAGGGAGAGTAGATTAATATCTGTACACGTTGATGCAATAACATAACTCCAGACATAGCAGACGACCACTGATGAATGATAAACATTTTATTCCTGAGAAAATTCACATCCTTCCACTTCCAAGCTTAAAAAGAAGAAGAAAAAAAGAAGAAGAAAAAAAAACCCAGATCAGCATGGAGTGTCACAAACACAGCATGGCTTTTTCACTTTAAAGGGCTTGAAATCAAATGGAAACACAGGAATAATTCATGATGTGGATAAATAAATTGCAAATCTTGTGCATGTGTTGGGGTTACTTTTACACATATTCCCCCACTCTGACATCCTCTCTGATTTGTTCAATCATATTGTAATGATTTTCCATTTCCTCTTCACTGTAATGGAGGAATAACAAGTTACACATGATACAAAAATCATGTACAACTTGATTAATATTTCACTTAAACCTCCCCTTTTGTGTAAACATCTAACAGTGATGCAACAGACGAACTCCTCGTGAGCTTATAGCGTTGAATGATTCAAGAATGTATCGTAAGACATTACTGAGGAATGTGCAGACGCATTTTCCCTAGACACTCAACAGTGCAATTTTCCAAAACTGACCATATTCAGAAAGAAAGAAAAAAAAAACTTACATAGTCAAGGTACAATTACACGAAAAAAGTGTCCCACACTGAATAGTCTTTAAACCAAGATGTGCTGCTTTTTAATCTTCTTAGCTCTTTTTGAATGTCTTTGAGAACAACATCACTGGATATAAACGTTTGATTTATAGTCATTCTGGACCTTGTTTTCCAGAGTTTAGATTTAGTCAAACATATTATGAACCAAATGAAGTCATGCTGAGTCTTGCTACAATTTTCTTTAAAAATGCCATAGAAAATTGAGTTCATATTTATTTCTATATTGAGACCAGCGATTTTTAATTTAGCCCATGTTTCTTTAAAGCGATAACACTCTAACAGGAAAGTGTTCGAGTGTTTCCTCTTCATTACAGTTAGGCATCAGGCATCTACTGGTTTTTACAAAACAGCTCCATTTAACAACCGCTCTTACTGGGAGCCTTCTTACAGCGACTAACCAAGTTGTATCTCTCAGGTGTTCAGATAGGATTTTATTCTGTAAGTTTTGGAGACATTCGTTGTTTTGGTCTTCCTCCAAATTTCTGAAAGCCACAGGGTTACTATAAACTCGATCAACAATTAAAAGATATATTTCTTTGTTCGAGTCTTCCACCCAATCGATGTTTAGATCTTTAAATTGGTTAGTGAAGTCGGAAAACATCAGCTTATAATACGGAATTCCTTTCCTCGATGGACCTTGCTGCGGGGGTTTCCTCCGGGTACTCCGGTTTCCTCCCCCAGTCCAAACACATGCATGGTATGCTGATTGGCATGTCCAAAGCATCCGTAGTGTATGAATGGATGTGTGTGATTGTGCCCTGTGATGGATTGGCACCCTGTCCAGGGTGTACCCCGCCTTGTGCCCGATGCTCCCTGGGATAGGCTCCAGGTTCCCCGTCACCCTGAAGAGGATAAGCAGTATGGAAGATGGATGGATGGATGAACGCTTCATAGTTAATTATTTGTCATGCTATACATGCAAATAGACGATGTACTGAGTGATTACGATTACAATAATTTACGGCTGCAACAACTAATCGATAATAATCAATTATGAAAACCTTCGGCAATGAATGCCATTATCGATTAATTAGTCTGCTGACGTCACGGGTGGCGTTTACGTATGATGTCGCTTTCATGAAAACACAGGTGCAAAACAGATAACCTGGAGGTAAAAAAAAGTGTGCATCCCAAGTCATCTAAGGCGTGGGAGCATTTTACATTGAATGCAGCAAAGAAGATGGTAACGTGCATGTTCTTCAAAGTGGAGTTTGTGTGACGCGGGAGTACCACAGTGATGCACGAGCACATGAAACGAAAACACGGTGTCACGGACGAAGGTGGAACATCAGCACGGTAAGCAAAAACCTGAGTATATCCACATTATATGAAGATGTGAAAATGGTGTAGTCTAGTTTAATTCCATGCTATTGTGTAGAAAGCTTTGTTTACTAACTTCGGGACAGTCACACTAGATGTATTTTGTCTGGAGCGTCAGGTCGTGCAGCATATTGATGGATTAAAATCGCGCTACCACAGAAACAGGTTAAATTAAACACGGTGTGAACAAAGTCAAGCAGTGAATGTAAAGGCAGCTGATAACAGCAGCAGTAAAAGATTTTGTAGTCACTGTAGTGGTTTTCATCGAATGCTTATGTGTTAGTGTATAATTGTTCCTGTCCTTTTAAACAAGCCTGTTAGCTTGCTGCGTTTCTCTGTGTGTCTGCTACAGTTAACTTTGATCTGTGTTTCAAATGCCATCTACTGCGGCTCTACTGTTATATACATTAACAGAATGAATTATATATTTGAGATATTTTTATGTTATGTTATGTTATTTTTATGATATTTTATATGTTTATATTGTCACATCTGAAGTACAGCATGTCTGTGTAAAAGAAATTTAACAAAAATTATATTAATTATATATTATTTAGATTTCTTATATTAATCACGGTTGCCATCAGCAATTATCATTATAAACAATGAAAATATTAATTTACATATAAATTGCTTCTTGCATACTCAATTGCTGTTTTTTAAATTTATTTATTTCAGAAAGAAACAGCTCTCCATGAGTGAATTTGTTCGGAGGAGAAATCCCCCATGCACTAAAACAAAATTTTTACCTTTGTTTTTGATTATTTATATTTTGGGTATTATTTAAAGTTTTGCTGCTTAAAACTGGACAAACTGTAGACAAATGACCAACATTTGAAAGGTTTAAATGTAAAAATGAAAGATTATATTAGTAAAACTGTATGTGCCTTTTGCATTTTTTTTAAAAAGTCCAAGCACAAATACCCTGAGGGTATTGGGGGTTTATTTTATTATAATAAACAAAATCTAATTGAAAAAAAAGTTTAGTTAAAAAAAAATCAGATTAATCAGAAAAAATAATCGTCCGATTAATCAATTATCAAAATAATCGTTAGTTGCAGCCCTACAATAATTAAAGAACAATACATCATACTTTTTATGAGCCTGTGAATATAAACCTGCAATTCCCTTCAAGCCATCATTACTGTATGAGTTGATCTTACAGAAAATTAAACCGCACCCATTATGGCTTTGAAACGTGCCTAATTTTGTTATAAAAAGGTCTTGTACAATAGATTTATATGCATCCAAGGTTATATATATATATATATATATATATATATATATATATATATATATATATATATAGGGTGAGGGTTTAATGTCATCATGATTTAAATTGCAACATTACCTTTTTTCAACCCAGCGTCAAAAACGACTCGTTAAATGATTCATTCTAAAAGATTCACTCTAAAGTCCTCCTTTCAGAGAGCATACGCTGTTCTGATTGGTCAGGTGTCCCAGTCTGTTGTGATTGGTCTACCGCTGTCAGCGTGTCGAAAAGGAAACGCCCACTACCATAATGAGTTTCAGCTCAGTCTGTTCCCGAGCAGCCGATGAAGACCAGATCCAGGGATTTTTATTACAAACCTATGTAGGTTAGTACAGGAAGTAAGTCTGGAATTACTAACGACTCGTTTCAGCTCTTGAGAATCGGTTCCTTCTTTTGTGGGTTAATAAACCCGTTTGTCGTACGCTTTGATTTTTGAAACTTTTAAATATAATAGGTGCACTTTAAAATAAAAAAAGAATCAGGACTTATAAAAAGGTACATCTTACATACTGTACAAACCATATATTCAGCAGAAACTTTTTGTTTCAAAGTAACTGACAGGTGATGAACGTTTAGCACATAGTTGGAGGGATATTAGTGATTATGGATCTTCGGGAACCAAACAGGATTTGAACTCGCACTCGTTCAGGCCACATGCTTGGTCAAACTGCAGATTTGCAGTGTCAGTGTTGTGAAGACTATTGTTACTTGTTACTGGTACTCAGCTGTTGTCAGAAACACTAGACTGGCTCATGCTGGAGTCAAAATTGAAAGAGTAAAGGCTCACAGGGACAAAACTGTTTAACATCCTTTTAACTGCACGGATATTTAATCTAAAAGTTACCAGGCAACTTGACAACATTCTGCAAGGCAACCCAGTTTGAGGAAGGGCTGCACTGTTTGCTCAAACCTTTTGTAGCGTTGAACTACATCATAATGACTAAACTGTAAGGAGAAGTGCAGAGAAGCAGAGCTCTAGCACATTTAATTGATGTCACGTCATGCAGAGCTGATGGAATAGTAACTTTGACATTTGAATGTTTCCCGCTCATGTTCACAAAGCTCCAGCCCGGGATCTATGGTTGCCCATAGAGTGTCTCTAAAATGATTGACAGGAGGCACATCCAAACACAAACAAGCTTTCCAGACCAGAAGTCTGTTTTTTTTAAACAGGTTTTCTAAGTGACTTGATGCACTTTTGCTAAGGCCACAACTTAATCCATTATTTTTATCATGTTCTACACATCTCCCAGGTTATTTGTACAAGTGAAAAATAAATAAATAAATAAAATTATTGCACCTTTTAAAGGAAGATGAACAATGCGCTCATTTTTTTTACTTTACAGTCCCCACAAAACAACTTTGAGAGCTGTGATTTGATTCAGTATGACGACGTATTTCTTTTTGAAACAGGAAATAAGAGTGGCGGCATGTTGAAGTGTTACACAACAGCTAACAGTGTTTGGGATACGCCCAGCTCTGAAGAACATTGATGCTAATGAGCTGCTACTGTTGAGCAAGACCCGCCTCAAGACCCCCACATTCCTACACATTCTAGAGAGCATTTAATTGGACAAAGTCTGGTGCATGTTGAAGCATTAATATTGTATCATTTTTCCCCAGAAGTGACTTTCTAATTTTTTTTTAACTATGGTATTGGAGGCCATAACAGATACAAAAACATCTCGAAACACCAGTTTTGATTTCAGGAGCAGCAATTTAAAGACTTTACCAGAACAATCCAGAAAATATATGAAAGATAAAAATATGATGATTGTATAGCCAAAATCAAAAAAGAATGCAAACAAGTATAAAATTAAATTCATTTGATCTGAAATGTGAACAGAACTTCCATCCAAGCCCTAAAACTAGATAAAGAGAACCCAATTAAACAAATGCATTATAGTTTTCACATTTATTCACTGAGCACAATTACCCAACATTAAACACCTTTGCTGAAAAAAGTATGTAAACTTTTGATTTCAGTAACCGGTGTGAGACTTTCGAGCAGCAATAACTTGAAGCAAACATTTCCGATGACTCACTCAATCCTGCACAATGGGTTTGAGGAATTTTGGCTCACTCCTCCTGCTTCAACTCAACGATGCCGGCAGGCTTCTTTGCACGAACTGCTCTTTTTAGGTCCTCCACAACATTTCTATTGGGTTAAGGTCTGACTTGGCCATTCCAAAATGTTCAATTTCTTCTGCTTTAACCATTTCTCTGTAGACGTACTTGTGTGCTTAAGGTTGTTGTCTCTGCTGCAAGGCCCACTTACAGTTAAGCTTGAGTTCACAGACAGATACCCTGACATTCTCCTGGTACAATCTAGGATTCATAGGTCCATCAATAATCGCCAGCTGGTTCGGACCCAAAGGAGCCCCAAACCATAATGCTGCCACCCCCATGCTTCACGGTTGGGATGAAGTTCTTATGTTGGGATGCTATTTTCGGTTTGTATCGAACAATGATTTTCAATTAAAGCAAGAAGTTCTATTCTGGACTCATCTGTCCACAGAACATTCTTCCAGTAGGCTCCTGGCATTTCCACATGGTTGTGAGCAAACTTCAGACAGGCAGCAGTGTTCTTTTATGGAAAGTAGTGGCCTGTAGGTTCTCAGATGTTACCCTGGGGTCCTATATGACTTACTGTGATATTATTCACCACACCCTTGGAGTAATCTTTTTTGCTGGACGCCCAGTCCTTGGGAGAGTAACAGTGGTGCTGAATTTCCTGCATCTGTATGTCATTTACCTCACAGTGGATTGGTGGAAGCCAAACTCTTTAGAAATGGCTCTGTAATCCTTTCCAAGCCGGTGAGCATTGACAACTCTCTTTTTCTGAGGTCCTCAGGAATGTCCTTTGATCGAGGCAAGGCACACTTCCATAAACCTGTGAGGTGAAGACCAGACTTTGAAGGTGAAGACCCAAGTTAATGTCCTTGAAACATGGGCGGGCCTAATTGCCATTCCCTTGATTGAAACGCCTGACTTCAATCAGCCCCATTTAAATGAACTCGTACTCCTAGACTTCACATTCCTTCTCCTACAAAGATATTTAACTCTGGATCATTTTTGCTTAATAAATAACTGTAAAAACTACTGTTTTTTTTTTTTTTGCATCTGTTGTTAACCGGGTTCTCTTTTACCTAGTTTAAGGACTTAGATGAAGATCTGATCAGGTTTCAGGTCAAATGTATGGAGAAATACAGAAAACTGTAAACGTTAAACTTTCTAGCCGCACAGTAGCTGTAGATCAAATGAGTCATATTTGCTTGCAGTCGCTCACGTTTTTGTGGTAGGAAATCGTGTTATTGACACAGAGCTGTCGATGCATGTATGTTTAGACAGGCATGGGCAAACTACGGCCTGAGGGCCATATACGGCCCGTTGGGATTTTTAATCCGGCTTTAATCCGAACTTGTCCAAATTATATGATTAAACCTCAGTGTGGTGTATTACTCTCTACTTCACTTTTTCGCTTTGCCCTTTGAGCCCTTCTGTAAAAATGAGTGGACCAAAGAAAAGAAAAGTGGACAGTGAGTGCCGAGTGTTTAATAAGGAGTGGACAACAAAATATTTTTCCACTGAAGTCCGATCAATGGTTGTATGCCTGATATGCCAAGAAACTGTTGCGGTTTTCAAAGAATACAATATCAGCCGTCACTTTGCCACGAAGCATGCCAACTATGCTAGCAAGCAGTCAACGCAAGAACGGGCGGCTACGGCTCAGAGGTTGATGGATAATTTACAGACTCAGCAAAAAAAATTTCACCGACAAGCTGCGATTCAGGAGTCAAGTACCAAGGAAAGTGTTTTGCTGGCATTCAAATTAGCAAAAGCTAGCAAGCCTTTCTCCGAAGGCGAGTTTTTGAAAGAATGCATGGTAGAGACAGCAGGTCTCCTGTGTCCGGAGAGCAAAGGCAATTTTGAAAAAATCAGTTCATCACACAGGACTGTGACTCGCCGTGTGGAACTAATTGACGAAGATATCACCAGCGAATTGAACAAAAAGGCGGAGTCTTTTAAGTTATATTCACGAGCACTGGATGAAAGTAACGACATAAAAGACACTGCTCAGCTCCTAATTTTATCCGAGGGATTAACGACAGTTTTGAGATAACGGAGGAGTTTTTGACCATGGAGTCCCTGAAAGGAAAAAGACGGGGAGAGGACTTGTATAACCAGGTGTCTGCTGTCATCGAGAGAATGAAGATACCTTGGAGTAAACTTGCCAATGTCACCACGGATGGATCCGCAAATTTAACTGGAAAAAACGTTGGGGTGTTGAAAAGAATCCAGGACAAAGTGAAGGAGGAAAACCCTGAGCAGGATGTTATTTTCCTTCACTGGAATCTCTGAATTCATCAGGAATCTCTGTGTAAGTCTATATTGCAGCTTAATCATGTCGTGAATCCGGTCATAAAACTTGTTAACTTTATACGAGCAAGGGGACTTCAGCATCGTCAGTTTCTTACGTTCCTGGAGGAAACTGATGCGGATCACCAGGACTCCTCTACCACTCTCGTGTCCGCTGGTTAAGTTTGGGAAAAGTGTTTCAACGAGTGTGGGAGCTAAAAGAGGAAGTTATCGCATTTTTGGAGTTATTTTGGAAATCCGACGAATTTCCTGAGCTAAGCGACAACAACTGGCTTTGTGACTTTGCGTTTGCTGTGGACACACACGAATGAGCTGAACGTCAAGCTACAGGGGAAAGATCAGTTTGTGCACGACATGTACACAAATGTTAGAGCCTTCAAATCCAAGCTGACTTTATTCTCCAGTCAAATTTCAAACAAATCTCTCTCTCATTCCCCCACACTAGCCATGGAGAAAGAGGCGTCCCGAAACGTGAAGAAATACAGATCACTGGGCGACCTGCACAGAGAATTCTGCCGTCGGTTCAGCTGGTGTCCTGTCCCCTGTCACAAGACCCTGAAACAGCACCACAGGAGCTGCAATTGGTACTGATCGATCTTCAGTCTGACTGAATCTGACTTAAAGGAGAACTTCAACTCTCTTAAACTGAATGACTTTTATGCTTCACTTAATGAAGAGACGTTTCCAAACCTCCAGAGGACGGCACAGAAGATGCTGACATGGTTTGGCTCGACCTATGTATGTGAGCAGACATTCAGCGTCATGAACATCAACAAAGCCCCTCACAGATCCAGGTTAACTGACCAACACCTCGGATCTATCCTGAGAATTGCCACAACAAAACTAACTCCAAAGTTTGATGCACTGGCAAAAAAGGGAGATCAACAACACTGTTCCCTCTGAAACTGGACGCGGGTTTCTCTACTGTGTTATCAAATTGATGCATTTTCAAAAACAATTGGTACAATGAGCCTTGCATATTCATGCTTTGCTACCTGTTAAAGGCCAAATCCTTTCATGTAATGGCTTTTACATGTCATTTATATTAGTTCACACAAACACTCCATCCGTCTGTTCCTGGCCCGGCCCCTCTGTCAAATTGTAGAACCCATTGTGGCCTGCGAGTGTCGTGAATAAAATCAACCTTTTAGCCTAGGTCAAAAACTTCAGAGAGAGAGAGTTTAGTAGATGTCAAAAAGTAAATAAACTTTATTGGAAATCAATAAAGTGTGACAGTCTGCAGAGTGTCCGGATTATGCATACACAAACATGTCTTTATATACCTATCTCCACAGCATAGTCTCTGTAGGTAAGGTTTTGCTTTTCCTCGTTGAAAATAGACCAATCTTCTTTTGCCACAATTAAATATTCATGTCTATGCGTTATCTTAAATTTGTGGAACATGCGCAGTTAGTTGTTTTTATTGAAAAGGTTTCATGAGCACAAGGTTTCTTTTACAAAAAAAGGTTTCACACAGGCTTGTGTGTCTTTACCTTGACTCCCTTCTTAGGCCTCAATGAGCATCTGTCTGTCTCTATCGGTTTTCCCCGCTGATATCTACCTCCTTTCCCGAGGCCCTCTCTAATTTCTCTAATCTCTTTTAATCCCTACTTTGTATCTGCCTCAAAGTTATTTACTCACGCATGCGAATATCTACTGCCAATTTTTATTGCTGTGGAGACAGGAGACAGGTAATACAGAAGAACAATTGTTGTGCACTGAAACACAGTTCATTCAACTCAAATCCACTCAGAATATAACCTGATCAAACATTGTTCTATGGATTTAGATTATGCTTCTAACCATTGATTATACATATAGATTATGTTTTTTAACCAATATTGATTATATGATAATGCTCAAGTAATAATTCTAAATGTTGGTTACATATTGAATTCACTTCATTAACATATCCAGATGTCAGTTACACATATTGTTTGCACTTCAGATATTTTCCATATATTCTCCCCCTCTGGGGCTAACTAAGCCCCATCTAGCTAGAGAGAGTAATCTCACAATCCAGTCCCTTCATTTACACTAACTAGTGATCAATGTATGACCACGTCAGCCTTCTACCAATGACCAAATCCTGAAACCACTCTCTGGAGACCAGAAACAAACATCTCCCATTGGCTAGAAAGGAGTAAAAGATTCTGTCTCTTTCCCTACCCACAAAAATCAAGACATTGTTTGTAAGCGTGAGCATGCGTTTGGTTCAGCACTTGCCTGTGGTTGTCATCGTTATGTAGAGTACACAGTTGATTAAGCACATATAGCTGATACAAGTATAGACTAATAAACATGAATACGAATCAAATTTTCTCAGTTTGATTAATCATGACAGTGATCACCCTGTCTCTTAATCACACTTTATATTGTAATAGAAAATGTAAAAATTTAAAAATAGAAAAATGGAAAAAGCAAAAAATAAAAACTCCATCACATCCTTTTTCAGGGGATGTGTTAATGTTTGTCTTCGACCCAGATACTTTGCATATCGCGGGGACCACCCTTGAGGAGAGGTCAAACTAGCACTTACACCCATGGCATGGCTCATCATACTACTTCTTCGTCCTCACAGGAGGAACTGGAATCTGTTCCATCCTGTTGCAGCCGATCAGAGTTCCAATCTGGCTCACTGATTGTCTCATTCAGTTCTAGTTCAGTACTGTTTTGGAGACTAGTCAAGGGCTGAAAAGTCAATTATGGAAAAGTTGTCCTGTAAAGAACGTCTGCTTGGGCCTCTTTCTCCTTCAGCAGGTGTATCAGGCTCGTCAGAACCGCTCTCAGCAGCAGGAGCCCTTCTTTCCTCCTGCTCTGTTGGTACGACCCCTGACAGACCTTCTTCTTTGCCATCACCTGAGACTGCCATTCTCCTTTATCTTCATTTAGACCCTCTCTCACGTCTTGTCTTGTTCTTTCTTCTGCAATGTCAACCACTGGATCGTCCCCTTCGATCAGCTGATCTTCCTTTCTCCTAGGTCTTAATCTAAGTGCTCACTTTGTACGGCCTTTCCCTTCTGGGCTGGAACACCACTAGGTACACCTGTTCTCCAGGAGTCACAGGACAAGGAACTTCTGTCTCCTCTCTCAGTCCCCAGCTCTGGTCCTGTGAATAGATAGCTTCATACATAGCAGTTAGTTATCGCATATATGCTCTTAGTTCCATCTGTAATTACTTCAGCGGCAGTTCTTCATAAGGACCTCTCAGGTATGACACAGACATGGGTTGGCCCATAGGCATTTCATGCGGTGTTAGATGCATATTTCTGTTAGTCTGCATGCGATAGGTCATTATTGCAGGAGGTAGAGCATCTACCGAAAAGAGTTCAGAGTCAGCACAAATTGCGTTAAACTTAGCCTTAAAGGTACCACTTACCTTTTCCACTATTCCCTGTGACTAATGGTGATAAACACATCAAAATTTTAATTTAATCACAGTTACTGTAACACTGTTTTTTAAACGAACGCTGAGCCATTGTCAGAGCTAATCTGAGATGGTATGCTGTCTCTAGGAATTACCTCTCTGGTTAAAAATTGAATCATTGTTCCAGCAGTTTAGTCTGCTGATTGTATTGCCTCCCTCCATCTGCTAAACCTGTCTATCACCAGGTGCTTAAACGGTCCTTCTAGCATTGATATGAGCCCTGTCGATACTGATTTTCCCTTTCTGACATTGTTTTGAGCATAAATTTCACACTCAGGTTATTATTCACCATTGCCTGGAAGTTTAAAAAAATAATAATAATTATCCATAATTGCCTGTAAGTACAGAGACCAGTCCTCTTGCTGTTTTATCTTTTCCCATAACTTCCCCCTCGCGCACTGGTTAAAACCATGTGCATCTGAAATTCATACAGTGAGAAGTGCAGTAGGTACAATCAGAATTCAATTAAACTATTTGCTCGGTATGTTAAAGTGGCGTTCCAGCACTTTTACTAAAACCTCACTGCATTCAAACAGCTCCAAACGGATGACACAATCCATGGGCACAATCAGAGTCAGTGTATATATTAGCAATTCTACCGTAACCAGTTCGCACTCTGTAGTGATAGCTTTTAATTCGGCCAATTGGGCAGAACAGGGTGCTCACAAAATCTTCCAGATGGAACGTCTAAAAAGTTCAAACTTTAACTCGAGGAAATATGAATTTCGGCTAGGCAATCGTGAGTGTTCTCAGTGACTGGCTCCACAGAATTAATTAGGCAATACAACACTACAGTTGGTGTATTAGACACACTAATTAGGTTTAATATTTAAATTTTGGGTGACACATAGAATAACTTCATATCCTGTTCTTTGTTGAGCTGTCGTGTTGCATGTGGATCTAATTCAAAATAGAAGTGACCTGGTGTGATGAGTGTAAGATCAATGTGTGAGAGCAATTTTCCCAGTGATCTGCACTAAGAGAGCAGCTCGAGCCATGGCACGCAAACGTGCTGGCGATCCTTGTGACACCAAATCCAATGTTTTCGATAAATAAACTAAAGACCTGCAAGCGCCCCCATACTCCTGAGCCGGGACCCCTGCAGCGACGCCCCCTCTCTCAGACGGTTAATACAGGATAGAATAAAGCAGGATAGAATAATGAAAGCGCTCTGAAGTCCTTGTACTAAACCACTACTAATATATATATATATATATATATATATATATATATATATATATATATATATATATATATATATATATATATATATATATATATATATATACACATGCATACACACACACACGAAACTCAGAGCATGACATCATTCTGTGTACCGATAAGAAGCAGTTTGAGGCAGTTCAAACAGGCTTTGTTTTAGGATCTTAGATGATGTTTAGACGAACATTGAACAGAAGAACATGTTTGTGTCTCTTTAAGCAGATAAACATTCTGATCTCAGTGACATCACATGGCCTTCTGAGTCGTTATCCTCACATGAGAATGAAACAGAACAAGAACAAAACTATTTCAAAGTAAAAATGAATAATTTCCCTCACAGTGTAATGAACAGAATCTGCTGTTTGTTAATAACTGGAATCTGTTCTGAGCGTCCTAGGTTGTTTCGTCCTGATGGCCTGCACTCCAGCAGCCTCGGAGCGGAACTGCTGTCTAACAACATCTCCAAGACGCTACACTCCAAGTGACTACAGTAAGCACATCATCTACAATAACAACGTTCATCATAAGCAATGTTCAATTAATAGTCCAACACCTGTAGTACATACTATAGAGACTGTGTCTGTTCCCCGAGCTATACAAATACATAGACAATTTCAGAATGTTTGTTTTAGTAACCTAATTAACCTAAAATTAGATCATACTGAATGCACATCCAGCACCTTTAATCTGAAGCTAGGACTATTAAACATTAGATCTCTTGCGTCTAAGGCTCTTATTGTTAACGACATCATTACTGATCAGGAATGTAATTTAATGTGTTTAACGGAAACTTGGATTAAACCAAACGAGTACATAGCATTAAATGAAGCCAGTCCTCCTGGATACAGTTATGTACATCAGCCTCGTTCAACTGGTAGAGGAGGAGGTGTTGGACTCATCCATAGTCAAAATCTAGTCGTCACACAAAAACCTAGTCATAAATTTAATTCTTTTGAAATTCTTTATACCAGCATAACTTATGTAGCCACAAAAAATAAGTAAATTCCTCTAATTATTATTTACAGACCCCCAGGGCCATATGCTGAATTTCTTAGTGAATTTACAGACTTTATCTCAAACCTGGTTGTGTCTGTAGATAAAGCATTAATCGTCTGAGACTTTAATATTCATTTTAGATAACCCAGAAGACCCTCTGAGAACAGCGGTTGTGTCCATCTTAGATTCAGTAGAGGTCAATCAGAACGTAATCGGACCTACTCATAATGGTGGTCACACTCTTGACCTCATACGTACGGATTAAATATAGAAAATATTATAACACTTCCACAGTCTGAAGTTGTCTCAGATCATTCTTATCTCATTCATAATACGTATGGATCATATTTCCACCTCGCCACCACATAAAATGTACTTTCACATCAGCTACTGCACAGAGCTTCACAACGTGGCTAATGATTATTTTACTAAATCATACAGTACATACACTAATAACAATGCAGAAAAAGCACACAGGTGATAAATGTCCTCACTCAAATACATTTATAATCAGAGTAATAACCCCGAAGTATAAAGAACTGCAATGGGTATTAACTGCATTACCTTGAACATACATCTTTAAATACCACACAATGCTTAGTATAATGTGTTGTAAATAGAGCTGCAACAACTAATCCATAATAGTTGATGAAAATCGATAATGAAAATCGTTGACTGAGCAACCCTCCTCCCGGAACGGTCATCGACGGCGAAGTCACGTGACCCGAGTGGTGTGTTCAGGCATAGTTCATCCATCTTTTTCTCTTTCTCTGGCGGTCTTTCTGATCGCAGCTTCAGGTTGCGTTCGGTGTGTTTTAAACGCTGACGGCTTGATTTGTCAGGTACGACTTCTTCATCGTGAGTCAAAGTGCACTTCAGCAGCGTGGACCCCACTCACTCACACACACACACACACCCCTGTGTTCATACAAGCCCGCTTTCTACACAACCCCGGATCATGCTGATTGATGATGTAAGGATTGAGGATGTGGTCATTTTCTTTAATCGCATGTCTATCATTAGAGAATCCGCATCGTGTGATCAAAAACAGAGAACGCATGTTAATTTGTTAACCATTAAAACCAGTGCCATTATTGGTTCTTAATGGTATCCACTAGACACAACATGCCACCAAAGCAACAAATTACCAGCAGACCTACAGGGACATTACAGATTCTATGAGGGTTTCTGTTGTGATTGATTTTTGTTTAGATTTTTTCAGCAGGGAAATTCCTATTTCCATTTTGGGAATAAATCAGAACAAAGTATAACCAAATAATGAGCTAATAAAATTATTTATATGTAATTTGCATTCAGTCTCTCTCTCTGGCAACAATGAGAAGCTGTGTTTTTCTTTGTCTTTTACTTTTTTTTTTAAGTGTACAATATCTGGAGGAAAATACTAAAATAGTTTTATTTAATTTTAATATTTAAATGTATTAATTATTGACATCACTGCCTACTGGATTTCCTTTTTTATTTTAGTAATAAATATATTTTAGGAATAAATCAGCAAACTGTGATTAAATTGATAATGAACTAATTAATGCACAGAAGAAAAAAAACGTTTCAAATTGCACTCGATTGTTCAATCTGGCAACAATGAGAAGCTTTTATTTATATTTACATAAACTTCTGGGGGGAAATACTAGAACATACATGTATTCGATTTAAAGTGGTTAATCATTAATTGCATTGTGGATTCCTTTTTTGCGCCTTTAACCAACAGTTGAATAATTTAATAATAATAATAATAATAATAATAATAATAATAATAAAAGTGCAACAGATCTTAAATGAATTTAAAATATTATTTATTTGTTTACTTGTTTGTTCAGTCAATAGTGAACAACAAGGTATCTGGACTAGATGACCTCTATCTGGCCTTTGATTAGGCCTACTGCGTCTTCTGATGGAGATGTAAAACGAAGTGCGTGAGTTTAAAAGACCCGTGTGTTCCTGTAGTTGTTGGCAGCTCAGCGGGCGAGACGTGCGGCTCTGATCGCTCGGATCAATAGTCTAAGGCTGGAAGTTCAGTAGGGTAAGTCAACACCTGTTTATCAGTGTTTATTTACAGTCACAGTGTTTAACCTCACGCTTCACGTGCAGTCGAGAAGGAGGACAGGGTGAAGGAAATGCGCCATACCGTGGCGTAGGGCACGGCCAACAGGCTGCAGCTCCAGACCCGGCAGTAAGGATGCACAATTCAGCTAATTAAAACTTGTCCTTTTTTTTTTTTTTTAACTACGTTCAACCACTCTGCTAACGATTCATCGGTGACTCGATCACTTGAGTTTTATTTTACTGTGTTTATATTGTTTGGGGAGAGTGTGTGTTCTGTCCATGGATAACGGTTTAGATGTAAAACAACATGCGTGAGTTTAAAAGATCTGTGTGTTCCTGTAGGTGTTGGCGAGACGTAACCATCTGATCAATAGGATCAATATGTTATTCCAGCAGCTGTGTTCCTGTAGGTGTTGGCAGCTCAGGCGCAGAGACGAGCGACTCTGATTGCAATCATCCGTGATCTAAGGCAGCAACTTCAGCGCATAGGGTAAGCGCACACTTGGAGTCAACACCTGTTCAAGTGTTTATTTACAGTCACAGCGTTTAACCTCACAGTTCCTACCTCGCAGGCAGATCATGTCTGAGGTCAAGGCACTCAGATCACAGATGTGTTCAAGTAACATCTGAACTCATTCACTGTCATTCTCTCTCTCTCTACAGGTTCATTACGCACCGGTTTCACTGACTGCATTTAACGTGCAGCCGAGATGGAGGACATGGTGACGGAAGGTGAGCTGCATGATGGCAGGCTGATCGCCGATCAGAAGGTACTACACTGAAATACTCCACCCCGGTCAGAGTAACTCTTCTGCACTGTAGCATTGTAGATAGAAGTTGTTTTAGTTTGAGATGGCGTCGTCACCCTCAGGTTCGAGTTTAAAGCAGAAGAAGCGTTACAGGAACTTGTCATTAATATCTCACTGTGACCCGAAAGCTGCTTGTTGGATGTTTAATGTAAGATTAGAAAGTTCAGCTGGTTTATCTCCTCTCAGGTGTGTGTAAAAGAGAACCTGGCTGTGTCCTTGCAGCGTGTGATTTCTATTTCGTCTGTGTTTCCAGAAGGAGGTGGAAGATTGAGGAGCTGATTTTTATTTTGTTTTTTGTTAAAAGGTTTCTTTAAACAACCAACACCTGCCTGACTGTACGAGTTATTTACATGAACCAGTTGCAGGAACGTCTTGCTATTAGGGATGTGAAAGTGATAATATCTTTTTGTACACAGCGTAATAGAACTGAGGCATCAGGAATCCCAAATGTAGCAATGAATGGGCAAGGATTTAAATCTACTCTGAGAATAGTGGACATGACAGTAAAGAAACCAGTCCAAAAACCATAGCGATCTGGGCAAAAGAAAAACATATGGCCAAGATGACAGGGAGAGCCATGGCATTTATCACACTTGTCCTCTACTTCTGGATATATTACAGAAAGTCTCGACTTGGACAAATGGACTCTGTGTAAAACTGAACTGGATGAGTCCAAGACGAGCACAGGAAGTGGTAGACTGTATCCTACCTATAGCACATTCCCAACACTCTTCACTTATCTGTACTCCTAACTCCGTTTCCCACGCATTGTTAATTTTGGTACTCGCCTCACTACCTAACGCCAGAATAAAATCATAAATCCTAGAAATCATTCCTCTCTGATGTGGATTAAACTCACTCAACCCTGTCAAATGCTTTTTCAGCATCTAAAGAAATCCCAATCTCAGCCGAATGCTTTGAATAATTTAAAGAGCGTACGGGTATTGAAAAACAACTGATGTCCCTTTATAAAAGAAGTTTGCTCTTCAGATATAAGGGATAATGTTCTCTAAACGAGATGCCATTACTTTCACCAACACCTTTACATCTGCATTAAGCAGAGACAGCGGCCTATAAGAACCGCAGGAGGACGGATCCTTACCCTCCTTAAGAAGGAGAGCTATCGTGGCTTGTGTCAGAGCTGGAGGCAAAGACCCACATTCCAAGGATTCGTTGAACACAGATAAAAGCAGTGGAGCTAATTTTCCAATAGATGCTTTAAACAATTCAACTGGAACCCGTCCGGGCCAGGAGCTTTGTTACACTGCATAGTTTTAACTGAATTTCACATTTCTTCAAGAGAGAGTGGGGAGTCCAGTTGCATGGCAGTATTCAAATCAATAACAGGGTTACAAAGGTCTTGAAGAAATGCATTCACTTTAGTATCGTCTGCAGGAAATTCAGATTTATAAGGTGAAGAGTAAAACCATTCAAAAGTAGCATTAATTTCCATGGGCTCTGTAGTGACGATATTATGAGTGTGCGCGTGCTAATCTTAAACAAACCTGTGCGCGTGCTGCGACGGGAAATACCGGTTTAAAGCGTGTTCGCGTTAAAGTCTTGCTGAAGGTGTTAAATGTCACAGAGCCACACTCACGAGCATCATAAACCGGTTTAAAAAATTTATAATAATTTCTGTTCCTTTGGTGAAAACTTTCAGAGCGTTTTAAATCTACACCAGCCTTTTGTAAACGTACATAAAGTATATAATCCATATATGTAAAATATTTAAATAAATAAAAAGCAGTGCTCGTGTTATTACAGGAGGTGACATTTTGTAGGAAAACGTGAACAGAGAACTGTAGGGTTGACAAAAGGCCAAAAACGCTTTAACAACAAGTTTCAGCTCCAGTTAAAGGAAAGTGCTGAGTACAAGTCAAATATACTAACTTGTTGATTTGATCATATCACATTCCACAACACTGATTAAACCTGAGGTTCTGATTCTCACAGGGGCCTCTGTTACTGACTGTGTAATACTGTCTCAGTTCTGAGATTCATTTAATGTTCAGTCGAAGTGAATAAGTTTCATATTTAGTGTAAAATATTCGTGTAATCCACCTGTTTCTAAATTACAATATATAGCACATCTATCATGTGCACACTGAAAATTCAAGTGCCAGATGTTTCTAAAACTACACACAACCATATGAAAACACACACAGACACACACACACACACACACACACACACACACACACACACACACACCTCTACTGCATCCTCCAGGAAACACGTGAAGGAAACCTCATCTTTCCCGGCTTCTAATACATTCATTCATCTGCTTTAAATATACTTTTTCTACACATCCTCAATTCACAACACCTGTTAATTCTTTATTTCCTTTTTCTACATTACTCACTCTCTCTCTACTAAACTAATTATACACAACCTCAGCTCACCCTTAAGATAGAACCGTTAAGTAAAATTTTCCTTCAGTCATCAGAACAATACATTAACTCTGACTTGTTTGACTGATAGCATTTCGCTTCCGTTCTTGCGGTTTTGTAAACATCGAGTATACGGACGCTCCGATCGCAGGCTTGATCTCGTATAGCTCGTATCTTTAACCCTGCAATTACATGGTTTTAAGCTAAATTAAGCTATTTAGATCGTCAACACTGTACGAAACATTCCCAATAAAATCTTGGACAAATTCTGTAACAAATTCATGCGCGTTCTCCGTTTTTGATCACACGATGCGGATTCTCTAATGATAGACGTGCGATTAAAGAAAATGACCACATCCTCAATCCTTACATCATCAATCAGCATGATCTGGGGTTGTGTAGAAAGCGGGCTTGTATGAACACGTGTGTGTGTGTGTGGCTTTTACCTGCCAGTTGTAATACATGTGGCAGAGTTTGTAAGCGAGTCTCTGCATGTGGTCTGGTTTGAGGACACTGCTGTCGTACACCATGTTGTAGTGAGTGGGGGCCACACTGCCGAAGCGCACTTTGTGACTCACGTGGAAGAAGTTGTACCTGACAAATCAAGCCATCAGCGTTTAAAATACACCGAACGCAACCTGAAGCTGCGATCAGAAAGACGCGTAATCTTCACCCATGGCCTTGATGGACTGCGTGAACTGAGGCACTTTGTAGTCGACTACGCTCAGCAGCACGCCGTCGCCCACACCACGATGCGTGACGGCAAACATTCGTTGTATTTGAAGTAGGCCTTCAGCGCAGCTGAGGAAAAGAAATCAAAACAAAAAGCCATGTCTTAATGCACTTCTTAAATGAAGCGACAATTCTAAAATTGCTCGCTTTTTCTCCAACGTTCCATCAGACTGCAGCGTGAGTATTTCATCCTGAGTGTAAAGTCGGAATTCAAAGAGACTGCAGTGTAACGAGGTCATTTATGAGCATGATGTTCCTCCCAGAGTGCATTTCATACCCTGCACACTTTGAAAACCACCTGAGAGAAGGACGGTGCTCTCATGGTTACAGAGCAGTGGCACATAGCATACAGAGCACATAGCATACAGAGCATGGCCCAGACCCTTTATGAGGAGGATGAAGGTGGCGGTAGCAGCGAGGAAAACAACATTCAGAGGATTCAAGTCTAAAAAATTGTGATTCTGTCCTTCAACCGGAAGGAAATGGAAATACAGAGAACAGTGTGTGAGATTAAGAGAACCATTTTTAATCATTTTAAAAGAACGATATTGTACTTTTTCTCTCTCCTAAAGTTACGATGAACCACAAAGGGTAATGCCCTCTCTTCTGAAGACTGGTGGAAAAGTTCAAATCTAAAATCTAGTTCATTAAACACAAGCCTTCTTAAAGCTGTTTACAGAGTCCACACAAGTCATGCTTTAAGTACCTGGACATGCCCGGGTTGAGGCTGGCCACCAGTGCACCGATGGATCTCTTTCCTGCGGCACTGTCGTGGTATCAGTCGATACCAACATCATCAGGTGCTTCAACTGAAAGAGCAGGAGAAGTCACTAAAACAATGTTTTAATAGAATAACATCAGGGTTAGGAGGTACCACTGTTGATCAGTTACAAGATCAGATATGCTTTTAAGTGATGATTTTGGTTGTAGTTGAAATCCCAATGCCGGATATATTTCAGTTACTTGAAAAACTCCCAGTGCTTGAAGAACAGAACCGTACCGGGATCTCGACGCTCCACGGCTCTCCTTCCATCTTGCAGTTCATCTGCAAGGAGATCTTTGTGGCTATGGTCATGAGGGTCTGAGGTCTGCTGAGGGTGCGAGCCACCACACACTGGCTTGGAGTGGGACAGTCCACACACAGGTACTTCTTCACACAATCGTATTTATCCTTACGGTTGGCTGACAGGATCACAACCACCTTACACACATGATTTAAAGTGAGTGCTTCAGAACAAGAAGTAATGGTAATCTGTAGACTGAGGCTGTTAATCTGAAATTCTCTTATGCCGTATGCTTAGACCCGTAAAAGGATATACTGTGACAAAAATCACATAGAAGCAGTTGCACTGCACTGCGTGTGTCACATCACAAAAGGTGAAACGACTTTAACAAAGAAAATCAAACAGCAATATCCTTAAACATTCAATTTAAAAATTAATTAAATAAATAAAAACAGTTTCATTTGACTTATCTACTAGAAGTGTCATGATCCGATATTGTTTTCTTTAAGATCTACAACGCTCATTATTTTAACTGAAGCACTCGGTTTACCATTAAACTTTCATACAGAAACCCATACATAAAGTATGAATATAACGAATTCAATCCTAGCGAAAGAACAGTCACGTCTCTTTTACATGCATCAGTTATATTTGATTTCTGTTATCTCTGATAGCTGATCCACCGTGTTTTTGCTGCTATCAGGTCCTGGATCAGTGCCACCTAGGGATGCACGATTATGGCCAAAATGATAATCCCGATTATTTAGATTAATACTGAGATCTCGATTATCACGATTATTCATTGATTTTATTGATATCATATTTTTTATTGCACTTTCACATTTATTAAGTTCTCTCATGCCACAATACAACACACAAGTAGGCATGAGAAAACTTGAGCTGGTCAATTATGACAGAATTTAGGAACATCGTGTGAGCCATGACACATTAATTTACCTTCTGATAAACTAAATCTAATATTTTCAGTTCATTTTACAGACTGTATGCACAAAACAACCGTCAACCTGTTTGGAGTCTGCTCCTCTTAAATATATTTAAAGCTGCACTATTAGACATTTCCACTGTCATGGTTCTGGGCTGGAGTCAGTTCTCGAACCGCTCTGTGTGTATTGTGTAGATATCTGAATAATCTCATATAGGATGTGATTGGGTGAGTTCATTTACCCGTCAGATGCAGAGCGCTTTAGTTTAATGGTGTTCCTTAGGGACGCTCCGATCAGGATTTTTATAGACGAAACCGGTCCAGATACCAATCTTTTTTTATTTAAACTTTAATCATACAGTCTATCATAAACAGTTAAATGTAAGCTCTCTGCTCATGGACACTGTTAACTGAATTAAAATAATAGCAATGAGATACTGTTGGTTAATTGATAAATAAACAAACATAAAATATTTATTTTTAGATATCT
The DNA here is from genome assembly GCF_001660625.3 of Ictalurus punctatus. Classification (NCBI taxonomy): domain Eukaryota; kingdom Metazoa; phylum Chordata; class Actinopteri; order Siluriformes; family Ictaluridae; genus Ictalurus; species Ictalurus punctatus. Next base: position 2,570,098 of record NW_026521086.1, read on the forward strand.
TAAAAACAATAAAGAGTCCTAATTAAAAGTAGACTAACACAAAACTGATCCATATTAGGAAAAAGGCTAATAGCTTTCAATGAAATAACGAACTAAGTTTAATGTCAAATTGATATTAAATGCAACCCATAGTAATTAAACATTATTTCATTTCTCATTTCATTTATATTTAATGAAGTTATTATAATAATATATATCCATCCATCCATCCAACCTGGAGCCTATCCCAGGGAACATCGGGTACAAGGAGGGGTACACCCTGGACAGTCCATCACAGGGCACAATCACACTCCCACTCATACACTACGGACACTTTAGACACGCCAATCAGCCTACCATGCATGTGTTTGGACTGGGGGAGTTAACCGGAGTACCCGGAGGAAACCCCCGCAGCACGGGGAGAACATGCAAACTCCACACACACAGGGCCACAGGAATCGAGCCCGACCCTGGTGGTGTGAGGCGAACGTGCTAAACACTAAGCCACCGTGTGCCCAATATATTATTTTATATATATATATATATATATATATATATATATATATATATATATATATATATATATATATATATATATATATAGATAGATCAGTTCCCCAGTACAGTGTCCATGTCTGCTGATAATGTTTTGGGGGGATTAAATCAAAACATGGAAACTGGAGTTGACTTTTCTAGTGATATCTGGCAACCGTGAGTTTAAATGAAGTGAATTAGAGTTAGTGAAGGAGAGCGGCAGTGCACTGTATGTTTACAGACGGAACAGTTGCTACTCTTGATTGTGATTGGTGAGGAATTTTTTAATAAAGAAGTTTGAATTAAACCCACCTTATAGCGTGTTAATGTCATGATTTCTCCTCACGCAAAGCGCTGGAGCTCGAAGCGAACCTGGCAGCTCGAGGGATAAAATGCTAATGCCGTTTCTGGGTTTTGGCACTACAAAATGACCTCATCTCTGCGCTGCCCTATGGTGATTGGCTATAAGTGTAGGAAGTGCTTGATTTGATCTGCAGCTGAGTTTTCTATTAGCGGAGGACGAACTTTAAACATTAATATCGCAGTCGATCATGTTCATTTAATCGTGGGCCGTCAAAAACGTAATCGCGATCGATATTCGATTAATTGTGCAGCACTAGTGCCATCTATATTATTTACCCAAAGTAATGTGGGTTTTTTCTTCTCGCGCCACTTTATTTTATTTATTTTTAAATCAAAGTCCTTTCTCTACAGACTGTTCTGTGTGAAAAGCCCAGGAGATCAGCAATTTCTGAAATACTCAAACCTGCCCATCTAATACAAACAACCATGCCACGGTAAAGGTCACAGAGGTCACAATTTTCACCCATTGTGATGCTTGACATGAACGGTAACTTTTTATGCATTGACGTGAACGTTAACTCAAGTTCTTTTTATGCATCGTGCCGCTGCCCCATGAATGTGAGGGTGTTTCTAATAAAATGGACAGCGAGTGCATTAATTATTCATTCAAATAATGAATATAACGGTCGTTACATTACTAGTCACATGTATGGTTTTTCAAAGCAATACAATACATTTTCTATACCTTAACCCCTAAAAAGTACGGCTGCTCACCTGAACATTTTCAGCATAGTAAAATACTTTAATATTTGAATCCTAAACAAACTACATGGTCACACTTGATTCTACCCAGTGTGTGAGACCCACCATCTGAACCTGTTGCCCCACTCTCTGCTGCAGAGCTCTGAGCAGAGCCTCCTGTCGATCATCGTACTCCATCCTGCACACAGAAAAAAAATGTGGGGGGGGATAAAAAGTGTTAATGCTGCAATTAAGACATGATCCTTGCTCAACATGGCTCTGGTTCAAATAAAACACTACGCACAGTAACCACTGCCTTCCGCTATGAATGAAAGAAAAGCTGTCGAGAAGCTCTTCATTTTAGAGCGTGCAGTTCGAGAAACACGTTTATTTGCAGAGACCATTGAAACGTTTGTGCCTAACTGATGGACTGCAGCTGAATACGGACAATATGAGAGCAAAGTTCTGCACTACCTAATTGACGAGGACCGCTTTAATAATTTGAAATTAACAGTGCTACACACTAGCGTCCCTTTCATGAAGCTCACGAGGAGTGAATTTTAAAAATGTGCCCAGGACGCAGTAATGGCACAGGCTACAATTTCTTTCTAAACACTGGTCAAGTGTGTTGGCTCACATTCCCGGCCTCTGAAGGTGGATGCCCACGGGCACTTTGTTGAGGGTCTGCAGCAGTGAGTGAGCGACTTCAGCGTTACGGCGCGTATGGGACAGCAGCCAGGTCTCCAGAGGCATGCTGGTCATCAAAGGAAGCCCTCGCATCTCTTTAGACCAATCCGCGTCACATGGGTTGTACTCGTACTGCGCACACACACTACACTCAGCAAGAGTGCGACACGTGTCGTGTGCAGTTGTGTTCTCTGTGGTCCCCCTTACTGCTCTCGCTCCCTGTAGGATCCTCTCAGCAGGAAGAACTCTTCCAGTCAGATTCAGCAGCTTGTTCTCAAAGCTTAGACCCCATGTGCTGAGTGTAGTCTGAACACTGGCATTCCTGGAAGAGATTCACTGAAAAATTCAGCAGCGTAAATTGGTATAACGTTCATTTCAAACATTTAATCGTACACCTTCAGATCAAAAGGCTTTTAAGATCATGAAAAACATTCTAGTCGGGTGTCCACAAACTTTTGATCGGTAGTGTATATCTATCATTAAACTTAAGAATGATATAATCAGAAAAACCATCACGCTATATGTTCAGCCTCGTGTTGCCCGGGATAGTCTCTGTAAAGTAAATACACATCCCTTATATGCATGCTACAAATGTTTCTTTTATAAAATTTGTCTCTGGCATGCACATAAATTTCTAAATGTAAAGAATGTATAAGTTTCTGTAAAGCTGCTCTGTGACATCGTACACTGTTAAACACGCTATTCAGACAAAAGCAGAATTGAATTAATAATGCAGTCGCTTTTATCCAGTACCTGCTCATGTTGTTGATGAATCTGTTGAGGCGGTTCTCCCACTGTTCTGGGGTCAGTCTGGTGTGAGTGGAAAGGTCCTTCATGATGTTAAAGTCGTGCGCATCTTATCCGTCAGACCTGAGCAAGTTACAACAATTAGTGCGATAAGAAGCAGACAATGATTAAGCGCTGTGTTTCTCCCGCTCTGTGAGGGAGACCTGTGAGGTAGCAGAACTCCGGGATGAGTAAGACAGGTCCTGGTGGAGGAGCTCCTGCAGGACCCAACCTCCTAACGTGACTGACCAGCAGAACCTGGTTCCTATCAGTGATCTGCAGATCGTATTCCTAAAAAATATATATTATATCCCACAAAGAAATTAAGACGGGAACAAAGTCAGCAGTGAAATGAGGCTCCTTTAATACTGACTACGTTTACATGGACAGCAGTAATCTAATTATTGACCTTAATCTGAGTAAGATAATGTGATTAAGGTGTTTACATGAGTCGCTTTTAGAATACTCCTGTCATGTTCCCGTTTTACATGTTTTAGAACATAATTAGATTAACAGCCTGCGTCATTACATCACCGCGCCACGCCGTCCCTCCAGAATTTCACGCATCAACATACAGTTCGTCTTCGTTATGGTACCGTATACAGTTTTGAGTGTTTTTATTTATTTTATTTTTTTTACGAACGCTTTAAGTGCAGTTAATTATTTGTCATGCTGTACGTGCTAATAGACAACTGCTTGAAGCGGTGGGTGTCTCCCAAATCGCGTAGTTACCTTCTATATAGTAGCTGAGATACATGTATTTTTCCCCCCTACAGGCCTGTAGTAGGAAAGTATGCGATTTGGGACACAGTGGAGCTCTCTTGTTCACCGTAAAACTGCCGTGTGTGATCGTGTCCTGTCACAAAATGCGGTGAAAACTCCCACACGACGTTCATAATGTGATTAAGATGTTTACATGTCTGTAATACACGTCCATAATGCGACTAAAACAGGAGTACTCCACCTGTTTTAACCCTCTTACCCCTAAGTTCCCACAGTATTATGTCCCATAACCCTATATTCCCCAGAGAAACAGCACGCCAACCCTGAGTTCCTGGGCCAAAATCAACATTTTAATTTGAACATTTTTAGGCCTTGAAACAACTTATAATAATGTATTTGTGTAATATTACTTTGAAAATGAAGCAGTTCAGTGTTTTTACTAAACTTAGACCACAATTCTTAACTAGAGAAATTACGAAAAAATGCTCGCTAAAATCCTTCTACTCGTTTAGAAGTACCACACGAGCATCAGCGTGGTCAATGCCTTTATAAATAATAAATAAATAAATGCATTTTAGCGCCAAAAGTCAAGTTTCTGGTGATAATCAGACCAGCAGGTAGTGTTTTCACGAATGCACAGAAATGGTCCCGTTATGACTCCAGACCCCTGCAGTGTCAGTTGCACTGGTTGATGCTGAAGATGAAGACGGATCAGGGTCTGAATCAGGAGAGATTGCGTCTCTATCAGTTTCGGCTTCTAGAATCCTCGCTCTCACCTGTGTAACTGTGTGTTTTTTCTTTTTTTCACTGTTTTAGATGTACCTGTGTTCACTGTAGGTGTAACTTTAGCTGGAACACGGTTTTTCAGCCATACGGGGTAAGAGGGTTAATTAGATTATTGCTTACTTCGATTATGACCTTAATTAGATTAAGGTAAGTAAAAATTGCTGTTTACATGGTAGTTTCTTAATTACAGTATGGTCTTAATCGGATTAAGAGTGGATTATTGTTGTCCACATAAACTCAGCTACTGTTTAAAAAGCATCTCAGGGAAATTCCTCAAGATATCAAGTGAGAAATGCCAAGAATACATTTCTGGAAAAAGGGCATCTACTTTGAAGATCCTAAAAATTAAAAATTTATATCCTAAATTATTTTTTATCTATTTTGGATTTATTTTTTTCGGGGGGTGAATAAAGAATGAATGTGTCTAAATGTTTGACGGTAATGCATGTTTCCAATGCAAGTGCTATAGTATAGGTGTGCTGGGTTATATCTTATATAGGTCTATTAGGTCTATTAGGTTATGCACATGTCTATATGCAGTGGTTGTAAGTTAGTATACAAGAACTGTGGCTGAATATCCAGTATATAGTTATTTATCTCTTTATTTTCCTTTATTTACGTAGTATTGTTTTGGTATAATTTTTTTTCCCCATTTTATTTGATTTTTTCTGCCCACACTCCAGTCCAGTAGGTGGCGGTAATGCACCTTTAGCGTTAAAACAAAAAAGAGAACTATAGCGCCTTAACCCACACTGCGCATGCGCGAAGCCGGATGACTCCGCCATTAAACTAGCAAAAGAGCTCTAATTAGCCAGTGAAGCTAAATGTCGTTCAGCCACGTCCACTTATAAAAGTAAATCATGCAGTATTCTCAGACTGAGCAGTTATTGACAGAGTGAATTCATCGTTTTAAATAGAATCAAAAATAACATCGACCTATTTGCTAATCTCATTTCGATTAGCTTGCTCATTAATTACACTGCGCATGCGTGGACTGGACTGCCTCCTCAAAAGCTAGCACCGCTAGTATATTTGTATAATATTAACATTAATATTGAACCAGAGGACTGAATAAAAAAATGTTATAAAATGTTATTTCTCACTTCTCTTGTTCTTCTTCTCTGTGCGGGTGTGAGTTATCTTTGGTCGGTTCCTCGGTGATTCGGTCATTAGTGAACCGAGCTCCGACAGTGAACCACTGCGCCGTCACCGCCTGCTTCATACTGATACACCTGAAACACAGGTGTTAACACCGTTAACTACACACATACACACGATACAGAACAAAACGGGTTCGGTTACACAGAACCGAATAAACTCACTTTAGTTTGGGTCCAAACGGGCCAGAACTAACACGAACACCGCTTTCTGCTCCTCACTTCGTCTTCTCGCGCTCGCGGTGACGTCACCAACGTAACGGACGTTGACGTAAATTTGAATCTGTGAGGAGAAAATAAAATAAAATAAACCCAAATATTATTTCATAAAAAGGTTCATTATTCCCTTCTTCTTAAACACGATACAGGATAAGATATACAAATACATAAAAAAAGTGCTCCTTTCTAATTAAATTTTAATTAAAAATATACTTTCTTACTCTTGTTCAATTTAATTTTTTTAATTAATCGATGATTGTAGACATGTTGAGGTTTCACGTTCTTTGTGCGTTATTATCATAAATATACACTTTGTATAAACTTTTGAGTTTGGACACAAAATGTAAACATTCCTCATGAATCCAGAACATTCATTTGTTCATTATTTAGAAAGTAATAATTAAACAGCTGAATAAAATGATCATATTAATCACTTGCAACATTTAGGATATGAATTTCTTGTATTAAGTGAGGTTTTTAATTATACACAGATATATTTTATTTGTAGTTTTCATATTTGACTCAGTACATTACACTAAATTTATTTAATCAACTATTTATCAAGTTTAAAAAAAATATTTAACTGAATGATTGTTCAAGATCAATAAAAATCTTCAAATAATCTATCAACACCATCAATACATCTAATCAGTAAATTAAAAATGTACATTTATTCAGTTGATCTATTGACTGGTTTATTGAAAGGTTTACAGCTTCGGCAGGTAAAGAAGCCGTGGCTTTAATCTGATCTTCTGATTTCTAATGATAATTAAATGACAAAATACAGAATTAAAGAATATCTTTATTTAAATTCAAAATCATGAATAAAATCATTTAAAAATATGGACTACATGTAATTTCTACAAGTGTTCATACAGACAGAAAGACCAGAGATGAAACAGATTTAACAGATACAGGACAATTAGGACAAGCAAAGTGAGAACTAGAATGATAATTTATTTATTTTTATTTTTTTTAAAATTACAACTGTGTTCAAGATCACAGCAAAAAGACAGTAGAGGAAACAAAGGAACAAAAATATTTCACATTTCCTGTTTAAATTCAACAGTAAAATCACATGAACTGAAGACATCGTGACTTTTTGAAACCGGTCGTTGCATTTTTGAGTCAAATGGAGCAGGTAGTGATGAAGAAGCTGCCTCGAAATATCATTTCTGTTCCTCGAAGGGTAAAAAAAATAAATAAAAATAAATTTTAAAAAACCACCTTAAGTCCTAAATGTATGAAAAATAAACATTATGTACATTTTATGTCTAATTACAGTGAACCTGACGGAGAGTGAAGCTCACAGAGGCGAAGTGTTCACGCTACAGCAAATTTCACCGGTTGACGCTAAACTCGCTCACTTAGGAGGTGCGTTTCTCTGTCCCGGGATATTCCTAGCACTGTGTGAAAGCTCCCCGAGATGTCCAGCATGGAGACGTGTGTGTATGTTGATGTGTACACAGTACCAATGGTCAGGATGTACTCATGTCAGAGTTTCTCGTTCTCCTGAAAAAAACACATGCGTGCACACACACAGAGTAGAATTGTAAAGCAAAACATTGGAATATATATCTTAATCACATCTCATAGTCCTTTTATAGAGTCTGAATCAGTTTGACTGATTCATTTCGAGTTCATTCAGAGTCAAATCACTTTCTAGTGAGAATCAAATACTCATCTCAGTCTAGTTCATTTGGAAGTGTGCGACTCTCACTAGAAAATTATTTGACTCCGAATCGTCTCGAGACGAATCAAACAATCAAACCGATTCAGATTGGACAAATGGACTAATAGAAGAGAAAGAGCAACAGGAAAGAGGACAGCCTTCCTGCTGAAAGCAAACCGGATCAGAACCTTACATTAGATTGTTTTCTATATTTTTATTTTAAATCAGTTGTGTTTTTCTTCTTTCTGCACTCGACTGAGGAAACACAGCAATGATAAATAAATAAATTTATCTGTCCAGCTTCCTCCTCTTCGTCCCCCAGAATGACGTGTGGGTGACGGATTGATGGATTTAAACAAAGATGTCCAGGCAAATTGTGACCTCCTCGAATTAAAAGTGAGCATCCAAGGAAATTTACTGTGTTAACTGCACTACATTCTGCAGTCACACAGGACCAGAAAAAAAAAAAAAAGTACATCTACTGTACATGTTAACACACAAAACAAGCTTTTGAGTATTAGTTACCCTGTCTTACTGTACAAAGCACCTGCAAATAATAAAGCAAGTAATTAAAAGTTCATCTATCATTTCACTTCCACTAATCAGTCTTTTGACCAGTCTAAAAATAAAAAGACTAAAAAGAAACAGACTTAGCAAGAAGAACTGAAGATATGTGGATGATGAAGTCTCAGTTCCACCGCAGCTTCAACAGCCCTGGATCTTCTCCTTTAAAGCTTGGAGAAGGGCACGTCTTTCGGACTCTTCTTTTCCAGGGCTGCCTGCGCTGACTTCATAAGATCCTGTGTCTGCAACATGTTCATGTTCCAAGTAGCCTGGAGACGCAGAGCAGAAATCTCAGATTTCGACCGCTCTACTTTGTGTTTGTGGCCATACTGTGTGTGCATGGGTCTACCTTGAGGCTAAAAATGCTATTCATGTCTTAAGCAGATTCTTACCATGTAGTCTAGGCTCTCAGTCACACTGTGGTCTCAGGAGTAGAGGAGGTTGACTTTGGTTCCCTGGACAGCAATGGGACTCCGGCCTGCAATCTCACCTGCTATTTCCAGAGCTCCAGCAATCATTGACTATCAGGGAACACACGATTGCAAAGATGAACAGAACACACACTTGCCTTCATTTATACTAAATAATTAAGCTACATGAAAAAAATAAAATAAAATACACGGTACAACCCAAAGTCACATTCTTCTGTCATCATTCCATATCTTCCATGTGTCAGTCCAGAATTTCACCTTTTTGTGATCACAGAAATTAACACAAAATCAAGAAACTCCACAATATTCAGAGGAGCTTCCACTTTTTCAAAGTTACTGCAGATTTGGGCCAAAACATGTCATGACGCGTCATCACCACAACAGGCCTTCAGCACAGGTTACTCTACTTCCTGAACAAGTGCGGACCCGGATACAAGGACTTGTGTAAAAATCTGATGTTTTGGGTCATCTTTTCATATATATATATATATACAGTGAGGGAAAAAAGTATTTGATCCCCTGCTGATTTTGTATGTTTACCCACTGACAAAGAAATGATCAGTCTATAACTTTAATGGTAGATTTATTTGAACAGTGAGAGACAGAATAACAACAAAAAAATCCAGAAAAACGCACATCAAAAATGTTATAAATTGATTTGCATTTTAATGAGGGAAATAAGTATTTGACCCCTCTGCAAAACATGACTTAGTATTTGGTTTAAAAACCCTTGTTGGCAATCACAGAGGTCAGATGTTTCTTGTAGTTGGCAACCAGGTTTGCACACATCTCAGGAGGGATTTTGTCCCACTCCTCTTTGCAGATCTTCTCCAAATCATTAAGGTTTCGAGGCTGACGTTTGGCAACTCGAACCTTCAGCTCTCTCCACAGATTTTCTATGGGATTAAGGTCTGGAGACTGCCTAGGTCACTCCAGGACCTTAATGTGCTTCTTCTTGAGCCACTCCTTTGTTGCCTTGGCCATGTGTTTTGGGTCATTGTCATGCTGGAATATCCATCCACGACCCATTTTCAATGCCCTGGCTGAGGGAAGGAGGTTCTCACCCAAGATTTGACGGTACATGGCCCCGTCCATCGTCCCTTTGATGCGGTGAAGTTGTCCTGTCCCCTTAGCAGAAAAAAAACCCCAAAGCATAATGTTTCCACCTCCATGTTTGACGGTGGGGATGGTGTTCCAGGGGTCATAGGCAGCATTCCTCCTCCTCCAAACACGGCGAGTTGAGTTGATGCCAAAGAGCTCCATTTTGGTCTCATCTGACCTCAACGCTTTCACCCAGTTGTCCTCAGAATCATTCAGATGTTCATTGGCAAACTTCAGACGGGCATGTATATGTGTTTTCTTGAGCAGCGGACCTTGCGCGCGCTGCAGGATTTCAGTCCTTCATGGCGTAGTGTGTTACCAATTGTTTTCTTGGTGACTATGGTCCCAGCTGCCTTGAGATCATTGACAAGATCCTCCCGTGTAGTTCTGGGCTGATTCCTCACTGTTCTCATGATCAATGCAACTCCACGAGGTGAGATCTTGCATGGAGCCCCAGGCCGAGGGAGATCAACAGTTCTTTTGTGCTTCTTCCATTTGCGAATAATCGCACCAACTGTTGTCCCCTTCTCACCAAGCTGCTTGGCAATGGTCTTGTAGCCCATTCCAGACTTGTGTAGGTCTACAGTCTTGTCCCTGACATCCTTGGAAAGCTCTTTGGTCTTGGCCATGGTGGAGAGTTTGGAATATGACTGATTGATTGCTTCTGTGGACAGGTGTCTTTTATACAGGTAACAAACTGTTATTAGGAGCACTCCCTTTAAGAGGGTGCTCCTAATCTCAGCTCGTTACCTGTATAAAAGACACCTGGGAGCCAGAAATCTTTCTGATTGAGAGGGGGTCAAATACTTTTTTCCCTCATTAAAATGCAAATTAATTTATAAAATTTTTGACATGCGTTTTTCTGAATTTTTTTTGTTGTTATTCTGTCTCTCATTGTTCAAATACAACTACCATAGTAGTTATATCATACACTTTCTGTCAAACTGTCAATCAAAGTGTTGTGTGTGATAATTTATGACCCTCTGTGCTTCCCTGACTGACAGGTCTGTAGGGGTGGTGAGGGGGGGTAACCCTATGGAGTTTATCAGATGGTCAATCTGGCTCCTTTGTGTCTGGGGGTGTTGTGGAGAGGTGTGTGTTGGGGGGGAATAGTCCCCCTCCCGACAAAAGGTGTTTATGTTAATGAGTTTGGTTTTTGGTGGGGTGAAATACGTCTGAAAAGAAATAATGTTTTTAATATGGGGCTGTGTTTGTGTTACTTTGTGGCGTTATTTCGTTTGTGTAAACACATTGTTAGAAAAGCATGATGTTTGAATGTGTACATATATGAGTAGAATATTTGTTTTGTGAAATAAATGAAAACAATTGTTGATTATGTTTTTTAGGGATCCCGTTTTACCTTTGAATAAAAAGTTTAGGAGTTAAAGCGTCTTTTTTTAAAAAAAGAATCTGTTTAATGTCCACGCCGTTAAGCATTAGTTTTTCTTGAAAGAATATGTCACTGTGAATGGGGGCCAGTAGTTCAACAACGTTGCTGGCGTTGGTAAATGCAGCTCGTTTGGTCAAACCTCTGTTACAGCCAGCGGGGTCCGTTACGTCCATGTGACCGGCGGTGTCTTTGTAAAAGAGCCCCGCTGAAAACAGCGTTTCAAAAGCGTCTTTACCATAATTGGTGAGACACTCTATTATGCATCGATAAGGATATGTGTTGGAACTTTGTGATATGCGACGGTCTCCAAGCGACACGTCCACTTGTGAAAATATCATAGATCCGGCATAGTTAATAAGCCCCACGAGGGCTCCGTCTACTATGTCTGTGCCGTCTGCGTTAGTGATTTTGAGACGTAAAAAAACCAAGGTGTTGTTTAGGTCCACATAATCCTCGCCAGTCCCCGCTATAAAAAACTCCAGAGGCGATGTTTCTGATATTGCTGACAACGGTGGCACTTCTATATATGTATTTTTTTCAATAACGGTCTGTGTTAATGGTACTGTGAATAGGTCCAGCTCGGTTTTTAAACATTCTTCTGACATATTGTGTAGTAAAGACATGGTCTAAAATATTGTTTTAACGCAGGTCTTTGGTCTTTTTGCTGTAGAGCTGGTTGGCGTCTTCTTGTGCTTGCGTTTTACAACTGACGATTTCTTGGTGTTATGTTTTCTTTTCTTCGTCGTTTGGCCACTCCTCCGAGTCCCTGGCGGTTTAGATGCTCTTCTGCGAGCCATCACCATTAGTCCGGATCCATCTTGAGTGTTATTATTGTTGTTGTTATTATTATTAAATGTATGCGATAATGTATTGCTAACAACATCGCTTAGTATGTTTTTTGCTGCTGATTTAAGATGTGGTTTGGCTATGCTAAAACCGCGTTTTAGCAAAAGAATGGCCATTCTAAAGAGACCTCTAAACACACCCCCTAACCCGGCTCCGTACATAACTCCGCCCCCTGCATAACCGGGGAGACCATTCCCCGCTTGATTCTGGTAATATTGCACGTAACGCAAAGGGTCTGTGTGGTGATTGTTGAAATATGCCATTATGATTATTTTTTAAACAAATTGTTTCACAGGCCTAAAATGCAGCTTGGCACACACCTTCCCGTAACTGAAGCGCACGTCTCGATTTTGATCGTCTTTCACCTGTATGGTTATCTCACTGACGGACGATTTATTAACCGATACGTAGTGTGGGGTGTCGTATCTAACACTAACATTCTTGTGGTTCTCCCCCTCTATATGTACACATCTCAGTAGCGGCACGTAGAAATCCCCCACGTTCTGGTATTCTATGATATCAGTATAAATATACATACTGTAAAACCCCGCGTTAATATCAGCCTGAAAAGGTGCATAAGTCATGCCAGATCTTTCAACAGCATGGTCCGTAGTTTCAATAGCAACTCCCGGTTTTAATCCTAAAATGTTGGCCATCTTCCCATAAAATGTCAGCGATGTCTTCGGGGGGCCTTTGAGAAAATTTTTATTTTTAACATGGTCATAGCCGAGACTCGCACGTTGTGTGAGAGTCGCGTTGATCTCCCTGATCAAAAAAACGACGTCGTCATAATATCCAGTCTTTAACCTGTAAGATGCGTTTGATATACTGCCTTCAATATTATATTCGGTGACCCGATTCTCAGTCTTCGTTGTTTCACCACAGTTGAAAATTAACGTAGCATCTTCCTCATTAAATGTGTACCACGACAGCGGATATTCAAATTCGATTAACCCGACTTGCCATTCTCCTTTTAGATTGATAGTTTTCGATAATCGAGTTGTATAACACGAGATACTATTTTCCGGATAAACGGTCCTTGAGGCATTACAGGGAAGCGTTACATAAAAACCACCAGCAGTCATGGTTGGTTTTTACATGAATGTGTGCCATCTACGAGGTTTCGTCTGTTTTTATGGGGTTCTGTACATCGACCAATTCTTTCTGGTCGATCCACGATGCGAATTTTGAGGGCCATCCGAGCCATCTAACCAATACCATTGTTTTTCGACCTTGTTTCTTCTTGTCTAAAATTTTTTCCACTTTAAATGTTTTGTTTTTGTTCACAAATATTTTTTGTAATTCCTCTTCATAAAATACACCATCGATGACATCGCCGTCATAATCACACAACCTATAGACGGGACGTTCGCGTGATATGCATTCTGTTATAGTGAAAAACTCGTGCGTGTAGTTTTCTTTATAACCTTTTGCGAACGGCCCTCTTACTTTAGAAATTCTAACAACGTCGCCAACTTTATATTTAAATTTAGGGGTTACGCCGGGGCCGTCTTTAGATCCATATAGGTTTTTATACACGGCAGATTCATTTTCTTTGGACACATCAATAGGTCTCATCTTAATGCTCCTGTGATAGCTGGCGTTGTATCCGTCCGTGATGTCTTGTAGAACATCGATATAGCGTTTGGAGTTTGTAGCAGTTAAATATCTCCACATCCGACCTTTTAAGGTTCTATTAAACCGCTCGACGATGCACGCTTTTAAATCGGTGGCTGTTGCAAAATGTTCTATGTTGTACTTTTTTGTCATGCTTTGAAAATGTTTATTAAAAAATTCTTTCCCATTATCTGTCTGTAGTTTACGGGGCACCCTGCCCTCATCCAGTATAGATTGGAAAGCTTTAGACACCTCGACACCGGATTTGTTTTTTAAAACCCGAGTCCACGCATATTTACTAAACATGTCTATGCACGTCAACAGAAAATGAACGCTGTCGTTTTCCTTGGCGTATGCAGACATATCGACCAGATCTGCCTGAAACTGCATATCAATACCATAAACAAAAACACGATTTCTTTTGTATTTTAGCGGTGCAGTTCTGTGTAACGTGTAGGCATCCTCGCCGGCGAGCCAATCCGAAACTTGTTTATCTGTTAGACGAACCCCTGTTTCCTTTAAAACACCGTCTTTTAAACGTTTTTTACCACCAAAAGACCCCGCATTTGAAGGTGTGTAATAGACTTTTTTCAGGTCTGCTGTCATGTCTCCTGACATGTCGACACTTTAACAAGTACAATAGAATAACACAGACGGTCTTAAACGTCTTGGTATTTATTTCAGTGAAAGATCATAAACGTTATCATACAACATCATTGAGGGAGTGTAGGAATTTTATACACATCACAATGTTTTTGTCAACCACATACGCTATAAATGCGTCTATTATTTCACAGACATCTGTCTGGTCATTTCTCGACATCAGAATTTCACACACATCATACACATACGTACACATACATAAAATGTCTGCAATTCTAATACGTCTGCCACATTCAGTCACAATATCTAGTATTTTTGTGATAGAGACCAAAATCGGTACGCATGCGTTAATACACATATGTACCAAAGCAGTCCAATCACACACCGTACCTCGCACAAGACACATCTGATTCACGAGATTTGTTAGACGTCTCGGGTCAACATCGCATCCGTTTACAACTACGGATACACCAACACGGTCCGTAAGGTATTTGTACAACAGACCGGACATCTCGCACCTAATACGGCGTTTAAGCAGACTCTTTGCTAATCCTGTAGCGCTGCACACATTCCCCATCTCAAACGGCTGGTGCGACCCCCTTCCAGCTGTCCACGGCGTCGTAGACGATCTGCTCGCTGCTGACATCCACAAGTTTCTCTCTGACCTCGTTAAGCCTTTGCACGATGTACACTTCGTCCCGCAGCTCGTGTAGAACGGCATCCACCGATCCTTGAATTCTCTGTGGGTTAACCCTCAAACCAAACCGACTCAAGGCTTGAGCGATGAAATGTTTAAGCCCTGGTTTGAGCAGATCACGCGATAGTTCCTCAAAGTATTTGTCAAAGAAATACGCGTCAGGTTCGAAGAGACAAGAGTGTCTAAGCTGACTCGGATGATCCACTTCGCACCCCAAACAGAGATCTTTCAGTTTTTTATTGATAACATGCTCCAGAAGGACCACGACTGTCGCTTTTAGAATCTTGAACGCGTCAGATCGAATACAGCCGTCTGTGTCATCAACACCGATGTAGGCCGAGGCGCCAGTTAAAGAGCCGCTGATTCCGTACGGAGTTGTGAGGAAACTTAGGTTGTGATATCCTAATTCCTTGCAGAAATTATCCAACCACTTGTTGTCGTATGCTTGCGGAGTGGATTCTAGCGTTGTCGCGTTGTCGTCGGGCAGAGCCGGCGCTGTCTCCGGGGTGTTGCTGTAGCAGGCGTATGTAGAATCTTGAGACATCTTCGTAATATGTGTTTAATTGTGACACAGGCCACCCCGTTTTAATCATCACAGCATGAGGGCGGTCTTAAGAGAGGATCTCCGGAGTTGGTAACGCCCTGCTCGGGGTTAAACGACAGTTCCTTTACAACCCCATCGCCCACACGAAGATTTTTTGACAAACTAATACATTGTTGTTTTTTTCTCGGCGCGAAAGTTGGCTCCTCAATCTTTTCCTCAGAGTCTCTTATAGGCGTGATGCAGAACCGTCTTCTAGAGATATTAGGAGTTCTCGGTGTAGCCATTGTTGCAGTTAGTTACAGACTGTCTTCAGTGTTTAACCATAATGTCTTAACAAACTATTTAAAACCCCATTAACACCCCCGCAGACACTCATTATCATAAACAATCTGTAGGATCACACGACGACCCCCCTAGTCATAAAAAACTCTTTGGTCAGGAAGAAACAAAGAGCCATAAATTAAGTACTCCTAGAGAAACGCAGGCCTGTCATGGACGAGGCCATAAATTAGCCCTCTAGTTCTACCGCCGTGATTGACATTTTGACAGAACGTACTGGCTACGTTGAAAACATGTGAATGGGTGTGTTTAGAGAGACAGAGAGAGAGGTGTGTCTGAAAACACGTATGTGTGGGCGGGGTTTAGCGAGAGTGAGGCGTCTCCGTTTAACTTCATTACTGCTTAACACAGCGACTGAAAGACATCTCTGGAAAATACTTCTCTCCTAGTTTAAACATTACGGAGATTCTTTTAGCCAGCACTTTAACATTTTTACCTCGTAAGGATCTTTGTTTAGAAGTCGTGTAATACGCGCTATTCTTTTTAAACAGCTCTTTTAACCATTTTTACCTCCTAAAGTTTTTATGTGTTTTTTGGGAAACCTGGTAATACGGATTCTTTTTAAACATCTCTTTTGATCATTTTTTACATCCTGAAGGTTTGCGTTTAGAATGTATGTAATACAAACGATTATTTTAAACAGATTCTTTTTTAAACAGATTCTTTTTTTAAAAAAAGACGCTTTAACTCCTAAACTTTTTATTCAAAGGTAAAACGGGATCCCTAAAAAACATAATCAACAATTGTTTTCATTTATTTCACAAAACAAATATTCTACTCATATATGTACACATTCAAACATCATGCTTTTCTAACAATGTGTTTACACAAACGAAATAACGCCACAAAGTAACACAAACACAGCCCCATATTAAAAACATTATTTCTTTTCAGACGTATTTCACCCCACCAAAAACCAAACTCATTAACATAAACACCTTTTGTCAGGAGGGGGACTATTCCCCCAACACACACCTCTCCACAACACCCCCAGACACAAAGGAGCCAGATTGACCATCTGATAAACTCCATAGGGTTACCCCCCTCACCACCCCTACAGACCTGTCAGTCAGGGAAGCACAGAGGGTCATAAATTATCACACACAACACTTTGATTGACAGTTTGACAGAAAGTGTATGATATAACTACTTCTGTTGGTGAACAGCCTGCTGAACAACTGCTGCATGTTCCTGAAGGCTCAGCTGTGTCCCGAGAACTGCGTTAACATCTGTCGTTTAGCTCACTCCTACTTCTGCGAGAGGTTGAAGCAGCAGGCCTTCCGGTTAATCTTGCACAACTTTGAGGAGATGGTGCGCCTCTCTGAGGAGTTCCTGGATCTGACGGTCGAGCAGCTGAGCGAGATCATCGAGAAGGACGAACTGAACGTGAAACAGGAGAGCGTGGTGTTTGAAGCCATCTTACAGTGGATCAAACATGCGCCATGGAAACGGAAAGCGCACATAGGAGTGTTACTGCCCAGGGTGCGTCTGGGGCTATTGACACATGATTACCTTATGAACAATGTGAGCAACAACATTTTAGTGATGGACAACATGACATGTAAGCTGATCGTCACCAGAGTTCTGATGGGCATCGATGACCTCAACCCGAGCCTTCCTTCAGCTCTGATCTCCAGAGACTCCGCCTGCCTGGCGCCGTTCTGCTGGCCATCGGTGGCTATGGCCACAAGAATCTCAATACAACTCAATACAACTGTACAAATGTTTGTACAACAAACATAGAAGCGTATGATACGCGAGCAGCACGCTGGGTCAATGTCACATGCAACGACGAGAGTCCACGAGCCTATCACGGGACGGTGTATCTGAATGGCTTCGTGTACTGCATCGGAGGATTCAACAGTGAGGGTTTCCTCAACAGTGTGAGAAGGTTTGACCCCATCACCAGAACCTGGGCTCAGGTGAACCCCATGCACTCTTGCCGGTGTGACGTGAGCGTGTGTGTGCTGGACAGTCGTATCTATGCGATGGGAGGATTTGATGGCTTCGAACATCTGAATACAGTAGAGCGATATGAACCTGAGAATGATCGGTGGTGCATGATCGCGCCGATGCACGAACCAAGGGGTGACTCTAGCGCTACAGTACTGAATGGCAAAGTGTACATATGCGGAGGGTTTGACGGGAACAGGTGTTTGTTCACGGGGGAGTATTACAGTCCTCAGACGGAAGAGTGGACCCTCATCTCCCCCATGATGATCAGAAGGCGTGGACTGGGCGTGGTTGCGTACGGAGGATGGGTTTATGCTGTCGGGGGAAATGATGGTGTTAATCAAATAAGCAATGTAGAGGTGTATAATCCTCAGACCAACATGTGGACACAAGGTCCAGCCATGATCAACCAGCGCAGCAACTTCGGCATTGAGGTGCTGGACGATCTCCTGTTCATTGCTGGAGGAGATAACGGCTCTACCTCCATGGATGAAGTGGAGTGTTATGATAAGCAGACTTCTGAATGGCATGCAATCGAAAACATGGGGATTTCTCGCTGTGGTCTGAGCTTCTGTGTGCTGTCTGGTTTACCCAACATGGCAGAGTATGCTGCTCCCCGAGACGATCCCTACAGAGTCCCTCAGAGCTCACAGAGCACCAGATTCTACCTCACACCCCCTGCCAACGTCTGAGACATACAAATGAACCTCTTCCTTCATCAGCATCCTTTTGTTCTCGAGAATCAAATTAACCACTCTGAAGCAGTCAAACTACTGAATTTGCCTTTTGTTTCCCCTCTTATGCCGCAAGCCGTTGTACTGAAACTTGTAAAACCACAACGTCCCTCGTGGAGACGTGTGATAGAACAGTCCTGAGAGCTCTCACACACACACGTACACATACCTGAGATCACAATGATATGGTGGCACTCATGTGGTCAACGCTAAACAGAATTCCCTTCACGTTATTTTCTATGTGATGAAACCGGACTTTGATGACTTGTAGCTTTTATGTCATAAGTTTAGGTTCGTGACGTAATTCCGCTGATTTTAGCCCAAATTCACTAATGTGATAAAATCACTGTAACGGATCATATTTACAAGCAAAGATGAAGACAGGGGACGACGATTATACATCATTTCTCTCTGTGCATCACAGGAATAATTCATGTAAGTCTTATTAATAGGTTTATCAAACTCAAATATGACCTTGTCAGAGTATCCACCATTATTTCTGAGCCAGAACGCCTTCAGATCGGAACGCCGGAAAACTGGTTCTGTACTTTCAGAGCTCGAGTACAACGGAGTGCAGCATTAATACCAGCGGATCCACAGCAAGAGACTTTCGGATAATACTATAAACACACCAGATTCAATTACACTACAATCAAACAAGAAAAAAAAAACATGGATTAGGAAAAAAGGACATAAAATAATGACAAAGAGTAAAGGAAAAGGAGAGACAGAATGTGTGTGTGTGAGAGAGGATGAGAGAGAGAGAATGATAGAGAGAGAATATGTTTGTCTGTGAGTGAGAGATAGAGAGAGGATGAGAGAGAGAATGATAGAGAGAGAGATATGAATGAAAATTAAATAGAAATAATGAAAAGCAGAAATCAAGAGGGAAAACAAAAAGTGAAAGACAAACACATTACATGAGTGACTGACAGATAAAGTTTGAAACAAACAAGTGTGAAGAAAAGAAATGTAAAAAATAATGGAGAGAAAGAAAGAGCAAAAAAGGAACAATAAAAATGATAAATATGAAAGAGAAAGAAATCATGGTAGGGGAACAAAAAGGTAGGACACAATTACTAAAAAGCAGGAGAAACCGTGGAAAAGAAGAGGAAGAGAGACAGATAAAGAAAAAAGGAAAGAGAGGAAGGAGAAAAGAGTGAGAGCGGGATGAAAGAAATGAAGACAGATTAACGTTTCACCTTGAAGAAGTCTGTTTTGTCAGCAATGTGACATCCCCTGTGTGAGCGGCAGCCTGATCACCACGGCAACACAACCCTGGCTCGGGCTCATTGGCTGGGCGGAGTCGGCCACGCCCACCCGTTCTGCTGTCATTATGGCGACGGACTGCGTCAGACCCACAAGGTCCATGAGGAGGGAGACAGTGACGGTGCAGATGCTGAAGTCCAGCTCAGAGAAACAGATGTTCATCAGAGACTCGAGCCACCGAGGAGGCGGAGTCACACCGCCGCTGTCTGACATCATCACCACACACACGTCATTTAAAATCATATTAATATTAACTATTATTATTGTTGATGTTGATATTAATTTATAAGTAATCATACACTGTAATTAGTAATAATAAACAGCAAATAATAAATAAATCAGTAATATTGCATAAAAAAGTAAATCCAGAATAATCATCAGAAAACTTTAAAATAAGCAATAACATGCAAATGTGAGAGTATGTTCTGTTTAATGTGCGCTGGTTAAATAAAATCATTTTGGCAGCCGTGAACGCAGACACACACTCTTTCTATTCAAATACACATAGCCTCTCTGTTAACTCCACCTCCCCCTGGTTAGCCCCGCCCCCTGCTGGGTGATGAAGAGCTCCACCAGTCTGCGTCCTGCTCATGGGCTGGGCCACTGGACAGGAGGACGAGGGGGGAGATGAGTGGAGGTTGGACTTTGGAGCAGAGGCACAGGCAGTGTTGCAGTCCGAGCTGCAGCGTAACGGCCGACACCATCCTCAACAACTGGGGCAAGGGTTCTGTCTGGATCTCTATATACACACATCTCCTACACACACTTACAGACAGACAGACAGACAGACAGAGAGAGAGAGAGAATGAGAGAGAGAAAATGTAAGACAGTTGATCTGTTGAAAGTCATGAAACTGTTACACAGTCAGTGTGTAAAATATAAAGTCTTGATACTGTGTATTTGGTGTACGATAGTGTACGATGGTGTTTTTGGTGTAGGATGGTGTAGGATGGTGTTTTTGGTGTAGGATGGTGTTTTTGGTGTACGATGGTGTTTTTGGTGTAGGATGGTGTTTTTGGTGTAGGATGGTGTAGGATGGTGTTTTTGGTGTACGATGGTGTTTTTGGTGTAGGATGGTGTAGGATGGTGTTTTTGGTGTAGGATGGTGTTTTTGGTGTACGATGGTGTTTTTGGTGTAGGATGGTGTTTTTGGTGTAGGATGGTGTAGGATGGTGTTTTTGGTGTAGGACGTTGTTTTCGTGTAGGATGGTGTAGGATGGTGTTTTTGGTGTAGGATGGTGTAGGATGGTGTTTTTGGTGTAGGACGGTGTTTTCGTGTAGGATGGTGTAGGATGGTGTTTTTGGTGTAGGATGGTGTACGATGGTGTTTTTGGTGTAGGATGGTGTTTTTGGTGTAGGATGGTGTACGATGGTGTTTTTGGTGTAGGATGGTGTTTTTGGTGTAGGATGGTGTAGGATGGTGTTTTTGGTGTACGATGGTGTTTTTGGTGTAGGATGGTGTAGGATGGTGTTTTTGGTGTAGGATGGTGTTTTTGGTGTACGATGGTGTTTTTGGTGTAGGATGGTGTTTTTGGTGTAGGATGGTGTAGGATGGTGTTTTTGGTGTAGGACGGTGTTTTCGTGTAGGATGGTGTAGGATGGTGTTTTTGGTGTAGGATGGTGTAGGATGGTGTTTTTGGTGTAGGACGGTGTTTTCGTGTAGGATGGTGTAGGATGGTGTTTTTGGTGTAGGATGGTGTACGATGGTGTTTTTGGTGTAGGATGGTGTTTTTGGTGTAGGATAGTGTAGGATGGTGTTTTTGGTGTAGGACGGTGTTTTCGTGTAGGATGGTGTAGGATGGTGTTTTTGGTGTAGGATGGTGTAGGATGGTGTTTTTGGTGTAGGATGGTGTTTTTAGTGTAGGATAGTGTAGGATGGTGTTTTTGGTGTACGATGGTGTTTTTGGTGTAGGATGGTGTAGGATGGTGTTTTTGGTGTAGGATGGTGTTTTTGGTTTAGGATTGTGTAGGATGGTGTTTTTGGTGTAGGATGGTGTAGGATGGTGTTTTTGGTGTAGGATGGTGTAGGATGGTGTTTTTGGTGTAGGACGGTGTTTTTGGTTTAGGATTGTGTAGGATGGTGTTTTTGGTGTAGGATGGTGTTTTTAGTGTAGGATGGTGTAGGATGGTGTTTTTGGTGTAGGATGGTGTTTTTGGTGTAGGATGGTGTAGGATGGTGTTTTTGGTGTAGGATGGTGTTTTTGGCTGACATGTAAAGAGAAACTGTGTGACAATAAGCCTAGTGAAGTTGACTCAGCCCTCAGGGATTTAATAAGATCACCACTAAGAACTGAATACTTACTTCAAGTTAATGTTAATGACCTTGAAACATTTAAACAGAAATGGGGTGTAAATCAATGTATTTGTGATGTTGATTATAACGGAAATAGTTACATATTTATTTGAGGTTTTTTTAGTGATAATATGATGTGCTGAAACATGATGCTTAATTGATTCGTCTATGAGGGGGAAAAAATTGTAATCTTTGGTATTAAAGGATATTTTAAAGTCCAGTCCATCCAAGGTTTTTCTCTCTCTCTCCCCCTGTCTCACCTAGGATTCTCTCTCTCTCCCTCTCTCCAAGGCTTTTCTCTCTCTCTCACTCTCTGTCTCACCTAGGATTCTTTCACTCTCCGTCTCAGCTAGGATTCTCTCTCTTTCTCTCTCTGTCTCTCCTACGGTTCTATCTCCCTCTCTCTCTCTCTCTCTCTCTCTCCAAAGTTTTTCTCTCCCTCATCTAGGGCTCTCTCTCTCTCTCTCTCTCTCTCTCTCTCTCTCTCTCTCTCTCTCTCTCCAAAGGTTTTCTCTCCCTCACCTAGGGTTCTCTCTCTCTCTCACTCTCTCTCTCTCACTCTCTCTCTGTCTCACTTAGGAGTCTCTCTCTCTCCAAGGGTTCTCTCACTCTCTCTCCTTCGCACGCCCCCTCACACTCTTGCCCTCTCTGGATTTCTGTAAAGCTGCTTTCTAGCAATATCTATTGTTAGAAGTGATTTATAGAAATGAAACTGATGTGAATTAATGTTTTATTATCATGAAATAGAATGTTATTGATATTCTACTGACTGTTGTAATCTCAGAGATGCATGATGCCAAATCTGAGACATTTATAAAGCAAGTTTTTTTGTGAAATGAAAACATGTTGGTGCTCATAAAATATCCTGTTTCTCAAAAAGTAGTGTGATTAATTGCTTTTAAATGAGCTATAACAGTCTGGAACAAAGTCTAACTTAAAAACTGTGAGGTCAGTGTGAAAACTGTGATATTTAGGAACAACTTGCCTGATCTGATTGTTCAGGTAGTTAACCATCTCCTCCACCTGATCAGACCGATCTTTTAACACCAAATGCTTCATGAGGGGCCGAAAGTGCTCGCTCTGCATCAAGCTCTGGTATATTATAATAATATATAACAATAATAATATATATTAATATTATACTTGCTCAGTTATTTATTGAGAAAAATGATCCAGTATTACATATCTGTGAGGGGTAAAAGTATGTGAACTGTTGTTTTCAGTAAGCGGTGTGAGCTCCTTGTGCAGTAATAACTGCAGATAAACGTTTGGGGTAACTGTTGATCAGTCCTGCACATCGACTTGGAGGATTTTTATCCCGTTCCTCAGTCCAGAACAGCTTCAACTCTAGGATGTTGGTGGGTTTCCTCACATGAACTGCTTGCTTCAGGTTCTTCCACAACATTTCTACTGTATTAAGGTCAGGACTTTGACTTGGCCATTACAGAACATTAACTTTATTCTTCTTTAATCATTCTTTGGAATGACATGTGTGCTCAGGGTGACCCACTTTCTCTTGAGATTCAATTCACAGACAGATATCCTGATATTTCCCTTTAGAAATCGCTGTCCTGGTCCAGATGCAGAAAAACAGGCCCAAACCATGACACTACCACCAGCATGTTTCACAGATGGGATGGGGTTCTTGTGCTGGAATTCAGTGTTTTCCTTTCTCCAATCATAACGCTTCTTATTTAAACCAAAAATTCTATTTTTGTCTCATCCATCCACAAAACATTTTCCCACATCCTTCTGTTTTGTCCACATGATCTTTAGCAGACTGCAGAAGGTCAGCACTGTTCTTTTTGAGACCACTGACTTTCTCCTTGCAATCCTGCCATGTACACCATTGATGTTCAGTGTTCTCCAGATGGTAGACTCATGAATATTAGCCAATGTGAGAGGGCCTTTAGCTGCTTAGAAATTACCCTGGGTTCCTTTGTGACCTAGCAGTCTATTACATATCTTCATTTTGGAGAGATCTTTATTGGACCCTACTGCAGGGGAGGGTAACAATGGTCATGAATTTCCTCCGTTTGTACACAAACTAACTGTCTGTGTATTGGTGGAGTCCAGACTCTTTAGAGATGGTTTTGTAACCTTTTCCAGACTGATCAACATTAACAACCCTTTTTCTGAGGTCCTCAGAAATCTCCTTTGTTCATGCCATGATACACTTCCACAAATATGTTGTGAAGATCAGACTCTTACAGATCCCTGTTCTTCGTCATCCCATTGATTGAAGACACCTGACTCTAATTTCACTTTAAGATTAACTGCTAATCCTAGATGTTCACATACTTTTGCCACTATCAGATTTGCAATACTGGATCATTTTCCTTAATAAATAAATGACCAAGTACAATCTTTTTGTCTAATTTGTTTAACTGGATTCTCTTTATCTACTTTTAGGACTTGTGTCATATTTCTGCAGATATAAATAAAAGTCCGTTTGCTGTACACATATTACCAGTATCCAGTGCTTTTCAAAATAAAATCTTATCGCTTGATAGCGTAGAACCTCGTACTCCAAACACAAATCTGCTACTAGACACGCAGCCTACACACATACAGTAGAGACAAATATTGATTATAAAATAACAAGGTGTCTACAAGGTGAATGAGGCATAGCAGCGCACAGCTGCAGTGTTCAAATGTCAGTCTGAGACCGGATCTTCCCAACAGCTGAGAAAAGAACAACAACAACAAAAAAAGACAGACTAATGTGCTCATTCTAAACATTATCGTTTTTATTGTAATAACTTCTACAGGGACTTCTACAGGAAGTGTACTGATTATTCAGACTAGTCGCTGCAGCCCCAAACATAAGTTATATGAAGTGTAACTATATACAGATAACGTTATTTAGTATTAATGTAATAAATCATTGTGTACTTTGTTTTTCTTTAAAAAAAAGTTAGTGTTAGGTTTTACACACCAGTATAATGTGTCAAGTCCGATACTTAACGCTTAGTTTTCCAGATATACTTTCCTCATATGGGACGAGGCGTATGAATGAATGCTGACGTTCATTCATCCAGTAAATGAAAGATTTGTTGCAAATGAACATGACGATAAACTTCTGTCCATCAGAAATTGTAGGAGGCAGGTATACATGTATATGGGCTTGGAGGGAAGGTAGGGTAATAATTACAGTGTTACTGTACATGTAAACTTTAGAGCTTTGTTTTTACCCACTGGCCCTTTAAATTATACTAATACAGTATAAAATGGGAAGAAATCATATACATGCTGAAGCTACAGCTATATAATTTACCTGTGTCTCTGCACTCAGGATGGGACTGAGCAGACGTGCCTCATATCCATGGGGTGCATTTGCAGCAAATACACCACTCTGAAAAACAGAAGAAAAGAAATGTGTATATAAAACACTTTTCTCTGATGGGAAACAGAGCTGTGAAGTATAATGGAGGAGTTTTTAGTTCACCTCATGAGATCAGGATCCTCAGTAAGATCAGTCACAGAGTCCTGGTACTGGAGGTCCTGTAGTGACAAACACTGCTACTAATAATCGCTCAATAATCTGTGCCTTTATGGGGGTTTTAAAGATTTAGTTGCTTTGTTTGATAAGATGCTTTGAGAATTATTCCTCAGTTTTCAGCCTGCATTTAAAGTTCCTGCGTGTGTTTGAAAACCTCTTACCTTGCCATTTGTCTGCCCTGGTGTTCAAAGCCACTTCTCTAGAAGGATATTACTGATATTGAGAAGGTCAACACCGTTAATTGGTGCGATCTCTTTAGCCACTGCGTGAATGTCTGGTCAGGCAAACAAAAGTGCCACAGAAAAGATGTGATGAGTAAATGCTGTTGTTAAAAACTGTTTAAAGCAGCCTTTTGTTATGCACCCTAGGGCTAGGGGTCGACCGATAGTGGATTTTACTGATACCAATAACCAAGTCAGGCAGAAGTTTTGTAAAACTGATACTGAATGAAAACACTCAAAGTAAAATATTCCTGAACTTTATTACAAAAATAAAGTACTGACTGAACCATGAAAATGTACTGCACTTTTTAAAATGAATTATAATATATTAACTATTAATAAACGTTTATTTAATGTAGCACTCTGTTAGATTTCCAAGTGTCTCAGGAATCTCATATTTATGTCTTCAGATCTCCATCAGCCCTATCAGCCTGTTCTACCATTACTTCTATTAACTTTTAGTTCTGTGCTGCTATGAGCTAGAAAATGTGGTTTACTGCAGAGTTCAGGCCTGGAGAGTCCAAATGACCCCACACACACACACACACACACACACACACACACACACACACACACACACACGGTTTATTTCATGCAAAACAAAAGTATTTATACACATTGATAAGAAGCAGTGCGTTTCTACTGGTCCAGGTGTCAGACAGATTTAAACAAAACACACAGCACATAGTCATTATACAAAATATGTCCTGTGTCATGTTGACATGGAAATACATAATATAACCAAGGATAGCAGTTGATCAGCTTATTTAAGGAGGTTATTAAATGAATACAAGGTAATTAAACGAATACATTCATCATAGGTATTTGATAGCAGTTCATAATATAAGAGTACATGATAAGAGAATTTCCCTTCACACTCTAAATAACAAATAAAAATAGAGATGTCCAAAATTAATTAAAAAACACTTCAAATAACAAGAATGAGTTTTTATTTCTCCTCTAGAGGTCACTCTCGTGCTGGATAATGACATCGGACAGTTCTCAGCCGCTGCTGCAAGATACGCAGTCGAGCTCTACCAAGGGCTGCATGGTTCTCAATGAAATAGGAAACTTTTTTTTTTGGCTTGAGCAATTATTCGATTCTTACATTACTTACGGAGGCTGCATTTGAACAGACAATAAGGAAATGTAAAGCTTCGGTGCTCCGAGTTTGACAGCAAAAATTCACATCTTGATCTACACCATGAAAAAAAATTCCGTACTTTCTCCAGACTTTCCAGAACCGTGCCTCGCTTGCTGACATTTAGGCACATCATGATTCTAAATGACCAGCAACATCAGTACATCAACCCTAACCTTTCATGAGTCCACACTTTCATGAGTATAACCATTAAAAAAAGAGGCTATTGTACATCCTAATAAATATTCAAGTTGCAATCAAAATGGTGCGTGATTGCTTGAGTATTGGTGCTTAGGGTCTGCATGGTCAAATTTACTCTCACCAGGGGAGGTCTGTCCAGCAGGACTCTTCACGCGCTCCACCACTGAGCTGTGCTCGAACAGAGACGCGATGAGACGGCCAGGAACACGTTGAACACATGAACACGTTCTCTGTGGCTGACCGCTGATACTGCAGTTTCGAGGTGAAGCTCTCTCCCCTCGTCTGTAGCTCCTCCTACACACACACACACACACACACACACACACACACACGAAACAAATCCATAAACAAGTGCATTCAATAGATCATAAAGTTAGTAGAGTCATTTATGCTGTATTAAATATATACACTGGATAGAAACTATAAAATGATGCCTAATATTTTTGTAATAGTTGTTAGTCAACAAAAGAGCCTCTCTGTAAATGCAACAGGACTGCAAAAGAAAAAACAAAGCAGCGACCAGTTATATTAAAGCGCAGAATAAAACTAAGACAAACCTGTATTCATGGAAATTACATGACTTTAAGGCTTAACCAAGATAAGTGGGAAAACAGTTTGGTCAATAGCGATGGGAAGGAAAGACATCATTGTAAAATTTGTTTATGAACAAACAACTAAAGATTCATCTATAAAATAATTAAAATAAAAACTCGTACATATATAGATTTATTTTATAAAGCATCTTATTCCTGTGGTAACAAACCTGTAGCGTATCAGACTTCAGCAATTTGTGTACGAGGTCCAAGCTGAATTTCAAACACACGGTTCTCTCTGCACCTGTAAACAAAGCAGCGGGGCAAATTTCTATATTTATAATAAATAAATCTATTCATGATAGATTAATATAATCAGTGATTAGACAAGGTTTATCGAGGCCAATCGTAACAAAACTCAGTGGAGCGGTTTGACTCTTGACCCCAGAGGTCTGTGCTGAATTTGAACCCAAACGGTCACTGGGAGGCACCATCACATTTTGTTTTGTGTGTGTGGATTTTATATCATGTGATGTTTCCCACAAACACAAATTCTTTATATCAAATTGTAGATCTCCTTATTTTGAACAACTGTGCCTCAAGAACCACTGCTGTCAATCAAATTGCTGTCAACTCATACTTACATGCACACACATTATGCACACACACATGAACTGGTGTGACTAACAGACCAGATCTTGTGCGATTTGTAAAAATAAATAAATAAAATTATTATATGAGCACAGTGACAGGGGCACTTTCATAAAGTTTTGCATAAGGTCCCCAGATGTTTAGGACAGTCACTGGATTTAGTTTTACACATTAATTTATAAATATCTATTGAATAAAAATGAAGCCATGTTTTTCATAATTGACGTACAGATAGGTGGCAAATTAAAGGAACACCCTTAAGAAAGGAGTTAGGGGTGAGGGCATTTTTCTGGCATGGTTTTCTATCCTGTTACAAACAGACAATGCACCATCCATAGGGCACAAGGGGTCAATGAATGGTTAATGATGTGAAGGATATGTCATGGCCTAACCTGACCTCAACCCAGTTGAACATCTATGGGAGATTTTAGACCAATGTGTTATGTCTATGTGATGTCTTCATCATTATCAAGACAGCAAATGATGATCTTTTGGAACAATAGTGTACCATTCCATCAGTACAATTCCAGAGACTTCTAGAATCAATGCCAAGGCACATTGAAGCTGTCCTGGGAACACATGGTGGCTTAACACTGTTTATTAAGACACTGTTAATTTTCCCTTTAATTTCTCACCCATCTGTATAATGTCACTGTCACATGGAAACCTAGTATCTCCAGATTTGATCATTTTTCCTTCTTTAAGTTCTTTATAAAACAATGGTATTGGTCACCCTTTACATTTATCTGTGGGTTTCACAAATATTTAACCAATGAAAAGTATTAAAAAGTGTTTGTGACTAAATCTCAATCTCTAAAACTTTTGGTAAAGCCTCATAACTCCACTGCACCTACATGTTGAAGGATTGATGTGCCACACAGCAGAGCTGAACAGTGATCTTGAAGGTACATAAAGAACTGGTTGCTTTGAATAAATACAGCGTTTTATTTCATCAGTAAACACCAAGTCTGTAAAGGCTTTTTTAATCTAACATTAATGTCATTTAAACATTTTTTTATGTACAGCCACACTTCCAACTGTAACAGTTCACTGCACAACATACAGGGGTTTTTTTTCCTGAAAAGTAACAGTTTGTCATATGAGGTTTCCACCCGAAAGTGACAACATGTACAGTGTCCTCCACTAATATTGGCACCCTTGGTAAATATGAGCAAAGAACAAAACCTTTTGTTCAAAAAATTCACAAAAATACTCTGCTCTCATGGATAAACAATTGCAAACAGGTTTATTAAAAAAATGTTACATGGGTGCACAACAATTATTTTTTTTTAAAATTTTATTTGTATAGCACTTTTTACAGTAGACATTGTTTCAAAGCTGCTTTACAGAAATATCAACATGGTATACAGATATTAAAGGCGCGAATTTATCCCAACTGAGAAAGCTATTGAGTGGAGACGGTGGCAAGGAAAAACTCCCTAAGATGTTTTAAGAGGAAGAAACCTTGAGAGGAACTGACTCAGAAGGGAACCCATCCTCATCTGGGTAACAACAGATATTGTGAAAAAGTTCATTATGGATTCATATGAAGTCTGTATGGCCTTAGGAGCAGCCGTAGTCCCAGCAGTCTGGAATTAAAGAAGATTTGAGCTCCATCCAGAGGCAGAAAGGATCTGGATCTCTAGTATCTCCATAAATTCGTGTGGGGCTCGGCGAAAGGAGAGAGGGAGAAAAAAGATAATTATGACTGCGAACTAGTAGAACAGAATCTAGTCAGGGTAGGCTTGAGTAAACAAATACGTTTTAAGCCTAGACTTAAACACTGAGACTGTGTCTGAGTCCCGAACACTAATAGGAAGACTGTTTCATAACTGTGGGGCTCTATAAGAGAAAGCTCTCCCCCCTGCTGTAGCCTTCACTATTCGAGGTACCGTCAGATAGCCTGCATCTTTTGATCTAAGTAGTCGTGGTGGATCATATAAAACCAAAAGGTCTCTTAGATATTGTGGCGCGAGACCATTTAGTGCTGTATAGGTTAATAAAAGTATTTTATAGTTAATGCGAGATTTTACTGGGAGCCAATGCAGTGTTGATAATATCGGTGTGATAGCAGCTGCATTCTGGACTAACTGGAGCTTATTTATATTCCTACTGGAACATCCAGACAGTAAGGCATTACAGTAATCTAATCTAGAGGTGACGAATGCATGAACTAGTATTTCCGCATCATGTAGTGACAATATGTTTCTTATTTTAGAAATATTTCTGAGATGAAAGAAGGCTATCCTAGTAATATTATCTACATGAGCATCAAATGATAGGCTGGAGTCAATAATCACTCCAAGGTCTTTAACTGCTGCACATGATGAAACAGAAAGATCCTCCAGAGTAACCATGTGATCAGAAAGATTACTTCTAGCTACACGTGGGCCTAATAAAAGTATTTCTGTTTTATCAGAATTAAGTAGAAGGAAGTTAATTAACATCCAATGTCTAATGTCCTTTACACATTCCTCAACTTTACTAAGCTTCTGTCTGTCCTCTGGCTTCGCTGAAACATACAGCTGTGTATCATCAGCATAACAGTGGAAGCTAATTCCATGTTTACGAATAATTTGACCTAGGGGTAGCATATATAAAGTAAAAAGCAGTGGGCCTAAAACAGAACCTTGCGGAACTCCAAAAGTAGCCTCAGTACGCATGGAGAAATCACCATTTACATCTACGAACTGATAAAGATCGGTGAGATAAGACCTGAGCCAGGAGAGGACTGTTCCCTTAATACCAACAACATTTTCTAATCTATCAAGGAGAATAGTATGATCTATAGTATCAAAAGCTGCACTAAGGTCGAGTAACACAAGCAGCGAGACACAACCCTGATCGTAAGTCAGTAGAAGGTCATTTACTACTTTAACTAACGCTGTCTCTGTGCTATGATGAGGTCTAAATCCTGACTGATCCTATCTAAGTACGAGCATAACTGCTTTGCTACAACCTTTTCTAAAATCTTAGAGATGAAGGGGAGATTTGATATTGGTCTATAGCTGGACAATTGAGACGGGTCAAGATCAGGTTTTTTAATCAAGGGTTTAATAACTGCTAATTTAAGTGATTTAGGTACATAGCCAGTGCTTAGGGAAGAATTGATTATATTTAGAAGTGGTTCAATTACTCCTGGACCAATCTGTTTAAACAAACATGTAGGTACGGGATCTAGTATGCAAGTTGATGAATTGGCTGAAGAGATTAATGTAGCTAGTTCGGTCTCTCTAAGCGGAGCAAAACACTCTAAACATTGATCTGATATTGCTACATTGTCATGTAATGGGTTTGTTACAGTACTGTCCGGTTTTAATTTAATGGCCTGTATTTCACGTCTAATATTTTCAACCTTATCAATGAAAAATTTCATGAAATCTTCACTGCTATGTAATGATTGAGTGTTTCTCTCTGTAGTGGTTTTATTCCTAGTTAATTTTGCTACTGTGCTGAAAAGGAATCTAGAATTGTTTTTGTTGTCTCCTATTAAGGTGGAGAAATAGATTTTTCTAGCATCGCCAAGAGATTTCCTATATTTCAGGAGGCTCTCCTTCCATGCTGTTTGAAATATCACCAGTTTGGTTTGACACCATTTACGTTCTAATTGTCGAGTTGTCTGTTTTAAGGTTCTAATTTTTTTTCTCTAATTATTTTCCTTTTGAGTGGAGCCACTCTATCTAGCGTGTAGCGGAGTGTTGACTCCAAGATTTCAGTCGCATGATCGAGTTCTATGTGATCTGACGGTGATCCAAATCTAATTGATGTTCCTGTGACTTTATTTATGAAGCTCGGTGCAGTAGCTGATGTGTAGGTACGTTTTACGCGGTAGCGAGACGAGGTGGAAATATTATGATCAATTCGTATTATGAACGAGATAAGATAATGGTCTGAGACAACTTCAGACTGCGGAAAAATTATAATATTTTCTATACTTAGTCCGTATGTTAGTATGAGGTCAAGAGTGACAATTATTGGCACCCCTATGAATCCATGAGAAATACAGTATCTCACAAAAGTGAGTACACCCCTCACATGTTTGTAAATATTTGGATATCTTTTCATGTGACAACACTGAAAAAATGACACTTTGCTACAACATAAAGTAGTGAGTGTACAGCTTGTGTAACAGTGTAAATTTGCTGTCCCCTCAAAATAACTCAACACACAGCCATTAATGCCTAAACTGCTGGCAACAAAAGTGAGTACACCACTAAGTGTAAATGTCCAAATTGAGCCCAAAGTGTCAATATTTTGTGTGGCCACCATTAAGTTTCATACGTTATAATAAACAACAGAATTTACACTGTAAGTGCGCAGATACAGCATATAATGACAATAAACTTACATTAAACTAAACCTTTTAAGCAGTGTGCACCAGTTTCCCCTGCCCCTTACACACAGTGGATATAAACATAACTTTGTGCTTCACGGTATTTAATATAAAATGCTCCCTGCATTTCTGATTTTCTTCCTCAGTCACGTGATGATTTCTCCTCCATCTGATGGAGACTGACATCATGGGAATAATAGGTAACGCTGACAGAGAGTAAACTGGAGAAAGTCAGTGTCGGTGACTCTGAGTGTCTGCTAATGCTAGCGTACGTATGACATCATGCGTCATCGTGACTTATACTACGGTTTGTAAAAAAATCACTAGTGATACATTTGAGATGATATTACCTTTCTAAAATCCACACAGTAGAGTATACGGCCATCTAATCCATAATGAGATTCATTACAATAATTTTCATCATCGATTATTATCCATTTTATTGATTAGTTGTTGCTCTAGTGCAAATATATAAATATAAATGATTTGACTTTTTTTTGACCCAGTGTAAAATGTTAAAGTGCTATCTCTATATCTCTAGATATAACCATGCGGTATGTTAGATGGTGGTATGCTGTCTTCAATAGGACTATGTGATAATTAATTTTTATAATTAATAAAAATGTGTCGCACAGGTCTGTTAAATCTTTAACATATAACAGGTAGTGCAATAATGGAAAAATGGTATAAATGTAAACATAACATGCTATGACTGAGTATTCAGCAAATTAGCTTATACCAAATATGATCATAGCAGTTATAGTGATAGCAGCCAGGTAAAGTGTATATAAAGTGTATATAGTGACAGTAAATTAGATCCTATGTTTTTTAATAATACAGTACAGTATAATTCAGTTGTTCTATTAGTGCAATTTCAACCAAAATACAGTTGAGTGTAAAAGTTTGTACCCCCTTTTGGTTTCTTTTGGACGGAAGGGTGTTAAATGTCCTAAACACTACAAAATTTGACTGCAAGTAGAAGTTAATTTTATTATCAGACTCAGATCCATGTTAATATTTTTAATACTGCTCATTAGTGTTAAATGACTTGAAAGAATCAACACATCGGATGGTCATGGCAGGACCTTGATTTTGTGTTCAGTAAACCAAATGTGTTGATTTTGATGTATGTTTTGGATCACTGTCCTGCTGGAAGATCCAACCACGGCACATTTTAATCTTTCTGGCAGAGGCAGTCAGGTTTTTATTTAATATCTGTTGATATTTGGTAGAGTCCATGATGCCATGTATCCTAACAATATGTCCTGGTCCTCTGGCAGATAAACAGCCCCAAAACATTAAAGAGCCACCACCATAGTTAACTGTGTTCATGAGGTACTTTTCCATATGGCTAGGGTGAAGTCAGCTAACATGGGCCACTTTTTGGAAAATGATTTATAATACCATCAAATAAGCTATCATGTCTCATCATCTCATCAAATCATGATCTCTAATGATTTTTTTATAAATTAGCATGGGTCTCTTCAATATAAATTTCTTTTAAAAATATGAAAAAGTATCATTGTTTTAAAATTATAAGGGTTAGAGTATCGGCAGGAACCCTCTTGAGCCACAACACAATGTTCAGGCAAATTGGGCCGGCTGTTCAGTTAAAATGGACCAATATAAAAAGATAACAGGTAATTTTGACTGAAATCATTTTAATTTTAACAGTAAATTGACACTATTGTGTTGAGTGTGCCATAGCAGCAACACCGTAAATATATTTCATTTAATAGAAAGCACATCTTCTCCACAGCTCTCGTGGTACAATGAGTTGCACTGACAGCAGCACACCCTAAATGTTCCTGCTGCATTGAATGCTGAAGGACTGTCGTGGTCTCTCCTTTCTCCCCAGCAGTAACCTCTACACAGGGTTTACCCATCTCCCCAACCACACGGGTAGAGTAAAACTGGTCTTGTAGGCCAAATACATCACAATTCCACAGATGTGATGGAACATCTCTGATTGCAAGTTCCTCCAGCAGGACTTCATACCATTGAAACCACTTTCCTAACACACTACATTGCTGTATGGTTCAAGCTGCTTGGTTTGTTTCCTGCTCTCCAGGTCCTCCCTCAGTAGAGTAGAGGTTGATGGTAAACTAACTGGTTTCTCTTCCATTATTATTTGTAGTTCCTTAGTTAAATCTGTGACCATAGGCACTTCTACTGTTTGTTCTGCATGTTGTTTTAAGTTCCTTTCTCCCCTTTTTCCTTTAGGGCCAGCCTGTGTTGGGGTTAATGAAAGTCTGGCTTTCCCCTCTCTACCGAACCCCCTATTTTCCCTTACGGTCCCCACATAGGAACCCATAACAGGTTACGTACTCGGTTTAAGAGGTGGAAACGATTCAGGGTCATTGAAGGACTAAGCCAATGGGGCGAGTGACTTTTTTGGCATTTCTGTTAACATTGATTTCAGGGTCTGTGCTGAACTCGCTGTGAATTTCTTTCTATACCTTGTTTTGCTCCAGGTTACTGCTCTGTTGAAAGCCTGGATGTCCAATTCTCTTACTTCAGACAAAATGGTTGCTATTACTTCATCGTAGTGTTCTTTTAAGATCTCTATATTATTGTCCATCCACTGTGCTGTGTTTTGATTGACCCTTTCCTGTGTTGACTGGTTTGGAGAAGGTTTAATGAAAGATTTTGTGACCTGTCTGAACACACTTGGTGGATAAGGATTAGCCGGTGTTGTGGCCGCCAGAATTTCTGAATGATGTAGAGCCTGTAACAATTTGAAATATTTTGTCAATGTTAAATCTACAGCAGTTTTTTGATTTGAGACACCTTGAATTTGGTTTTCACTTACATTTGCAGGTTCCCTTATTGGTCCAGAGTCAGCGAAGACTTCAAATCTATTGTGCATAATGCATAATGTAGTGTAGTGTGTTGTGGATAAAAATGACATGAAATAAACATGAGGGAGACTTAGTATGTGTAATATGTAATTGCAAAATCATCGCGAGTGGTATTGGCAGGCAAACAGAATGGATAGGGAACATCTCCAACTTGAAATCTAAAAAAGGTCCATCGAGGAAAGGAATTCCGTATTATAAGCTGATGTTTTCCGACTTCACTAACAAATTTAAAGATCTAAACATCGATTGGGTGGAAGACGCGAGCAAAGAAATATATCTTTTAATTGTTGATCGAGTTTATAGTAACCCTGTGGCTTTCAGAAATTTGGAGGAAGATCAAAACAAAGAATGTCTCCAAAACTTACAGAATAAAATCCTATCTGAACACCTGAGAGATACAACTTGGTTAGTCGCTGTAAGAAGGCTCCCAGTAAGAGCGGTTGTAAAATGGAGCTGTTTCGTAAAAACCAGTAAATGCCCGATGCCTAACTGTAATGAAGAGGAAACACTCGAACATTTCCTGTTAGTGTTATCGCTCTAAAGAAACATGGGCTAAATTAAAAACCATTGGTCTTAATATAGAAATAAATATGAACTCAATTTTCTATGGCATTTTTAAAGAAAATTGTAGCAAGACTCAGCATGACTTCTTTTGGTTCATAATATGTTTGACTAAATTTAAACTCTGGAAAACAAGAGCCAGAATGACTATAAATCAAACGTTTATATCCAATGATGTTGTATTCAAAGACATTCAAAAAGAACTAAGAAGATTAAAAAGCAGCACATCTTGGTTTAAAGACTCTTCAGTGTGGGACAATATTTGCGTGTAATTGTACCTTGACTATGTAAGTATTTTTTTTTCTTTCTTTCTGAATATGATTTTGTCATATCGGGTGGTAAGGGACTTGGCAAAGTAGGCGCTAAGCGTCACCGCAAGGTGCTTCGCGATAACATCCAGGGGATCACCAAGCCGGCTATTCGCCGTCTGGCTCGGCGTGGTGGTGTAAAGCGTATTTCTGGTCTGATCTATGAAGAGACTCGCGGTGAAAGTGTTCCTGGAGAACGTGATCCGCGACGCCATCACCTACACCGAGCATGCCAAGAGAAAGACCGTGACCGCCATGGATGTGGTGTGCGCCCTGAAACGCCAGGGGCGCACCCTGTACGGCTTCCGCGGTTAAACGCTCTAACACCGAACGACGCGAACACCTCCACGCGCCTCTTTGCCGAGTCCCTTACCACCCTTACTTTTTTAATGAATTTTATTGAATTTATACAAAATTTACAATCTTACAAAAAGTCATATTCAGAAAGAAAAAAAAATGCTTACATAGTCAAGGTACAATTACACACAAATAGTGTTAGAAAATGGAAGGGGGTGGATGGAAACGAGAGTGAAATTTCATTATCCTGAGTATCCAGTTACACAAATGGAGAGGTGAGTTTAGATTTGGCTAAATAAATCATACAATCTAGAAACAAACAAGTGGGATATAATCAGTGGTTGATTTTAGACACAATCATTCCCGATAGTTCTAATAATTCTGCTGTTGGTTTGAGTTGAGCACTGACAATCAAATTAAAAGAAGATGAAGCTAGCATTTAGTGCTTTAGGTTTTTTTGTTGTTGTTGTTTTTTACAGTGGAGTGATGAGAAGAAATCCTCAGAGACTGCTACAGTGTCCTCCCAGGAATCCAGGGCTAATCATAGGCTGAAGTGTTTCAGAGACATTCTGGACATTTTTTCTGTTTCTGAAAGCAGGACCTCGCACTCGCCGGGCAGTACTGGCCATTCTCTTCTACGGAAAGTAGCTAAGGTTTGTCCGAAAAGTCGCTAGATATGTCGCTAGATGCTTAAAAAAAAAAAAAAAAAAGTTGCTAAAGGGGTCTGAGAAGTGGACCGAAGCTGTCCCTGTTAAAATGAATGAGTGAACGGCAGGAGGAGGAGGGGCTGCAGCAGGGAGTCATATTTTGAGTGAAAGGATTGTATTCGTGTTCTTTTGAAAATAAACCCTTTAAAGTGATTGTTATTTTTTATTTATTGACTTTTTATCATTCAAGCACTTTTTAACCACTGTTACATTAAAAAATTGGCTATTTTCAAGGTTTTCCAGTACTTAAATTTCCAAATGCCAAATTCAAGCACCTTGTACAAACCTTGTGGTAATAATTTTTCATAGATACATTTCCCAAACAAACAAACTAAAAAACTTCTAGTACTTCTAATTAATAAACCTATAACATCAGTTAGCTAGTATTTTCAAGTGCTAAACCCAAACCTCACACATTTGATGTTGTTTTTCTCTTTTTGTTCTTTGAACACACACTTCTTCTTCTTCTTCTTCTTCCTCTTCTTCTTCTTCTCTTCTTCTTCTTCTTCTTCTTCTTCCTCTTCTTCTTCTTCTCTTCTTCTTCTTCTTCTTCTTCTTCTTCTTCTTCCTCTTCTTCTTCTTCTTCTTCTTCTTCTTCTTGTTTCAGATATATTTCTGCCACCTGTAAGTCAGAATGGCAAAATTCTTGACTGTAATATCACTCAGGTAAAATAAATAAATCAATGAATTAATAAATAAGTAACAGTAAACTGATGTTCTGCAAATTTCATGGAATTAATAGAGATTTTAGTGTATTTAATACAAATTATATCACACTGCTGTTGCACTCTGGAATCTGATAGGTCAGAAGGTCTGAAGGCAGCAATTCATATCTCAGGTATATATTAATATGCTCATTGTAATAAGTTATCCTTTCTATGATAGCAAATCATTCACAGAGACTTCTCTGGCAA
Source organism: Ictalurus punctatus (assembly GCF_001660625.3). Lineage (NCBI taxonomy): Eukaryota > Metazoa > Chordata > Actinopteri > Siluriformes > Ictaluridae > Ictalurus > Ictalurus punctatus. The sequence continues at coordinate 2,608,296 of NW_026521086.1, forward strand.
ACATTCCACATAATCAAATTCTAATAATAAACAGATTTGTGCTGTACTACTTTAATAAAAACTTTGTCGCTGATATGGTGAAGCTATCTATAAGGAGGTGTTTATTTAAGATTTATGGAAAGAGACTCGGGCCACAGATTTCTCCAGATTCTCTGAATTTTTTCATGATATGATGTGCTGTAGATGATGAGATATTCAGAGCCTTCACAATTTCACAATTTTACATTGAGGAGCATTATTCTGAAATTGTTCCACAAATTGTAGATGTAGTTTTTAGATTGGTGTACAGAGGCCCATCTTTACTTCTGAAAGACTCTGCCTCTCTAAGATACGCTTTTTATACCCAATCATGTTACTGACCTGTTGCCAGTTAACATAATTAGTAGCACAATGTTCCTCCAGCTGTTTCTTTTTAGTAACACTTACTGTTCCAGCCTTCTGTTGCCCCGTCCAAATTATTTTGAGACGTGTTGCACCCATAAATTCAAAGTTACCTATTTTTTTCCCTGCTTTTTTTTGTCTTTTTACATTCGCGGAGAACGCGTTTAAATGACAACTCCGTCTAACATACACAAAGAGTCACTCTAAGAGTCACTTCACTTCATTCTTGTTGCAATGTAATAATGTATGATACATTACCTTAATCTTTGAAATTTCAACTAACATTAGAAAAAAATTTCTATTCTCATCACTGCTCCTACACAGCAAATTGAGCAGAGTTAAATTTTTGGTGTTTATGAATAGAATCAATCTAGCTCTACTTGGAATTGATCTAACTCTGTATGTTGTCTAATCTGTTAGATTTCACACTGTACCATGAAACAGTTGGTGTCAAAATGGAGTGTTATAACTGTTTTCTAGAATTCAACTCTGATAGTGTCACCCCTTTGGTGGAACGCACCATTAGGAGTGACTGACCTAGATCAGACTGAGCGACTTTCCAGTATCGGCAGAAGATAGTCGGTGAGGATGCATCATCTTCAGTCCTGGATTTGTTCCCTCGTTTCCTTGATGTACCTGGATTGGTAAGAAAATCTTTAGCTTTGGAAGTAGTTTTGAAAAGGAAATTTTCTCTGTAGTTATTAAATGAGTTCACTGGTACAGTAGAGAAAGGAGTTGTTCAATGATCACCGTAACACCAACAGGCCGGTCCAAACTGAGAAATTCAATGTTCTAATCTTTTATATCCCAAATGTATGCATAAATAACACAGCAGATCTGAATTTTTAGTATTTGACCTTTCATCCATTTATGTCCGTTATGTTTAAACCTGTATAAACCTTGTTTATAGATCGACCAGGATTTCTCCATGATGTTTGGTGATGAAGTGTCTCAGAAGTTCCTGGCAAAGTGGTCAACATTCTTCAAGCCAAAAATCATTGCAGACTGCAAAACTCTTAAGAATATGGGCGAGCTGCTGTCAGGAACTGAACCTGAATCTGAGGACTACAATGGTTAGTATAAACTGTTTTGTACTTTAAAAATGTTCCAGTCTTTAAAAAAATAATTAAAGAGAGATTGCTGCAGCGAGATTAACAGCCTTGAATATGTTCACATGTTTTGTATGTAAATCACACTTCAGAACTTGTTTGGTTCCTTTGTCAACATTTAAAATTTCAACATGGTTTATATCCTAGCAAAAAGTTACATTTAAAATGTGGAGAGCCAGGTTGCCCGTTATCATTTTGTACTTATAGTGGCTTCCGAAATCACCTCAGCAAAGTACATAGTCACACTATTGATCAAGAGATCGATACTAATCAGGATCTTTCCTCTCAGGGAGAATATGAGGCGGAATGTTCAAATGATCGCCCAAATTCTGTTGCCGCTTTACATCCTTCACAAAGTTCTGTTGTTACTGAAGTCAGCTTCAATGTGTGGCTCAATTGTTGCTCATTTGCAAGCCTCAGGTCCTTCTGAAAGTGCTGTCCAAACAATTGTTTGTTCAATGGAAGAAGTTGTTAATGATGTTAAAATCCAAGCACGAGATGCAGTTCTTAAAACTGTTACTCCTGAAAGTACAAGTTCAGACACTTGTAGAAGAATAAAACACTGTTTTCATCAATTAGGTAATCTGATCTGTGATCACCATACTCTATTCAAAGAATTGTTTCCTGACAAGAGGTCGATTCCCAAGCACCACTTGATGATGCACTATCTGAGATGCATAAAAAAATCGGACCTCTTATCCATATGTGGTGAATGCGATTTGAAGCTAAGCACCATATTTTCAAAAGATGTTGCACAAATTTCAAGAATCTCATTAAATCATTATTGAAGCAACATCAACGTCAATTGCCATTTAACTATGAAAATGATTGTTTTAGAAGGTTTGAATTTGGTCCTACATCAAAAACCATCTGTAACTTGCAAGGTGGGGAAGAACTCAGTCAGACATTATATTTAGAAGCCTGTTTGAGTGTTACAAGTACAAAGTGGGTCAGACATTATGGTACTTAGTATCAGGTTGGTGTGTTCATATGCACTGGATGTACCTATGATCTCCCTGTGTTCAAAAAGATCTGTGATATAATAATATATGAAGAGAGTGCTTTCATTATTTCCTGCAATGTAAAAACGATGTACTATGATGACCACTTCAATGCATACTGTATAGAAGATAACCAAATGGATGAGTTTTCTGTCATCTCTGTGAATGAACTGACACACTTTAGGCCATTTGATCAGCAGTGCTCTAATGAGAATAATCAAAGAGAGTACATAGTGCCCAATTGTTATATTTAGAAAGACTTGACCTGAGGGGTCAGTAATGTTAACACCCTTGAAAAAAGAAAACTATTATAAAGCAACCAACTTGTTTTTTTTCTTTATTTGCCTTTTAGATTTGTAATCATTTAAATGTTATTTTAATTGTGCAGTAGCATATTAACACTTTATAGTGTTAGAGGCAACTCATTTAATAGTACGCAATTAACACTATGAGATTTAATGAATTACTCCTATGAGAATTAATTTCTAACACTACACACTGGTGTTGAGAAACTAACACTTGAGTAGTGTTCAATTTCAACTATACAAAGAGTTGATGTGAACTCTATTAAAGTGTTAAAATGACACTGTGGAGTGTGGACCCCTCCGGACACTTTAAAAGTGTTGAAATGAAACTCCAATAGAGTGGATTTGTTTCTGTGGATTTTGCTGTGTATGTATATTTTATAATGTTAAAGTGCACACCTTGATTTCTATTATAATAACATTATTAATGTATTTCTAATGTTATTAGACATGTCATTCTCATCACTGCTCCTAGATAACTTAGTGTTCCCTAGGTGGCCTCATCTATTTCACTTCGAGAATATCCACAAATAGGGAAGAACATTACCTTTATCTTTTTAATGTATACAATAATGATCATGAACGGGTTAAAACGGGGACACAGTAATATAAACCATGTAATATTTCTTACCCAACTCGGGCCTAACTACAAATGTACTCTTATGACAGGATACCGCTGCTGGGAAATTGCCGTTCCCGAGGTTGGGCACAGGAGGGCAGTCAAGCTCCATCCAGCACAACACACAACGCCACCTGAAGCAGAAGGTAGGTTTGGGCTATTTTACAGACACAGCTCATCACTGTGCATTGTATTGTTCGGACATAACCACAGTTAACGGCTCTTCTATAAAAACAAACATTATGTAATACTCATAGCACTATATTTATCATAAAAATACAAAATTAATAACTAACCTTTTTCTAATGTTGATAGAAAGCCTTTTACATCATTTACACACACACACATATATATATATATATATATCCTTTGCTCTCCATACCACGTTCTAATATTTAAACTGGACACACGAGGGCAGTCAAGCTCCATCTAGCACAAGACACAACGCCGCCTGGAACAGAAGGCAGATTTGGGCTACTGTACACAGACACAGCTCATCGGCGTTATTACTGTGCATTGTCTAGTTTTCACATAAGGACAATACACGGCTCTTCTGCACTGTTCATCATCATCTATAAAAAAACAACAAAACATTATGTAATATACATAGCAGTATATTTATCATAATAAAGTTCACTCATTAATAACGAATAATAAACATTTCTATAAGTTGATAGAAATATAAAGCATTTATATATATATATATATATATATATATATATATATATATATATATATATATATATATATATATATATATATATATGTGTGTGTGTCCCCTTCTCTTATCTAAATATTCCAACAGCCCAAGAAATAAAATTAGCTGTTTTCTGAGACGATGAAGTGACTCTTAAAAGAGCCTTTGTGTATATTAGATGGAGTTGTTGTTTAAGTGCATTCTCCGCGAATACGGCAGGCCAGCTGAATATCCTTGAGAGAGATGGAGAAATGTGAAAAGCTAGCACTGTGGCTACGTGTTTCGCAACCATGAGCTGTATTACATTTTCCAAAGAAATTTAACTCGCTGAGATGGGCAGTCCATAGGTAGTCGGTACCTAGCCGACCAAGGATTGGATTGCATTGCGACAGCTCAACTATGGAATTGTCCCGTTCTGTGAGACCTTTGGGCCGTCTCGCCGCATCGTCACCCTTCAGTTTATATGACGGCACAGCTCATACCTCAAGACTTGAATAAAATTAGACCCTCATAGCGATGGACTCCGTTGGAATCCGTTGTGCTCTGCACGCGTGGGTTCGAATCCCATCCTCGTCGCAAACTTGTTAGTTGTAAAGGAAATTTGTGAGCATCAGCAACTCTTTTTCTGAGTTGTTGATGCTCACAAATTTCCTTTACAAGTAACAAGTTTGCGAAAGTCAAACAAGATTGCGAAGTCAGGCTGGAAAAGTTAAAAAAAAAAAAAAACATTTCTAAATTGTTTGGACTCCACCAAGGAAACTCACGAGCATGGTTACCCTCCCTATGGAGTTCGACTAGTTTGGGCAGAAATGATAAGGCTTGTAATGTTCTTTTGGTGAAGGCTTAACTTTCAAAAGTTACACTTCTGCATTGGCCGGGAATTGAACCCCAGCCTCCCGCGTGGCAGGCGAGAATTCTACCACTGAACCACCAATGCTTAGTTTAAATAACTAAAGACTGTGCCGTGAGCAGCAGCAGTCACACACTATATTTCCAGATACTGTATAATATTATAATATCTCCTCTCTGCTCAACACGCATGTAATACAGTCTACATACCGTAGAGCAGTGTTTTTCAACCACTGTGCCGTGGCACACTAGTGTGTCGTGAGAGATCGTCAGGCGTGCCGTGAGAAATTGTCCAATTTCACTTAGTCTTAAAATTCTTATTTATTAAAATTTATTCATTATTATCTGCAAATAATAAGCCATGGTTGAGTGTCTGTGCTGTAATATAGTGACTGGCAGAGTAATGTAATATTCGTCCGGGTGGCAGCAGGTAATTGCCTCCTACCTTCTTAGAGACAAGAGAATTAGTGACGCATGCGACAGGTCGTGGTGGCAGTGATGGAGAAGTTTTTAAAAAGGAAACATGCAAACTCCGAACTGGGCCCTGGACAAGACTGTGACCCAGGTGAAGGGCCTAGTATGAGTGGTGGTAAAAAGAAAGCAAAGATGGTGAGCTCGAGCAAAAGTTATCTTTCCTTAGGATTTACTTTCACCAGCGATGAGATGACCCTGACTCCATTATGCTTGGTGTGTGGCGAGAAGCTGTCCAATAGCGCCATGGTGCCAAGCAAGCTTAAACGCTATCTCCAAGCGAAACACCCGTCGCTTCCAAACAAGCTGATGGACTATCTTGTTTGCCTGCGTGAAAACACCGAAACAGGCAACATTAATGAGAAAAACCACAAAGCTAAATTAGAAAGCCCTCAAAGCTAGTTGCTGCACTTGTAGCTAAATGAAAAAAGTCCCACACTGTGGCAGAGACGTTAATACTACCTGCCTGCAAAGACACTGTCAACGAGATGCTCGACCCTGACGCAGTTAAAGACATATCTAAACTCCCGCTCTCAGATAACACAATCGCCAGACGTACTGATGACATGTCTACAGACAACGAAAGCCATGTTTTGGAAAAGATACGCATCAGTAGGAAATTTGTGTTGCAACTTGATGAGTCTACGGATATTCTCAGCTCTTGGCCAATGTGCGTTTTGTGGATGGAGATGCCATTAGAGAAAACTTCCTATTTTGTAAGGCACTGCCAGAAAAAAACAACAGGAGAGGAAATTTTTTGGGTCACATCAGAATATCTTGACCAGGGAGGACTTACGTGGGAAAATTGCACAAGTGTTTGCACTGATGGAGCTGCAGCCATGGTCGGGCACACCTAAGGCTTCGTTAGCAGAGTGAAGGAAAGAAACCCAGATCTTATTGTTACACACTGTTTTCTGCACCGTGACACCTTCGTTGCAAAGACTTTACCAGCAGAACTAGTTCCTGTGGTGGATGATGTTGTGCGCATAGGGAACTTTGTAAAGACACGACCTTTGAAAAGGTATATTTGCATCTTTGCGTGAGGAAATGTGAGCGAAGCATAAAGCCTTATTGCTCCATACGGAGGTCCGATGGTTGTAGCATGACAAGTTGCTGGCCCGTGTGTATGAGCTTAAATTGTTAATAAGTTGGAGGAACTTAAAGTGTTTCTGACAAATGAGAGGTCTGATTACTCAAATCTGTTTGCAAGTGATGAGTGGTGTGCAAAGCTGGCATACCTGGCAGATATATTTCATCATCTGAATGAACCGAACACACGGATGCAAGGCCGAAATGAGAACCTGCTTACAAGCATGGATAAAATAAATGTATTCCATTTAAAGGTGCACCTCTGGCAACAACATGTGCAAAGTGCCAACCTTGAGATGTTCCCACTCACAGAGGAACGGCAAGATCACCCTGCTGCAATGTGCGAGGTAATAGGTAAACATCTGAAAACTCTTGAGGAGAAGTTGTCATTTTATTTCTCTTCAGCCTCCACTGAATGCCTTGACTGCTATTGGAAAGGACATAACTTTACAGGAGCAGGAGGAACTAACTGAACTGAAAGAAGATCGTGGTTTAAAGCTAAGATTTGCTGAACTTCCTTTGGACAGTTTTTGGTTGACTGCTCCCAAGGAGTTCCCCATTCCGGCCAACAAAGTTTTGACATTGCTCCCATTTTCCACAACATATGTGTGTGAGCTGAGCTTTTCAAGCCTAACTGCTATAAAAACTAAAAACAGAGAGAGACTGAAAGCTGGTGAAGAAGAGCTTTGTGTATGCCTTTCTTCAATTCCTGCCAGGATATCGGCTTTGTGTTCATCTAAACATGCCCAGGTTTCACACTGAGTGAGTATAAATAAATTGAGAAACTATATTGCAATTACATATACTGTATTAGGCTACAGAGTGTCATTCTGTAACATTTTTGGTCGGTGGTGTGCCACAAGATTTTTCCAATGTAAAAAATGTGCCATGGCTCAAAAAAGATTGAAAAACACTGCGTTACACTACACAATTTAAGAAGCTACACTTACTTCTGCTTCCATTTTTACACTTTTCAGTTTTGGAGCAACAACAACAGCAACAACAGCAACAACAATAACAACAAAAAAGTGTTGGAACAAAATAAATCTTATTTTCCATTCCAGGTTGCAGGTATTCGCGGGTGCAATGCAACACTGTTCCACACACAAATAACTCTTTTGAATGGTTAAATGACTAAAATCAGAAAGCGCCACCAGCATATCTGACAAAGATGACTCATGAACTGGTTCTTTAATCACTAGCTGAAAACGACGTATTGAATTTACACAAACGCCAAATAACAAATACAACATTCTACTTTCTCATGAATATGGTATAGTGCATTGCTTAATCAGCAGTTTTTCTTAGAAAGACAAGATATTTAAATTGATTGAATTTAATGAAACCACACATCAAGCTGTCTTTTCTAACAGAACATTAAATTTAGCATTAGCTCCCAGTTCCATGAAAGTTCTAGCCAGACATTCAGGGGGAAAGAATCAGAATAAAATGTAAAATAAAAAAAGTAGTGAAAGATGAAAGTGAAGGAATAAACGAGGGGGTTGTGTCTTAGTTGTTGAGTAATTAAAAACAAAAAAAAAAGCTGTGAGATTCAGCGTTTGTCACAACGATGCCAAACGCTCTCCCGACTATTTCTTTGGGATTGTTCCCAAACTGAGAAATCAAGGTTCTTCAGTCATGCTTCCCCCACAATCAAGCTTTGGAGTTGACTCCATATTCACAACGACTATAGAGTCGACTCCAAAGCTTGATTCCTTTGAATCGACTCTATTCCCATTACCTGGTATCTACGAATTGACACCAGGTATTAGGAATCGCCCTGTTAATCATGATAATGATCCTATGTACTTAATACTGTGGGTTGTTCCCCTAACCTTTAATTCGAGATTTGTGCTGAACCGATTCTTGGAACAGACTCACTCAGTGTTGCAATCGATTTCAGAATATTAGCAAGGGTTTGAATCGTTATCATTTCCCTTGCTTCCATTTGTAGGAAGCTGCCTTAATCACGATGAACCCAGGCTACGCAGGCAGGACCGAGCTCCGGGACAACCTGGAGGCCGCTTCAGATCCGTCTCCATGATTGTTCCCGACCACGCCGTCATCGCAGAGGTGTGCTCGGGTGCCGTCATTCATTACATTATGTAATGAACGCAATAACGGATGTATTCTGGCGTGTTACAGAACTGTTTCACGTTGTCTTTTTTGCTGTAGGTGGACTTGTGAGCTGAGGGCTTCAAGTCCAGTGAGACTCTGGCGAAGAAGATGATTCAGCTGTATAAGCTGTGCAGCAAGCAGCTTTCCCGGCAGGACCACTACGACTTCAGCATGAGAGTCGTCAACTCTGTTATCGTCATGGCCGGGTATGTTCGTCTACGAACAGGGTGAACATATTAGATTAGATTAGATTCATCCGTTGTTTTTTCTAAATTGTTAATTAAAACTATCTATAAATGTAACAGATGTCTTGCTGGAATAAATCGAGCGTGTGTGTGTGTGTTCCAGGTCTCTGATGCGAGAGAACCCACACCTGAGTGAGAACATGGTGTTGATTAGAGTGCTACGATACTCCAACCTGCCCAAGTTACTCAAGGATGACGCAGAACTTAAAATAAAATAAATTGATAAATAGTAAAGAATGCCAAAGCTTACATATGGAGTATCAAAGGTCATTATCACAGGATCACTGGAATCAGACACTAGGAGGAAATTCCAGGACAAATTAGGAAATACAATTAACTGACATTTGCAAATTCTTTGCAACTAAAAAGTTGTAATTATATAACTTTTTTTTAAAGCATTTAAAGTATATAACATTAGCACCTTGTAATGTTATACCAGATGAAAGTAAAGAATCCTGGAACATCTGAACATCCATAATCTGAAAATCTTGAACCTAGTGTCAATCGAGTCAATCCAATCCTTCTTGTGTGCGTTTAGCGGTATTCCGTCGGACCTCTTTCCTGGTGTGGGTGTCCCCGAGCATGACTACGGCGCGCTTCAGTCGAACATCGAGGCAGCTCTATGCGCCCGCTCCCTGCAGCCCGTCTCCAGCATGACCGCCAAGGTGATCCAGCTGTACGAGACCATGCTGGTGCACCAGGGCGTCTTGCTGGTGGGCCCTACAAGAGGCGGTAAGACCATAGCTTACCGTGCCCTCACTGACGCACTGCGCACTCTCCACGAGACAGAGGGCTGCAAGGTGAATCCCTTCTACAAGCCCATCGAGACCGACGTGCTCAACCCGCAGTCAGTGAGCATGGACGAGCTGTATGGTGAAGACGACCCTCTCACACGGCAGTGGAGTGCCATCAAACTGTCCCTCGGCAGTGACATCGCCGACACGCACAAGTGGGTGGTGAGTGACGTACCTGTGGACATGCCTGTGGATTGAGAAAATTACCTCCGTGTTGGACAACAAGACGTTCTGTCTGGCTAACGGTGAAAGGATCAAGCTCACCTTCTACACACATGTTATTCGAGGTGTTACCCATCAGACACAGGTAGCACCGGTCCTAAAAACCATCACAAACAACCACAAGCATGTCATTTCCAAGAAGATTTTTTTTTTTTTTTTTTACGTTAAATGCGTTCCTGATGGAAAGGTCACACACAAACGTATCTTTAAGACTTCACTCTTTCACACGCCTATAACGAGCGATAAACGCATTCGAAGCATGTTACAAAGCCTCCGTAATGCATTACGCATAGTATTTAAATAAATGTTATTCTAATAACATGCACTACACTACATTATGAATTCTTAACGTATTGTTAACACGTCTTTACTGTGAGTGGGATGATGACCAGACGCAGGCAGGCTCCCGGGTACTCATATCCGTAGACGTACTGATACAGAGCCATTCTGGCCACGCAGTTATCCAGATCCACGTCCCAGTATTAGCACAGCTGCTTCTGCCACTCAAAGTTACTGCTCGAGTCCACCTACGTGAACACATACACAAAGACATGTGATATATATACGATCTCATTATATACGAATTGGGCATTCTCGCTGAGGATATAGCGTGGATAGTTTATAATGAGTGCGTTCATACTGTATAAACCTGGGAACTGATTTGCATATGCACTGCTGTCAGAGCTGCAGTTATTTTAAAAAGATTTATTAACAGCTTCTGACCAATCAGATCTGACCACACCCATGATTCCCTTCGCTCTGAAGAGAAGGTGTGTAGCCGTCTGTACCCTTTCATTGACGAGCTCGGTGACGATGTCTCTGCCATGGACATCCACAGTAATGAGAGCTGTGATGATGCTCTGATGTATTTTGGGTAAGTTACCCAAGAGTGGCCAACACATTCAGCCTCTGTATAAACCCACACACACGCACAGAGTAATACCCGTACATTACCACATATTACAGCATACACCGTTATGTCATGTAATCAGAGAAGGAACTCGAACAGGAACAGGAACTCACATTCCTGGTAAGCACTTGTGTATTTAGCCACAGTTTTCACTGCACTCTGTCTCACATTTGTATTTCTTTACCATTGTCCCTGGTGCTGTGTTTTTCTCTCTGGTTTATGTTTAGTCTTTGCCACAGTGATTTGCCCCAATGTCAGTGTCTTTTGTATTTTGTTTAGTTCTTTATTAAAGTTGAAAAATCTGCACTTGCATCCGTCTCAACCTCCATATCGTGACACAAAAATATAAATATAATATAATATTATATATAAAATGTGTGTGGGGGTATATATTAATAGAGAGAAAGGCATTTCTTCTCAGGGGGGAGGGGAGTAATCAATAGGAAGAAGGATCTGAGAGCGAACATGGACAAAATTAATGGAACTTTTTCCTGGTTCTGCCCTAAATTTGGGCCAGATTAAATTTCATCTGTACAAGTTGGACAATAGGGATGGGGAACATAGATCCAGTACCCTTAAACCCAATTAGAACTTCTATTCCAACCATTAAAACCATTTTTTATCTTGAAATCTAGGGGCTTACCCAAACAATAAACTCTAATCACCTAATTTTTAACCAATAAAAACTCCTATTTCCAATGTTGAAACTTAGGGGCCAACCCTAACCCTGAACTTACCATCAGAAACAAATAATATGTTCTCTAAACTGATCCTCCAACCCCCAATAGTTAACCTCACCTAGAACGTCTTACATTTAGACAGATTTTTTTTTAAAGTCTTTAATTTATTTATTCATTTTCATATGGTTCATTTACATGTGATTCATTTACGTATGATTCATTTTCATGAGATTCATATTCAAGTGATACATTTTCATGTGATTCATTTTCATGAGATTCATGAAAATTATTATTTTTTTAAAGTGGCAGAATTCATTTTTAACACAATATATAGATTAAAAAATATATATATATAATTTCTTTTCCATTTTTTTTATACAACTGATATTTTCTCATAGAATGTTAAATACATATAGAGAAATATATACAGAATGAAGGACAAGTTTTTGTGCCTGTGCCACCTCCCACACCAATGAGTGTTGGATTGAGTCATCCCCTAACCTAACCCTGCCTGAGCCTTTTTATTAAAGGTGTTTAATTTAGTTTGATGTGGTTTAGTTTGTTAGAATGTGAATTTATCCGTTATATGTAGGCTAGCTAACTGCGTAGTTAACTAACGTTAGCCAGCTGAGAAGAAAAATATCAGACTTTTTCCTCATTCCCTGCCTGTCCAAACCCTGCCTCCTCTACATCAGATGCCAATGATGTTGAGACCAACTCGACCAGTGAAAGTTCTCAAGTGACATTTGAGTCATCCCAGCCCGTTTCAATCGGTGTGCAATCTTTTACAGATGATGACAGCCAAGCGCAGCGAGTTGAGTCTTCTCCCGTCTCTGCAGCTCTCATCCCGACAAGACAGTTTAAATCAGCTTGGCTACAAGAGTTCGCCTGGTTACGTTATGACAAAGGGAAAATGTACTGCACCTTTTGTGCTAAAGCAGGACAAGATATTGCTGGTAAAACAGAGTTCATTACCAGTTCGAGTCATTTTAAAAAAGAAACCGTGAAGAAGCATGGAGACAGTAAAAAACATAAGAATGACAGGGATTGTGTCATTGCTAGGTCTGCCCCTCGTGCCACCCCAATCGTGAAAGCAGTGCAACGTGCTAGTGATAAAGTCGCTGAAAAAGAGATGAGGGAATTGAAAATAAAATTCAATGCAGCCTACATGACTCTGAGCCTGAATAAGCAGGAATTGAATAAAAAAAGTGAAAAAAAGAAACAAATGACTGCACATTTAAGTATTTATGGTAATATAATTCAAGATGGGGGCAGCACTGCCACTGTTGGGCCCTTGAGCAAGCCCCTTAACCCTCTCTACTCCAAGGGCGCTGTATCATGGCTGACCCTGTGCTCTGACCCCAACTTCCTAACAACCTGGGATATGCAAAGAAAAGAATTTCACTGTGCTGTAATGTATATGTGATCAATAAAGACTCATTATTATTATTATATGACCTACTGAACATTGCACATATTGCACATTGTGCCTACTACTTTTATCTACTATCCACAGTCCAAAGGCTGTGGAGCTCGAAGGCTACGTGTGCGAATGACACAAGATTTTAAAAAATAAAATAAATGTATCAATACGTGAAATTAGATTACACAATGTAGTTTACATGAATAAGAAGAAATGTAATCATGCTTATCTTTCCTATAGCACAAATGAAAAGCCCTCTCTAGATGAGCAGATTTGTCAAAATGAAACATTTTTCCTTCTTTTCCACTGCTACGGTAAACTAAAGAGTAGATATTCAAATTACACTGCTAAATATGACTAGCATTAGCTACGTGTAGCAGTGCAAAATAGTCCATCAAGTGTATTAGCAGGTGTAGCCTATACACAAGTCCACTATTGGTCATATCACAATTCAGAACATGCCCCCAAATTCATTGCTTTAGTAGAATTTAATTGTAAGTGAAATTGTGGGGATTTGTTTTGTATCGCTCCGCTGTTAGAAAATACATGATGGTTGAATGTGACATTCAAAGTCAAATGACTTTGAATAAAAATTTACTGAAATAAATACTCTAAAACATTGATATACCTGAAGAAAAAGTTTTTACATACCTTCTAAATAGGTCCCTTTAGGAGGTAAACGTTTTAAAGACTGTGTTTTATAAGAAACGCGTGTATTACATGCCTTCTAAACCTAACCCTTTAGGATGTAAAATAAAAATTTCTACAGTCCTTCAACGCTGTATGATGTCGTTGTTCTCTTTTACTGAAAGAAAGGTCAAAACCATCGGTGTTATGCGTTGTGGAGACTGAAGTGACAATATGTCTGAAGAAAATTAAAATATGTATTACATATCCTACCTTCTAACCAGGTTATTTTAAGGGTGAAAATTTTTTTTTAAAGACGGTGTTTTAAAAGAGTCGTGCATTTTGTTTAAACTATAAACAAGATTTCAGAAAATGGTTCGCCAACGAGGATACTTACACAGAACTATCGCTAAATACATAAGCTTTTGTCTATGCTTTGACATCCCATGTCCCAGCAGTACATTTATGACCTCTGATGACCATGTGGGTGTGCGGGGGTGGGTGTGAGAGAGAGAGAGACACAGGTGTTCTTTTGGGGGTTTTGCTGACCAGAATTCTTACAAATGTGTTTGTTAACGAATTAAAGGGAGTCATGTGTCTCAGTGTTAAAATAGTGGTTAAGACGTCATAGTTAAAACACAGAAGAAACTCTGCAACTATCTGTTACAATGTCTGCTCCGAGAAATCCTAATACCCTTAGGAGATTGCTGTGTATTCACCAACAAGAGGACCTGTTGAAATGAGAGAGGACCTGACTTTTGCTCCAAAAAAAAACAAAAAAAAAACAAGAGGTTAGATTGACAAATTATTAATGAAGGTAATGTAAAGACGTTGTTGTTTAACCCTGAGCAGGGCGTCAACAACTCCAAAGATCGTGTCTTAAGTCCGAGGGTTTAGTTAGGAGGTAGAAAAACATTTAAAGATGATGTTTTAAAAGAAACAAGTGTTTCATCCTTAATGGTAAAAAAGAAAAGTGTTTGTACTCTAATATATGAAATAAAATGGCGGAGACACACTGAGTACACTTCTGTTCCACAGTCTATAAGGATCCCCAAACTTCATGTAGTGTGGAAAAATATATACACCCTCCGTGACTCTGTTACTTAAGGTTTAAACATTATTATTTTGTGATGGCAGCAAGACAAAACGGTTGTGCATTTGGTATCTGGTGATTTTAGAATTAGGCCCCAAATGTCAACTATGTTTTGTGTATGGCTTTGTCAGGCAAAGATCACGATGGAATGGAAAGAGTATACAAGAGTAATTGGGGTGATCTAATGCTTAGGACTTGTACAGTACTTCAACTCGGGAACGTCCCACCATGGCGTTCAGAGAGGCATTATCTAAAGGTACACGTATATATAATATAGATCAGATCTATATTAGAAGGCGGTGTGGTATAAAGTGAATCAGCAATAAAGTTCCCAGCTTGAGTTGTTTTGTTTGCGTGTAAAGTATGAAGACAGAGGATATTTCACTGAGATTATGTTAATGAAAAGGCTGTGCCTATTGTACAGGATTGTTGTGATTGTCGTGCAGCTCTTGTAAGATGCGGTAAGGAAATTTGTGAAATACAAACACAAAGAAGTGGTGGTTGCTTCGGATTAAGAAGAAAAAAACCTGCCAAATTGATACGAGTGTAATATAAACAAATGTTTGTGATGCCTGTGAAAGTCTTTCAAAAGTGAATCTGTAGGTAGTTTCCCTTCTGAAGACTGGAGCGAGTAAACAGTCCTCAGGCACTACAGAGTTTTTGTGGAGTGTGTGTACATTTTTGGACCAAGTGTGCCCTCTAGTAGCTGACGGGTTTCTCCCTTTCTCAGATTGTTTGCAGGTCCTCCGGTGTAAACTATAACACGTTAAAGACTTAACGATCCTTGCTATTCAGTAGACGTGTGCCAATAATCAATTCCTCAACGTATCACACTGTTTAACACGCACAACAAAAAAAAAAAATCAATGAGTGTTGTTTTTGTACTTGGGAGCAGCAGGCGAGTCGTGGGTGGCAGGTGCGTTGTGCGTAAGCAGAGGGCTTGAGGGTGTAGATGGATCCAAAATGGTGGCTGAGTTTTCTGTATTATTAGGGAGCTCATCATAGTCAGGTTCTCTGGATTGGACAGGAGCACATTTCAGCAGGTGAGGACGCTACGCTGAAGGTGATCTGTGTACAGGAGCAGTAAGGAGGGATAGATGTTGCAGAGGGATAGATTCCGCCAGTTTCTTATCGATGGAGGAATTCGAGGACGATGCACGAGTCGCTCTGTAGAAGTGCTCATCTCTTTGACCTGATTTTCCTGCATTGTAGGGAGCCGTGGTGGATGCGATGGTGTATTTGGAAGTACAAGATTTAGATTTTCCTGGTTCAGAAGCTGTATGTCCAATATCTGACTAGGTTTAGACTCGCCAGGTAGCGCATAGGGGTTAGTAATGAGGGCTAGGTTTTTCTTCAGGCTCCCTCTCTTCTTCCTGAGGTTCGGCTCGGACTTCTCCTCAGGGACCGATGGGTACTGGACCATAATGGTGCGTTTCTGGCGGAGGTCTTGGTGTGTATGAGGCTCGGTGGCCATGATGGTGCGAGCACTGTGCATTCTCTGAGGGAGTTTGGGGCCGGGCTCGCCGCGCTGCTTCTTCCAGCGCTTCAGCTGCGTGCGTTGCTCACGTTCCACGTCCTGTGCCGATACCTGCAACTCCAGAACCTACAGCAAAAATCAACAGTCACAAAAACGTACTGGAATAGAATGTCATTCTACTGTACTTACTTTGTACTTACTTTGTAAGTACTTTGCACTTGTAAAGTACAAACTCTGAGACAAACTATTCATGCATTAGTGCTGCTCCAGCTTTTTAGTGTCCATCACACTTTTGTGTGAAAGCATCGCTGTGTGCACCATTAATCCAGAGTCTGTGATTAGATTATCCACATCATGTTCAAATAAATATTTCTGTAGGAAACGCTTTAGAGCAGGGAAGCCTTACTGTGGTCCTGTAAGACTACAGTCCAGTACAGTTTGGGAATTTTCCTGAATCACACCCGATTTAAGTCCTCGGGTCATTAGGTAGGAGTGTTAGATGAGAAATCATCACACTGTGCATGATCACAGGAATTCAGGACCAGAGCCAGGCTCCCCTGATTTATAAATTAATTGTTGATGACCTTAAAGTGATTCCCAGTGAAGATTTATCATCTTTTTACAAGCATCCTTTTCACATTTAAGAAGAATAGAAATTGCAGGGATTTGTACATTTGTGCTCTGCATTTCTTTCAGAGACGTGGGACTGAATTGTTGTGTATATAGGCAGTTTTTTTGTGCTCTGAAATTGAGCAGGACTTTTGAGAAGATAGCTGCTCATGGTTTAATTCACTTTTAAAAAGGGACTGACAATATGAAGTGAGTGTACGTCTATCAAAAGGTGGTTGTGTTGAAGAAACGTTGTTGACCAATCTTTGCTAACTTGCTCTGTCTGTGTGTGTTTACTGGTACAACAGTGGTAGCCGATTTTCAGAGCCGAGCTTACAGTAACGAAGGCGCTCAAGTGTACTTGTTTGGAAGATGTAGAAACTCAAGTCTTACATGTTAGCACAAACATGTCTTTTTCCTTTATTAGGGAATTTGTGCTTTTGGACATTTTTGAAAGATATCGTGCTTGTGAAATGTGCTTTGGTTGTTATTCATGTTCAACTGGTTGTATCTCCTGTCAACTCTCTCCAGCCTGGGCATCACTGGAACGGTTCTGCACTGGGTGGAATCCTATCTCTCTGACAGATCCTTCAAGGTATCATGGAGGGGAGGTATTTCTGAAACTCAGCAACTCACAACTGGCATTCCACAGGGGTCAGTTCTGGGTCCACTCCTCTTTTCTATCTACACCACATCTCTAGGGCAGGTGAGTGAGTCTCATGGCTTCTCATATCATTGCTATGCTGATGACACCCAGCTCCATTTGTCCTTCCAGCCTCACGATCCATCTGTCTCTGCACGCATCTCTGCTTGCCTTTCAGACATCTCGGTCTGGATGAAGGAAAACCATCTTAAACTTAACCTGGCAAAATCTGAGCTTCTCGTGATCCCGGCCTGTCCCTCAATCAACCACAACCTCACTGTACAGCTCGGCTCACTCACACTCATGCCAACCAGGACGGCCAGGAACCTTGGGGTGATTCTTGATAATGGCTTGACATTTGCAGACCATATCTCAGCAACTGCAAGGTCCTGTAGGTTCATCCTTTACAACATCAAGAAAATCCGACCCTACATCACCAAACAGGCTACACAGATTCTAGTCCAGGCTCTTGTTATCTCTAAACTGGACTACTGCAACTCACTGCTTTCAGGCCTCCCAGCCAGCTCCATCAAACCCCTTGAGATGATTCAGAATGCTGCAACATGCCTCGTCTTCAACCAGCCCAAGAGAACCCATGTCACACCCATCTTCATCTCCCTCAACTGGTATCCTGAAGCTGCCCACATCAAGTTCAAGGCCTTGATGCTCACCTACAAGACCTTGTCAGGAACAGCACCCTCCTACCTCAACTCTCTCCTGAAGGCCTACGTTCCCTCTCGCAATCTGCGATCGATTAGCGACCGACATTTAGCAGTTCCGAGTCAGCGTGGCGCAAGGTCCCTTTCCAGAACTTTCACACTAACTGTTCCTCAGTGGTGGAATGCACTTCCAATATCAATCCGGAGCGCAGAACCTCTCCCCATCTTCAAAAAAGAGCTAAAGACCCACCTCTTCAATGAACACCTAACAAACTCATATAACAAAGTCAATATAAAAAAAATTTATTAATTTAAAAAAAAAATTGCACTTACACCTCTAATCTGCACTTTGCTTCTTCTGTAATTCAATTAATGGATCTCGTATGGTAGCACTTATTGTATTGTTCTCGGCTTGATATATCGCTTTGCTTGTATCTTTCTCATTTGTAAGTCGCTTTGGATAAAAGCGTCTGCTAAGTGCATAAATGTAAATGTAATGTATCGGTGTATCTTTATGTACACTTGTAGCAGTGCAGCTACAGTATAATAGATTTCGTTAGCAGTCATATCAATGGTCATATGAAGTGTTTGGGCTTAGATTTGGGTCTGTTTGAATCATTTACACTCTGTGGCACCTTTTTACGGTTTTGCTGTATGGGCTGTGTTCCAATTGATCTGTGTTTGATCATTTCCTCCCTTCGCTCAAACGTTGTGTTTGAGAAGGCCTTCTTAGTTGAACGGTTGTTTTCCTCAGCTCTGGATTTAGCTGTAGGGCCCAGAGGTTTTTGGAGTTTGAAGAGGAGGCAATAAAAGATTTGGAACACAGCCCTGTTTTCCTTTCCGAGGTTCCCCGGCTTTTTTCCGTCACCCGTCACCTCCTAGCCGAGCTCAATTCTGCTGCAGCTTTTTAGCCACAAGCTGCTGGTGCTTGACTTCTGAGGCCTTATCCTGTTAAGCGGCTGCACTATGGCAAAAAGGAGAGTTCAGTATGCTGACTGTATGAGCTTCAGTTGAATGTGTATGTGGACGAACTCTTGGTAGGACAGTCCAGTATATTACAGACGAACACAGACGAAAACATCCACAAGGCTTCTACTAAATATTGTTGAATGTCTGCTCGTATGCAACTCTCCAACAATGTCACGTCCTATCGAGAGTTTCAGTCGATGTTTATAATCTAACCCAATGGGATTTGTTTACTCTGGTGTAATTTTCTTGACCACTTTAACGCAGCATCTCTGGTGTTACTTTCGTCAAAAATGTAGAACACCAGAGACGAGGCAATGACGACGTGATCTCGTTCCTTCGTGTGTTTTTGCCTCAGCTTCTGGCGACTGTTCAGACTCGGTTTGTACGTTCAACAAATGCCTTGAACGTACATTTTCAACAATCCGTTTAAATCGACTGGTCCATTTCCGCTGCACGGTGGATTTGAAGGGTGCACTGTGATCAGTGTGGCGACGTCTGGGAATCGAGTTACTGAAAAGGCCACGAGTTGGAGGTTACATTTAGTTTCTAAGGACATCTGGGCTCTTGGTGTCTTTTGGATAGGAACTGCAAAACTTTTTCTATAAGGGTGAAAACAGATGCATGCTTAGATTCTTCAGCTGTAGACAGTTTATCTTGCTTACTGCACTGACGTATGAAGTTTGGATGGGGTTCTGTAGAAAGACATTAACATGAAGAGGGGGAGAAAAAAAAAAAAAAAAAAACATGACAAAGTGAATTTGTCTTGGATTGTTTTATATATTTTTTTCCATTGGGATGTCAAAAGCTTCTTCAACTTGGCCACAAATCTAACATTATCAAGTATTGCCCCAAAATACCTCTATGGTAGATAGATGTGCTCACTGATCACTTGTACATGTGCTCATTCATACAATTATCCAATCAGCCAATCATACGGCAACACCACAATGTACAACATCAAGCAGGATCAGATGAAGAGCTTCAGTCAATATTCACATCAAACACCAGAATGTAATCCAGTGATTTTATCCGTGGCATGGTTGTAGATTCTAAATGGTCTGGTTTGAGTATTCCAGAAACTGCGGCTCTCCTAGGATTTCCACACACACATACTTGTGTGAAAAACATCCGGTAAGTGGCAGTTCTCGGGGTGGAAACACCTTGTTGACGAAAGGAGAATGGCCAGACTGGGTCCAGTTAATAGTACGGCCATGGTAACGTCAAATCACCTCTCTTTACATACATGGTGAGCAGAAAAGCATCTCAGGATGCACAGCATGCCAAACCTTGAGAACAGTAGAAAACCTCATTGGATTCCACCCGTGTCACCCAATAACAGGAATGTGAGGCTACACAGACTGGAAAAAGAGCCGGTTATTCGAATCTTCAATAGTCCCGTTTCGGTGAACCCCATACGTCGTGCTGATGTTACAAAAAAAGACATGCTTTCAAAAAAAGACATGAAAAGTTTTTCAGTGTTCATTAAATCAGAGATTCCATCGATCTTACACAGGGTCACCCTGGAGTCTATCTCAGGGGACTCGGGGCACAAGGCGGGGGCCGTCGTGTACGAGGTGTAAGCCCATCATACACCTGTTCACACACTACGGACAATTTACAACGCATGTCTTTGGACTAGGGGAGGAAACCAGAGTACAACCTGGGGGTGTGAAGCAAAGAAGCTAACTGCAAAGCCACTGCGCCGACCCTGATACTGCATTTTTATTACAGCCTCTCTTTAAACTTGATTTTGCCCATTTTCTAAAATGTAAAAGCGTAAATACAAAAACGTTTATAGGATTATAAAGGATTACTGACTGGTTTAACTGCAGTTAATATTTTTGCAGTCTTCTTTGAGGGTTACACATTTGGCTCCCTTAAACAGTATGAATCTCCCCATGCTCTTCAGCAAAAAAAACTAAACAAAAAAACCAAAATAAAAACCCCTTTATCCAGCACAACACGTGAAGAAACCAGTAACTTCTGGGTCACAGTCAATCGAAAAAAAAAATGTTCAAATGAAACCTGGACATTTGACTCGTTTTCTAATCGCTTATTTTAAACTTGAGCGTGAGATTGAAAGAACGGAAAACGACTTGTTTTTTTTCTCCTCTGTTTCGTTTTGTATCTGTAAATGAATAGTAAAATAAGCCATTTTTCCATTTTCAGATAATTGGATAATTGAATATGAAAAGAACAAATGATATGATACACGGATTCTATTAATTCAATGGTGTCGAAATTTCATTTCCAAATTCAATGGATTTTCACATTCAGATCTTTGTCTCTGTTTTGCTTCCCTATCAGTAACGACACTTTTCATTACCAGTTTGATTTATTCAAACGATACAATTATTGTTCAATTATTATTGTTCAATTGTTCAATTATTACAATTATTATTCAAAAGTCCACGAGGCAGGAAAGCCGTACAACTCAAAATTTTAACACCTTCATACAAAAACATGACAAATTGACTGTTTATTCAGTGCTTCCATATATTAGCAAGGTGAAAGGCAGGTGTGTGAGAAATGAATAATACTGACATAACTATCACGCTTCAGTGTGATGACAGAGCGGACATAAAATGGAAAGTGAAGCCTGTTTGAGTGTTACAAGTACAAAGTGGGTCAGACATTATGGTACTGAGTATCAGGTTGATGTGTCCATATGCACTGGATGTACCTATGATCACCCTGTGTTCAAAAAGATCTGTGAGATAATAATATATGAAGAGAGTGCTTTCATTATTTCCTGCAATGTAAAAATGATGTACTATGATGACCACTTCAGTGAATACTGTGTAGAAGATAACCAAATGGATGAGTTTTCTGTCATCTCTGTGAATTAACTGACACACTTTAGGCCATTTGATCAGCAGTGCTCTAATGAGAATAATCAAAGAGAGTACATAGTGCCCAATTGTTATATTTAGAAAGACTTGACCTGAGGGGTCAGTAATGTTAACGCCCTTGAAAAAAGAAAACTATTATAAAGCAACCAACTTGTTTTTTTTTCTTTATTTGCCTTTTAGATTTGTAATCATTTAAATGTTATTTTAATTGTGCAGTAGCATATTAACACTTTATAGTGTTAGAGGCAACTCATTTAATAGTACGCAATTACCACTATGAGATTTAATGAATTACTCCTATGAGAATTAATTTCTAACACTACACACTGGTGTTGAGAAACTAACACTTGAGTAGTGTTCAATTTCAACTATACAAAGAGTTGATGTGAACTCTATTAAAGTGTTAAAGTGACACTGTGGAGTGTGGACCCCTCCGGACACTTTAAAAGTGTTGAAATGAAACTCCAATAGAGTGGAATTGTTTCTGTGGATTTTGCTGTGTTTATTTTGTGTAGATTATTATGTGTGGATTTTGGTATTTTAAAATGTTAAAGTACACACCCTGATTTCCATTATAATAACATTATTAATGTATTTCTAATGTTACTAGACATGTCATTCTCAACACTGCTCCTAGATAACTTAGTGTTCCCTAGGTGGCCTCATCTATTTCACTTCGAGGATATCCACAAATAGGGAAGAACATTACCTTTATCTTTGTAATGTATACAATAATGATCATGAACGGGTTAAAAAGGGGACACAGTAATATAAACCATGTAATATTTCTTACCCCACTCGGGCCTAACTACAAATTGTCGTTCCCGGCGTGGGCCTTGGACGAGGTGGCCGAGAGGTTAAGGCGATGGACTGCTAATCCGTTGTGCTCTGCACGCGTGGGTTCGAATCCCATCCTCGTCACAAAAACTTGTCACTTTGCCTCCTCTTTCCAGCAATGTCTGCCTTTGTTGCAGTCTGTCTCGCACCTGCAAGGCCTACAAACGGGAAGCTTTGTACAGGCCCCTGAGCTAGCACCAGAGAGGATGGAGAAATGTGAAAAGCTAGCACTGTGGCTACGTGAGGTGTATTTCAATGCTTTTTGGCCACAGCTGCTGTAAGGCTCTTGCGTCTCTGGAGATCCGTCAACGCAGAACGCATTCCGCAGTCCAGACGACAGGGGCAAAGAACCTGCACCGAAACCTCCTCTTTGCTCCACACACCGGGATGTAATTTCATACGCGTGAGCTATGTCAGCAAGAGGTTAAGGTGATGAACTGCCAATCCGCTGTGCACAGCCCATGTGGGTTTGGACCCTATTTTTCTTGTAAAGACCTTGCTTGAGCGCATTCTGTTAAGGAAGCGTGCATGGTGCAGACACTGTTGGCGTCTGCAGGAGCAGTTAGTCTGAAGGGGAAATTAGGGTCAGGTGTTTTCAATCAACGGGATGACAATCAGGTGTGAGTGAGCACCCTATCTTATTTGAAGAAGTGCTTGGACTCCACCAATCCACAGTCAGACAGATTGTGTAGAAATGAAGGAAAATCAATCAATCAGTCAGTCAGATGTTTGCTTATACTATTTAAATAGGCCCCATTTGGTGGCATCTGTTGCTTACAGCCATACCACTCTGACAAAGCCTGATCTCAGAAGCAAAGCAAAGTTGGGCCTGGTTAGTTCTTGGTTGGGAGACTGAATGGGACTACTAGGTGCTGTAAGCTTTTCATTTAGATAAGTGTTTTAAGCACTTTACTTTCTCCTGACATTGAAGAATATTCATTACTACACCAAAGCAGCCTCCAATTCCTACAGTTTTCTCCCATACATGATAGATGAACTCTAGTGCTACCTAGAACAACCTCCTGGAACTGATCAACTTTATTAAAATCCGGTGGAATTGGGCCATTTTCATGTTGTTTTTCAAGACAATTTTCATATCCAAATGTTCAGCAGTTACCATGAAACAGTCCATTTCTGAAAGTCGCCGTATAACCTGTTATAGGAGATGGTGTGGAGTTCTCAAAAAAAAATTTTATTTATCCCAGGAAGTTTTCGAACAGAAACCCAGACAAGAAGTCAAGGCTTCCATGTTTTTTGACATCCTCAGAAAGATGGGTTAGCCCATGTACATTGTAGCTAACAAATTCAGGACCATACAACTCACTAAAATGCTTTACAAATGACACTAGCAAACTGTGAGCAAAGTCATTAAGAATTATACAAAGAGTGAATTGGAGAGTATAAAGATAGCAACAGATAATTAAAATTGCTGTACATTGGTTATGACAACACATCAAGAAGAACCACTGGACTTGTGTATAAGAGAAACTGTCGCAATTTTGTTGCTATCCACCTCAGTCTTTCTGAGAATTGCCTGAGTTTCCTAGAAAGTCCTCAGGAATATAACGTCTCAAGCTAACAAGTGTGTCTGAGATTATAACACTTTGGCGAGCAGACAAATGACAACATAAAGGCCCTGAAGCAAGCCATAAGTCCAGCAGTTTTCACATAACACCAAGACAAATAAGGTGCATGTAATCATGTGAAAAGCATGATACCATGCCGATTCCTGCAGCTTTCAAAAGAGATGTTTCAGTATGATGGTCTTCATCAGACATGTTGATAAAAGACTCATCAGTCCTACGTGGGCTGTTGATCTCAGGAAAGGTCATTCTATGGTTGATGTACACACCAGCCTGGATGCACTTGTCACAACCTGAATAACCAGTATGTGATTTAATTCCCTTTATAAAAGCTCTAGCTGGAGCATCACACAGGATAGATGTGACATTTAGGAAAAATTGCTTCCCATTTATGGCAAATCCCTTGCTTAACCTTTGCAGTTCACTGACTAGATCTTTCAAATTCATCAGTTTGTGATGTTGGCTTTGATTTACTACAGAACAGAGCAATGACAACTGGTTTCTTAGTATAACCCTGCAGTAACCCTATAATGGGCCAAAACTACAAAGACGAACTTTTAAACAGTGGTAAGCCATCCATGTTCAGTTGAAGTTCGGATTCATACTTCTCTAGAACAATAGACCAGATTCTTTCCATGGTTTTGGACAAAGCTTTAAGAATACCAAAATAATGATATGTGCCACCAGCAACATTTTGGAAATTAGATGAAGTTAGCTCATCTTGCACTGCAGCACCAATATATTTTTCTCCTAAATGACTTCCAAATGAGGTGAGCATTACATTGACTTTTTCACTGCTCTTTTTCTAACATTCCATCTATCCATAATTTTGTAATGACCTGTCTGGTGCTGGTTCCAGTGTTGACTGTCGCACATTTAAAATCTGTATACCCATGTTCATATGTTTCTGTAAAGCTGCTTTGAGACAATGTCTATTGTAAAAAAACGCTATACAAATAAAATGGAACTGAATTTAAGTAACAGTGTGGTTTTGTACAACCATGAATATAAGTCTGTCTCCTTTTCCCTTTCCTTATCGACAGTAGGAAATGTAACATACACATACAAATATAATATTTGTACACATGCAAGACCATATAAGGCTGCTTCAGTAAAAAAAAAAGGGGGGTCAATTAAAATGAAATATGCAATTACCCATTATATTCTTGGTTTTAACTAGAGATGCACCGATGTATCGGCCGATACCGAAAGGTTATTTTTCATCTATCCATAATTTAAAAATATCTGATAATCCGACAGCACAAAAACTCTAGAAATTACTCAGAAAGTATTGGAGTTTTTGGCGCTTGATGATCAACCATGCTCTGTAGTGAAGGACATGGGATTTCAGCGACTGGTAAAACACCTTGAGTCTCGCTACACTTTACCGAGTCGGCGTTATTTCACATTCGTCTGCTTACCGGAGTTATACAACCGTATGACGGATCATATTCACGAGCTTCTTCATAACCACTCCGCGATGAACTTCACCACAGATGTTTGGTCTTCAGCTGTAAGCCTGACGAGTATACTTAATCTCACTGCTCAGTGGCTCCACTGTGACTTTAAACTTAAAGTTTTGCTTCATGCACAAGAACTTCCCGTTTCTCACACTTCATAAGAAGCACCCGAATCGCGTTGTAAATCGCGCTGCTCGTAGGTGAACTCTCGCGATACTCCTGGGCAGAACGGGAACTCACGTTCCTGCTTCTTAAAGGGCCAGCGGAACATTTTATCCCTAGAAGAGAAGGACATCTGTGCACACTGCATGGACAATACACTTAATTAAGGGCTTTAATAGCCAGTTTCACAATCGGAAGGTTGTCTTCTTTTTCACCTGGTTATTTATATATATATAAAAAAATATATATATATAAAGTATTTAGCATGTTTGTATTTAGGTACTTCTGATTCTAAATAAATAAGCATTATGTCATCAAATCACAAGTCTGTTTTGATTTAATGGTCAGAAGCTGTACTAAATGACGAATAACCTAAAATCACAAACATGATACTTGTAAATTAAATCATTTCATATATGCAATTTATTAGATCCTTAAACTAAAAAGACAGCTAAATAGTGAAAAACATAATAATTGTTGGATTTATACAAATGAATGACAATAACTTGCTAATAGTCCAGCACCTGAATCTTTCTAATTGGCATGTGCTCTAGTCAGTGTTGTTCATGGGGAATTTATTCTACAGTTGTACAGTTGTAGTGAACTTCTACAGTGAAAAAAACCCAAGACTTTAAAAAACAGTTAATGAAGCTGAGGCTCGAAGGTGGGTCGCTGTCATAGAAAGTCTGCTGTTACCGCTGCAAGTACCAGAAGTCACTGACTGCAAAACTGTGTTTACAAGAAGAGTCACTGCAGTCATCAAAGTCGATGGGATAGAGATCTGCTGGGCTAGCGGTGTGGATGAAAGGGCTCTTGCTTCATTTTGTGCTTATTTTGTCTTCAGTTCAACATATCCATCTCATTTGAAGAACACTCTTCAAGAAACAAATTTTTCTTCAGCAATATGTTTTGAAACTTACTGTGGATGGTGACAAGCCTCTACCTACTCCAGTTACCAGAGTAATCAACCTCTTACAGTAATATCTGCCAAAAATGCCTCGCCTATTCTGGTGTCCTAAATGCTCTCAGAGAACAATTGTCAAATTAATCCAGCACATTGGTCTCATTCATGCACATGAGGCAAATTTTTCAATAACTTGTGGTCTTAATGACTGTCAGAGGACCTTTTCAAAGTATGAGTCCTTTAGATGTCATATTTACCAAAAGCATAAACACACTGTGTTACAACGGACTATGGCTGATGATCCTCAGCATCTGCTTGAGGAAGTTGAGGAAGAATGTTATAATGACGATGGTGCTTTTGAAGTTTGCAATCCCCTCGGGTCTAAACGTAACAAGCAAAAACTGTGTGCAATCTACTATACAATTGGAAATATGGGTACAAAGTATTGCTCTCAGTTAAAACATTCATTTAGCTTTACTTCCTTTTGTTATCATTATTATTCATACTGTGTGAAATGTCAGGATGAGTGGACTGTCCTCTCACCAGGTGAGGAGGTTGATTACCAGGCACTAGATATATACGATGTTGTTGACAATTTACTTATTAGCACTAGATATTCTTGCTGAAGACAAAACAGCCCCACTTTATATTGATTTTACTCCTCACCCTTTAATCTATCTTTCTTCTTCTCCTTATTATTATTATTATTATTATTATTATTATTATTATTATTATTATAGTAGTAGTAGCCTAGTAGTATTCATCTTAGCATAGGATTAGGAAGTGATTTCTAAAAACTGTCAATCACACCTTCATGCTAACTCTGTACATGATGTCAATGGTTCACTGCTCCCCCCCCAAAATAATTTTGTGCAGATGGAAAAAAACGTATTAGGCTAAGCAAATGTTCTGAGTTTTTTTTCCCTAGCAGTTTTTGTTATGTATATGTATTTCATCAGCGCTGCTACAAGTTTCTTTTTTGTCCCCCCGGTAACAATAATATAGCCTTATTCTGTTTACTCAGAAAGACTATAACTTTATTTACAGTTCCTCTCCTTAACTTCAGTCACTTCATCACTGAAACCTATAATCAGAATAACTCCAAAGCTCATGTCTAAGCCTAAGTCTCCACTCTAAATCATGTGTCTAGAACACAGGCTCTGAACTCTTATCTAACACATTTGGTGTTTTATCTGCTCTAAAGCACCCACCTCAGCTCGTGCAGGCCGCGTAATTAGCTGATGACTTGAATCAGGTGAGTTTGGTGCAGGTTCTAATTGAACATCCTCAGGAGTGTAAAGAAGCCTCTCTCTAATATCTTTCTTACCGGTTCAACTCCAACTTCAGCACCACCCCAAGAAAGCACTGCATGTTAGTAGTGTTCAGGGTCAGTATCTAAACTGATAGTCTATTCACACACACTAACACTACTACACTTCACATCCAGTATTTCCTTCTCTAATGTAGTGGGTTCACTGGTAACAGGTTTGTCTGATTAGTATTCTGTTAACAATGTCGGTGTGTTGGTTTGGAGTTGTAGTTTGTGTTTGCCATGTTTGTAGTCTGAGGTGCATTCTGGGAAACGGAGTTGCTGGTTTGCTGTGACATGACAATGCCACTGACACTTGAGACACTTCAAGACTCAGAATTACTTAGTTGTGAAATTAGACAACACTTGCAGACTCGTCCTCTGAGGTGAAAAAGGTTTATTACAGAAAGATGGTTAATACAGCATAGAAGAAGTATCCCAGAAGACAAAACAATTTACATGATCATCCTGTTTACAACGTTTCAGCCAGGCTCTTAATGCATGCTGTAACCTCCTTGAGCATCAGTGAATGTTTGTACCTTTTGGAATCGTCGTGTACGAGTCCCTCGGTTGTCCTCAGTGTGAAAAGATGGATCGGAACATCATATAACCCCTACTGGAAAGGGCTAAAATATGCAGGAAAAGCAAAGTATGTGAAGGACCTGGAGGATTTTTCTGAAGAACAGTGGGCAGTTTAACTGCTCAGGACAAACGAGGGACTCATGAACAACTATCATAACACATAAAAAGAGTCGTGGATCATTCAGGTAATGACACACAATATTAAGAATCAAACGTGTGTAAACTTTTGAATGGGGTAATTTTGATTAATTCAGCTATTATCTTGTGGACTATATGTAAACATCTGTTATGTGAAATAGCTTATTCATGGCGGTACTAAATAAGAAACTTAGGATTTTTATGATCAATCTTATTTTGTTAAGAGTATTAAGATTTTGTAGATTCTGCAAGTGGTATGTAAACTTCCGACCGCAACTGTATAGCCACCCAGCTACCAACACACACACACACACACACACACACACACACACACACACACACACACACACACACACACACACACACACACACACACACACACACACACACACACACACACACACACACACACACACACACACACACACACACACAAAATTCAACCATTTAAAAACAGCAAGGACTTTTATAAACAATCAAAAATAGACTATAATATGAACATTTTAACAAATTAACAAAGACACCACAGTTAAAACACTCTAAATACCTTCTTTTTGCAAAAGTTTTCTCTTGCGCCCACACTCTCGATCTGACACCAGCTGGAGCCACCTCTTCATGGTCCCCTCAACCTCCATTTCTGCAGCTTTAGCCGTGAAGAGGTTTCTATGAACATTGGAAGAAAGCAATGCATATCGTAAGGTTATTATGAATCTTAAGCATTAATTACGTTTATACCATGGTCAGTGTGAATATTGGATTCTGATTGGCTGGAAGGTGTGCATTATAACCGTTTATTGCACAGGTAGTTCCAGTCAGTTTAATCACTGTGAGCATTTCTAAATCAACGCGCAGCCTACATGCACACACAAACACACACACACGCACAGACACTCGAGCACACAGAGACATTCGTGAACACACATTCGTACACACAGACACTTCTTGCCGGCGCTGTCTGCAACTTTAACAAAAAAAAATATCTTTGCTGGTGAAAAGTTACATTATATTTCTCAGCAATGAGGTGTTACCATCACTGTTTGTGAAGTAATTCAACTCTCAGTTTTACTACACTACTGCTGCGCAACACTGACTATGTTTACATGACAGCAGTAATCTAATTATTGACCTTACTCTGAGTAAGATAATAACGTGATTATGGTGTTTACATGAGTCGCTTTTAGAATGTCATGTTCCCATTTTACATGTTATAGAACATAATTAGATTAACAGCCCGCGTCATTACGTCACCGCGTCCGACGTCCCTCCAGAATTTCACGTATCAACATACAGTTCGTCTTCGTTATGGTATGGTATACAGTTTTGGGTGTTTTTATTTAATTTTTTTATGAACGCTTTAAGTGCAGTTATTTATTTGTCATGCTGTATGTGCAAATAGACAACTGCTTGAAGCCAGGAGCTGCATCCCAAACCGTGCACTTAGCGTCTCTATAGTAGCCGAGATAGATGTACAGTGAGGGAAAAAAGTATTTGATCCCCTGCTGATTTTGTACGTTTGCCCACTGACAAAGAAATGATCAGTCTATAATTTTAATGGTAGTTGTATTTGAACAGTGAGAGACAGAATAACAAAAAAAAAATCCAGAAAAACGCATGTCAAAAATTTTATAAATTGATTTGCATTTTAATGAGGGGAAAAAAGTATTTGACCCCCTCTCAATCAGAAAGATTTCTGGCTCCCAGGTGTCTCCCAGGTGTCTTCAGGTAACGAGCTGAGATTACGAGCACATTCTTAAAGGGAGTGCTCCTAATATCAGTTTGTTACCTGTATAAAAGACACCTGTCCACTGAAGCAATCAATCAATCAGATTCCAAACTCTCCACCATGGCCAAGACCAAAGAGCTCTCCAAGGATGTCAGGGACAAGACTGTAGACCTACACAAGTCTGGAATGGGCTACAAGACCAGTGCCAAGCAGCTTGGTGAGAAGGGGACAACATTTGGTGCGATTATTCGCAAATGGAAGAAGCACAAAAGAACTGTCAATCTCCCTCGGCCTGGGGCTCCATGCAAGATCTCACCTCGTGGAGTTGCATTGATCATGAGAACAGTGAGGAATCAGCCCAGAACTACACGGGAGGATCTTGTCAATGATCTCAAGGCAGCTGGGACCATAGTCACCAAGAAAACATTTGGTAACACTACGCCGTGAAGGACTGAAATCCTGCAGCGCGCGCAAGGTCCGCTGCTCAAGAAAGCACATATACATGCCCGTCTGAAGTTCGCCAGTGAACATCTGAATGATTCAGAGGACAACTGGGTGAAAGTGTTGTGGTCAGATGAGACCAAAATGGAGCTCTTTGGCATCAACTCAACTCGCCGTGTTTGGAGGAGGAGGAATGCTGCCTATGACCCCTGGAACACCATCCCCACCGTCAAACATGGAGGTGGAAACATTATGCTTTGGGGTTTTTTTCTGCTAAGGGGACAGGACAACTTCACCGCATCAAAGGGACGATGGACGGGGCCATGTACCGTCAAATCTTGGGTGAGAACCTCCTTCCCTCAACCAGGGCATTGAAAATGGGTCGTGGATGGGTATTCCTGCATGACAATGACCCAAAACACATGGCCAAGGCAATAAAGGAGTGGCTCAAGAAGAAGCACATTAAGGTCCTGGAGTGGCCTAGCCAGTCTCCAGACCTTAATCCCACAGAAAATCTGTGGAGGGAGCTGAAGGTTTGAGTTGCCAAACGTCAGCCTCGAAACCTTAATGATTTGGAGAAGATCTGCAAAGAGGAGTGGGACAAAATCCCTCCTGAGATGTGTGCAAACCTGGTGGCCAACTACAAGAAACGTCTGACCTCTGTGATTGCCAACAAGGGTTTTTAAACCAAGTACTAAGTCATGTTTTGCAGATCGGTTAAATACTTATTTCCCTCATTAAAATGCAAATCAATTTATAACATTTTTGACGTGCGTTTTTCTGGATTTTTTTGTTGTTATTCTGTCTCTCACTGTTCAAATAAATCTACCATTAAAGTTATAGACGGATCATTTCTTTGTCAGTGGGCAAATGTACAAAATCAGCAGGGGATCAAATACTTTTTTCCCCTCACTGTATTTTCCCGACTACAGGCCTATAGTAGGCGAGTATGCGGTTTGGGACGCAGCCATGCTCTCTTGTTCGCCGTAAATTGTTGAGCACTGCCGTGTGTGTACGTGTCCTGTCGCAAAATGCAGGGAAAACTCACACAACGTTAATAATGTGATTCAGGTGTTTACATGTCTGTAATACACATTGATGATGCGACTAAAACAGGAGTATTCGACATGTCTTAATTCGATTAGTGCTTACTTCGAGTAATGACTTTAATCAGATTAAGGTAATTAAAAATTGCTGTTTACATGGTAGTTTCTTAATCAAAGTATCGTCTTAATCGGGTTAACAGTGGATTATTGTTGTCCATGTAAACGCACTGACTGACTGCTGAGAGGCACATGATGCAGGAAATTCATACATGATTAATCTCTCTGTCTCTGATAGATATCTGTCAATTCATTCAAATAAATGTAATCTCATCACACTACTTTATCTCTGTGTCTGATTTATATCGGGCAAAATTCCAGATCTAACGACCTAACTAATAGAAATTAACTGTCATTTTAAACTTCTAATCAAAGTTTGTGCTTCTAAAATCAGTGACAGCTTTAATGTTATTAATTGTGGAAAGACCATGGTATAAGCGGGGTAATCCATGGCTAGGTGACGATCTGAACGAGTGGTTCTTTTCCTCCACATCATGCATTAAAATCATTTAATGCACATCTAGCCGTGGATTACCCCTTACATATCATCTGAGAGAGACAGCTAATTCTGTATGTAAACAGATATACTTCCCAATCACGACCTCTCCGAGTTGGAGAGCGGCCAGTGAAGTCTTTCCATTGACTCCCCTCCAATTGAGATTCTTTGCCAGGGAGTTAGCAATCACCCTCTTCAATATGCGCCAGGTGCAGTCACGCACATCCACCCCGTCAATAAGCGCCAACCAGTTTACCCGAAACCGATGATTTTTAAAACAATAATATAATATAAAATATAAATAATTAATAAGAATGTATTGCCTTGTCAACTGTGTCAGTGCTTCTCACTGCTCCTGCAGTTACCCTGCCCTGTGTGCTTTCCATGTTTTGCTCCTCTAACAAAGATTAGGTCATAACTGTTCCCTCATATCAAAGTGGTGTTCAGTGTTGTGCTTTGAGTACGAGTGTGTCACCTTGAGAAAACAAACACTCTCAGTAGCTGTGTAATTGTGCAAGCAATTGTTAACAAAAAAAGGAAAAAAAATTCTCACAGTTTTTGCTTCTAATCTGGGCTCTGTTGCATCCTTTGCTCCAGACTACGCAGTTGAGGAAGATCTTGCAGGGCAGTAAATCTTCATCAATATCCAAAGACTGCACCTGGAACACCTGTAGTTGAAGCAAGCTCAGTGGTTTGTTGGTCCAGCACCATCTCTAATTTAGTCAACACCTCCCTCAGCATGGCTATGGTAAAGAAGTTAACAATATTTACAAATGATACACACTACAAAACTGTACAACTCCATCCTCAGTCTTATTCCTAACCTACACAAATTCCAGTAAGATGGCTGAGTGGAAATCACGGTTAATTAATACCTACAAAAGAAAGTCAATCAGAAAGCAGGAGAATACTTGGTACTGCCGGTACTGAAAAAAAAACTTATCGTATCATTCTTTTTAAAATTCTAGTATCAACTTGGTACAGATACTTTTGACATCACAACTTACCAATTACAACATCCTTGAATTGCAGGGACGCCAAGGATATTTTCCCATTCATTTATAACAGATAGCTGCACAGTGACAGGGGTGGCTGTGGATCAGGTGGTAGAGCGGGTTGTCCACTAATCGTAGGGTTGGCGGTTCGATTCCCGGCCAGCAGGACTCCACATGCCGAAGAGTCCTTGGGCAAGACACTGAACCCCAAGTTGCTCCCGATGGCAAGTTAGCGCCTTGCATGGCAGCTCTGCTACCATTGGTGTGTGAATGGGTGAATGAGACACAGTGTAAAGTGCTATATAAGTGCGCCATTTACCATTTTTACCATTTAGTGACACAGAAGCGGAGTCCGTTCCATTCCGTGGTGTTTTAATTAACGGAAGTAAAAAAAGAGATGAAGAGAAGGGTGTGGTCTTAGGAAGCAATAAAAGAACAGGTGACTAGGTGAGAGAAAGCGGGACGCGGAAATGAGAGCCAGGTGGGAATGGCGGAACTGATGGTGTGTGTTTGCCAAGGACCATGCTAATGCTCTTACTGTGGATTATAACCTTGTGGATATTGATTCAGGAGGCTGGCGAACACTTCGGGAATATTCTGCCAAGTTGAATAAACTAGCGAGCGGAGTTTTGAGGGTTCGGAGGCACATCATGGGTTTGAGATCCTTTCTTTAATACTTTTGTGGAGAACCAGTATGTTTAAGTTGTTGGATGTTACTGTCTGTAAAGAACTCTGAGTGTTAAGCGGAATCTGACTGCTGGTTTCCCATGCTTTCGGGTTCACGAACTCCCATATGCCTAAATCACCGCCATTGAAGTGCAGCTTTAAAGTGAACAACTTTTTTGTTTTGGTTAAGAATTATTTTGGGGTTAAATGTTTTTTTTCTGCCTTTTGTGTGTGAAATTTTTCTTTTATGAATAGAGCCTTGTTTCCTTATGGGTGCGTTTATTAATCCCACGTAGGGGAACTTTTTGGTTTTCATTATTTCGGTTTCTATGACTGAAATGATCTGTATTTCCTATGTTTACTGCATAAATAATAATAAACTTATTTTGTAAGAATTGAGTAGCCTTATTCTGAGTGATGTCCAAATTATAAGTTACAAGTGACGGTTAATTTGAACTGTCTGGCGTCCAAACCCCATAAGGTACCACGCTACAGAGTGGCGCCCAAATGGGGACCGAACCGTAAGATTTAGAAAGTTTAGTTGGGGTACTGAACTTAACAGACTTGGACATTTGCGTTATTGATGGACTTGACCATTGTTAATTATTGTGAAATACAGTGTGTACATATATTTTCAGTTTTTCTGGTTGGTGTTTACATGAAATGTATGGTTATTGAGAACATTCAGGAGTCTGTGTAACTACTTGCTGCTCTGTATTGTTTCTCTTATTCCCTGGCTATGTCTACCCCTACCCATCGAATCAAGCGCATCATTACTCTTGTCTTCTTGTTGAAGGAAAGAGCCAGGCTCCCACATTCAGTGGAAAAGCAGAGACTGCCTGTGATTTTGCAAGCAGCTGTTATCTGCCTTGCACCAAAAGCTCAATGGAAGGGAAACCGCTCCCAGCCTTTTTCGGGCGTAGACCTCTTGCTGATAGGTGAACTTGGTGACCAGAACTTTATGGAAAATTTTCCAGTCACGCACAGAGTCTTATTGAGCAACGAAAGAGCCAGGCTTCCACTTTCTGTAGAAAAACAGAGACTCCCTTTCATTTTGTAAGCAAATGTTAACTGCTTTGCTACAAAGGCACAAAAGAAGGAAATCTGCTCTGTCCAAGGTCTCGCTTTCCGGCTGTTCCTAGAGGACCTGATCCTACGGTGATGACAACCGGTCAGTTATTAAAGCAAAGTTCAAAATTGCTAGCTTGTTTCTGCCCAGTCTCGAACCAGGGACCTTTTGCGTGTGAAGCAAACGTGATAACCACTACATTACAGAAACCATGACAGAAACACCCTTTAGCTGTTGCCTATGGTCTGCTGATGAGAAGAGCACATAGTTAAACTTTTGTTCAGCCATCTGCTTTGAAATGTGATCCATGTCTATCTCCATGAAAGACTTGGCAACAAATGCCACACATATCTCAAGATTTTCAAAATCACTGAACCTTTCCTCAGATTCCTGCCCAAGCCTGGACAGGAGGTCACAATACTCGAGTACATCCAAAACTTTGGTTGCATTTGCATGGCTTTCTTTCTATCTTTACCAATGAGGGGAAGTGTTGCAATCTTTTGTTTTTCAATTGCTGAAGGTAAAATGACAGTTTTGCTTTAAATACCTTCACAGCACTGATCATATCACATATGGTTTTGTCTTTACCTTGTAACTGAAGATTGAGCTGATTCAGTTTCTCTGTCACATCAGCCAAGAATGCAAGATCAAGCAGCCATCAGACAACAGGTTAGTGCCCCCCCAGTTCCATTAAAGCCTTAATTTCACTCACCAAGGAAATAAAACGGTGAAGTACCTTACTCCTACTCAACCATCTGACTTCTGTATGAAGGAGATCGCCGTACTCTGCAGAAATTTTGAATACAAATTCTTACATTCAGCCATAATCCAGTCCAGACATTCCGTCATCTGCTCCGTGCAGCGCTGCTTCATACACGCTGTAGGAGAAAATAAAGACTTCAGATCATCATCACCATCATCACCACCATTATCACCATCACCATCATCGTCCTCATAATCATCGTCATTGTCATCATTGCCATCATTGTCACCCTCATTGCCGTCATCATCATAGTCACAGTCATCATCGTCGTCACCATCATCATAATCATAATCGTTCTGATCATCGTAATCATAGTCACCATCATCGTCGTCACCATCATCGTAATCATCATCGTCACC
Organism: Ictalurus punctatus; assembly: GCF_001660625.3. NCBI lineage: Eukaryota > Metazoa > Chordata > Actinopteri > Siluriformes > Ictaluridae > Ictalurus > Ictalurus punctatus. The sequence continues at coordinate 2,644,728 of NW_026521086.1, forward strand.
ATCATCGCCGTCATATCATCGTCATTGTCATCATCATCACCATCGTTATCATCATCATCGTCGCCGTCATCATTATCTTCATCGTCATCATCATAATAATCACGTCATCAACATTGTCATCATAGTCATCATCTATTGTCATCATCATCATAGTCACCATCATCGTCATCATGATCATCATTGTCAACATCATCGTCGTCATCAACATCGTAAACATTGTCACCATGATCATCACACTCCAATGCCCTACAAAACCCTAAAAAAAACTCAGAAAACCTCCGAAACCCTCCGAAATGCTAAAAAACTCAAAACCCCCAAAACCCGCCAGAACAGTCCAAAAACCCCTCAAACCCTCCAAACCTGAAAAAACTCTCCAAAAAAAAAAACCCCTCAAAACCCCAAAAGTTGCAGCTTTATTACAGATGTGTTGAAAATGTTTAATTTCTCAAGGGTTTACATTGGAGACCCCCTAATGGTCAAAAGTATAAAGACATGTAGAACTGCAGCACAGTAAACCTTTACTGTGTGTAAAGGCCAAGAAGTAATAAGCAGCTGATATACACATCAGATAAAGTAGTTCCTGAAGGAGCCGGGCCAGACTGGGACAGAAATTGGGACAGAAACTGGGTCTCACACCCACCCGGTCCTCCCCATACACAATAATACATGTTTGATGTGAACATTAATAAAGCTATTGACCTGTAGCTGCATGATTTCATGTACAGTGCTGCTGTCACATGATTAGCTGAGTGTATATGGGCCATTGTTCCAGTGATACAATAGAGACTATAATAATTAGAAAATATATTTATAATTAAAATCTACAAGTTAATATAGGAAATTTAAGTAAGACTAGTGAATTTAAATTCAATTTGCATATCCCTCATCAAAAAAAAAGTTGAGCAGACACGACAGTACGTTTTTTTATCCATGAACACGCATATGTACATAAAATTAATCAGATCTCTACACTTAAAGGTCGTAAACCCTGTTACCTCAGTGTCAAGCCTGTTACCCTTGTGTAACCAGTGTTACCTCAGTGTCAAGCCTGTTACCCTTTTGTAACCAGTGTTACCTCAGTGTCAAGCCTGTTACCCTTGTGTAAACAGTGTTACCCTCACGTCAACTATAAAGTTTGTATCTCCATGTGGTATTCGTGTACTGTGTAGTATCTGGTGTTAAATTTTGGGAAAATGAAGAAAACTAAAGTACAAGTTACACTCTAAACACAAGCTCCACTAAATCATATTCAGAGAAATGCTGTTACTAAAGACTTCGTATAGTAATTGATACTCTAGATAAATATCCCCGCTCATGCCAAGGGACCAAGTGGACACACACATTCATGATAAAAAGAGACTTTATTTACAGTTTACATTTTCATATCACTATAATTTGATTAAAATTACACCTCTTATTTAACAGTTCAGATCAGTAGTTCATAGAGTACAGAAGATACCAATAAGGCCACATTGTGAAGCACACACACATAAAAGGACACATTTTGATATTTTGTAAAATAGTTAGTAAAATTAGAATAATTTTAAGAATTTTTTATTTATTTATTTATTTTTAAATAGCAAGCTTTTTGTGCCAATTGACAGGCGTGTCTGAGTCAGTGAGGGCGGAGCTTAAGTATAATCTGAACTGTATAACATCACCACTAGCTTCTGTTTTTATTTCTTTAGTATTTGTGGGCATAAAAGCCTGCCTATAATTAAACAGTATAATAGTTTAGTAATATCAGCTGTGCTAGCCCGTCACCTACCCACAGCACTAGTTAACATAGCGAACATTAACATTACCTACCCAGCAGTCGCTATACAGCATTAAATAGATGATCAAGCTGAACAAGTGGAAAGAAAAGCTAACGGATGTCACATGATTAAGTTGAAAAAAAATTCACATAAGCTCCACCCATACTGAACCAGGAACACCTGTCACATGGCAAATTCAGTATATACTGACTGTGTGTGCGAGAAAGAGAGAGATAATGCAACACATGTCCAGCAGAGGGAGCTGGTGAACTGTGTGTTTCTCCAGTACACACACCCCAGAGATAAAAGAGAAGAGAGATTTTCCTCCCATTAACCACAGCATGAGGTCATTCATTAACTCACACACAGAAATGAAATAAAATGCATTTTTAAATCCAAACCTGTGACTGTAAATGTATGTATAGTGTATGTGAACATGTACGCATGTGTGTGTGTGTGTGTGTGTGTGTGTGTTTACAGTCACAGTGTGTTTTGCTGGTCTCCTAGCTGCGAGTTTCACTCTCAAAGGCGGGCTTATCGTAGTGCAGTGGCACTTCAAACACACTGCCTCCAAACCTGCAAGCCAATCACAGCACAGGGTACAGCCATTGAATAGAGCCTCCATATGGAAGCGTACCTCTGCACCGAGGAGCATGCCCTCCTAAACAGTTAGGGCAGCTACGAGAAAACAGGTTCCCATTCCATCATTGAATGCAGAAATACATAACCAGAGCCATCTCTCCCTACAGCTCTTGCCTGGCGTCCCACTGAAGATAAGCAGGGTTGAGCCTGGCCAGTACTGGGAGACCTCCTGGGGAAAACTAAGCTTGCTGATGGAAGTGGTAATAGTGAGACCAGCAGGGGGGGCTCACCCTGTGGTCTGTGTGGGGTCTAAAGCCCCAATATAGTGACGGGGACACTACTGTATAAACAGCACTGTCTTTTGGATGAGACATTAAACTGAGGTCCTGACTCTGTGGTCATTAAAAATATATAACAACATAAATGAAAATAAAATAAAATAAAAAAAAGAGTAGGGGTATAACCCCAGTGTCCTGCCCAAATTCCCTCATTGGCCTTCTCGATCACCCCCTAATAATCCCCATCTCTGAATTGGCTACATCACTCTCTCCTCTCCAGTAATAGCTTGTTTGTGGTGGGAGTTCTGGAGCACTATGACTGCTGTCCCATCATCCAGGTGGAGGATACACACTAGTGGTCTCCTCCCAGTGTAAAGCACTTTGAGTGTCTAAAAAAGTGCTATAGAAATATAACTGTAACCAAGTAACTTGAAGATGCCCCACCTGCCAGAGAAAATCACCATGAAACCTGCCCTGGATCTCCACAGGTCAACTCAGTGACAAGACCAAGACCAAAAACTGTCAGCCACTGTGAAGAACACCGCTGCTGAGCTATTCCCATTATATGGAGAAAAGTATTAGAACAGCAAGGGCAATTACTTTGGTTTGCTATATACTGGAAACATTTGGGCTTGACATCAAACGATGAATAGGAGTTCATTAACAAATTTAGATGTAAATATTAGGAAATTAAATTCTGGTCAAACAGCTGCCTTCCAAGCAGTTGACCCGGGTTCGATTCCCGGCCAATGCACGGATTCTAACTCGGAGCCTCTGGAGCTGCTTTATGGTAGTTGGCACAAAAAGAAGGAATCACCTACCTAAAAATTAATGGGTCAAGAGAATGTGCCATAGGCTTCTCTGCAGGCCTCCCACAACTCTTTCTGCTTCCAACTTGAATTCTTAGTGCTTCTTTGCTGTTTGTAAACACAGCATTATCCAACAGGGCACGTTTGACCCGTGAACAGGGACGAAAATGTTAGAAAATGCCTTCTCTCCGTGTCTGTCTTTTGTTAGCGACAAGCTAGCATGCAAACTGTGATGAGAGGTGTACATTTTCCACAATCAGCCATCTATATAGTCAATGTTTTATATTTGATAAGCAAATATGTCTATATGCTGATTGGTCTTAAGCAGCGTTGTCCAATCTTCAGCTTTTCGTTCCAATCTAGCAGGAGCCACACCCGATTCCAATTGTTGGATCCGCTGATCTTGGCTTTCAATAGACTAAAGTGTGGCTTCTGCTTGGTTAGAATGACAACCTGCAACCACACTGGCCCATTCTGGAGAAGACTGGACAACCCTGATCTAAAGCAAATAAAGACCGAGGTAAGTGCCACTTTGTGAGTTCTGAATCCGTCATGCCGACTCGACGTCACTCGATGAACAGGGAAGGAACTGGTAGATGAGAAGACTTCCCACTGTTGACGAATGGCGATTTCAAGTTGAGGGTGCGTTTGCTTTGCGTTTTCCCGCTTGGAGGTGGGGAATTACAAGTCGCAACCTCTTGTCAAGCGCATCATTACTCTTGTCTTCTTGATGAAGGAAAGAGCCAGGCTTCCACATTCAGTGGAAAAGCAGAGACTGCCCGTGATTTTGCAAGCAGCTGTTGTCTGCCTTGCTACAAAAGCTCAATGGAAGGGAAACCGCTCCCAGCCTTTTTCGGGCGTAGACCTCTTGCTGATAAGTGAACTTGGCGACCAGTACTTTATGGAAAATTTTCCAGTCACGCACAGAGTCTTATTGAGCAACGAAAGAGCCAGGCTTCCATTTTCTGTGGAAAACCAGAGACTCCCTTTCATTTTGTAAGCAAATGTTAACTGCTTTGCTACGAAAGCACAAAAGAAGGAAATCTGCTCTGTCCAAGGTGTCGCTTTCCAGCTGTTCCTGGAGGACCTGATCCTACAGTGATGAGTGTTAGGCAAACGTGATAACCACCACACTACAGAAACCATGACAGAGCTGCGCTTCGGCTCTTGCCTATGGTCTGCTGATGAGAAGAGCACATACTTAAACTTTTGTTCAGCAGAGTTGAATTGCCTAGCATGGCACTGGTGGTATAGAGGTGAGCATAGCTGCCTTCCAAGTAGTTGACCTGCGTTTGATTCCTGGCCAATGCACGGATTGTAACTCGGAGCTTCTGGAGCTACTTTATGGTAGTTGGCACAAAAGGAAGGAATCACCTACCTGAAAGTAAATGGGTCAACAGAATGTGCCATAGGCTTCTCTGCAGGCCTCCCACAACTCTTTCTGCTTCCCACTTGAATTCTTAGTGCTTCTTTGCTGTTTGTAAACACAGCATTATCCAACAGGGCACGTTTGACCCGTGAACAGGGGCGAAAATGTTAGAAAATGCCGTCTCTCCGTGTCTGTCTTTTGTTAGCGACAAGCTAGCATGCAAACTGTGATGAGAGGTGTACATTTTCCGCAATCAGCCATCTATATAGTCAATGTTTTATATGTAATAAGCAAAAATGTCTATATGCTGATTGGTCTTAAGCAGCGTTGTCCAATCTTCAGCTTTTCGTTCCAATCTAGCAGGAGCCACACCCGATTCCAATTGTTGGATCCGCTGATCTTGACTTTCAATAGACTAAAGTGTGGCTTCTACTTGGTTAGAATGACAACCTGCAAAGACACTGGCCCAATCTGGAGAAGACTGGACAACCCTTATCTAATGCAAATAAAGACCGAGGTCAGTGCCACTTTGTGAGTTCTGAATCCGTCATGCCGACTCGACGTCACTCGATGAACAGGGAAGGAACTGGTAGATGAGAAGACTTCCCACTGTTGACGAATGGCGATTTCAAGTTGAGGGTGCGTTTGCTTTGCGTTTTCCCGCTTGGAGGTGGGGAATTACAAGTCGCAACCTCTTCTCAAGCGCATCATTACTCTTGTCTTCTTGATGAAGGAAAGAGCCAGGCTTCCACATTCAGTGGAAAAGCAGAGACTGCCCGTGATTTTGCAAGCAGCTGTTGTCTGCCTTGCTACAAAAGCTCAATGGAAGGGAAACCGCTCCCAGCCTTTTTCGGGCGTAGACCTCTTGCTGATAGGTGAACTTGGCGACCAGTACTTGCTGGAAAATTTTCCAGTCACGCACAGAGTCTTATTGAGCAACGAAAGAGCCAGGCTTCCATTTTCTGTGGAAAACCAGAGGCTCCCTTTCATTTTGTAAGCAAATGTTAACTGTTTTGCTACGAAAGCACAAAAGAAGGAAATCTGCTCTGTCCAAGGTGTCGCTTTCCAGCTGTTCCTGGAGGACCTGATCCTACAGTGATGAGTGTTAGGCAAACGTGATAACCACCACACTACAGAAACCATGACAGAGCTGCGCTTCGGCTCTTGCCTATGGTCTGCTGATGAGAAGAGCACATACTTAAACTTTTGTTCAGCATGGTTGAACTACCTAGTGTGGCATTGGTGGTATAGAGGTGAGCATAGCTGCCTTCCAAGCAGTTGACTCGGGTTCGATTCCCGGCCAATGCACGGATTCTAACTCGGAGCCTCTGGAGCTGCTTTATGGTAGTTGGCACAAAAAGAAGGAATCCCCTACCTAAAAATTAATGGGTCAAGAGAATGTGCCATAGGCTTCTCTGCAGGCCTCCCACAACTCTTTCTGCTTCCAACTTGAATTCTTAGTGCTTCTTTGCTGTTTGTAAACACAGCATTATCCAACAGGGCACGTTTGACCCGTGAACAGGGACGAAAATGTTAGAAAATGCCTTCTCTCCGTGTCTGTCTTTTGTTAGCGACAAGCTAGCATGCAAACTGTGATGAGAGGTGTACATTTTCCGCAATCAGCCATCTGTATAGTCAATGTTTTATATGTAATAAGCAAAAATGTCTATATGCTGATTGGTCTTAAGCAGCGTTGTCCAATCTTCAGCTTTTCGTTCCAATCTAGCAGGAGGCACACCCGATTCCAATTGTTGGATCCGCTGATCTTGGCTTTCAATAGACTAAAGTGTGGCTTCTGCTTGGTTAGAATGACAACCTGCAACCACACTGGCCCATTCTGGAGAAGACTGGACAACCCTGATCTAAAGCAAATAAAGACCGAGGTAAGTGCCACTTTGTGAGTTCTGAATCCGTCATGCCGACTCGACGTCACTCGATGAACAGGGAAGGAACTGGTAGATGAGAAGACTTCCCACTGTTGACGAATGGCGATTTCAAGTTGAGGGTGCGTTTGCTTTGCGTTTTCCCGCTTGGAGGTGGGGAATTACAAGTCGCAACCTCTTCTCAAGCGCATCATTACTCTTGTCTTCTTGATGAAGGAAAGAGCCAGGCTTCCACATTCAGTGGAAAAGCAGAGACTGCCCGTGATTTTGCAAGCAGCTGTTGTCTGCCTTGCTACAAAAGCTCAATGGAAGGGAAACCGCTCCCAGCCTTTTTCGGGCGTAGACCTCTTGCTGATAGGTGAACTTGGCGACCAGTACTTGCTGGAAAATTTTCCAGTCACGCACAGAGTCTTATTGAGCAACGAAAGAGCCAGGCTTCCATTTTCTGTGGAAAACCAGAGGCTCCCTTTCATTTTGTAAGCAAATGTTAACTGTTTTGCTACGAAAGCACAAAAGAAGGAAATCTGCTCTGTCCAAGGTGTCGCTTTGCGGCTGTTCCTGGAGGACCTGATCCTACAGTGATGAGTGTTAGGCAAACGTGATAACCACCACACTACAGAAACCATGACAGAGCTGCGCTTCGGCTCTTGCCTATGGTCTGCTGATGAGAAGAGCACATACTTAAACTTTTGTTCAGCAGAGTTGAATTGCCTAGCATGGCATTGGTGGTATAGAGGTGAGCATAGCTGCCTTCCAAGTAGTTGACCTGCGTTTGATTCCTGGCCAATGCACGGATTGTAACTCGGAGCTTCTGGAGCTACTTTATGGTAGTTGGCACAAAAGGAAGGAATCACCTACCTGAAAGTAAATGGGTCAACAGAATGTGCCATAGGCTTCTCTGCAGGCCTCCCACAACTCTTTCTGCTTCCCACTTGAATTCTTAGTGCTTCTTTGCTGTTTGTAAACACAGCATTATCCAACAGGGCACGTTTGACCCGTGAACAGGGGCGAAAATGTTAGAAAATGCCGTCTCTCCGTGTCTGTCTTTTGTTAGCGACAAGCTAGCATGCAAACTGTGATGAGAGGTGTACATTTTCCGCAATCAGCCATCTATATAGTCAATGTTTTATATGTAATAAGCAAAAATGTCTATATGCTGATTGGTCTTAAGCAGCGTTGTCCAATCTTCAGCTTTTCGTTCCAATCTAGCAGGAGCCACACCCGATTCCAATTGTTGGATCCGCTGATCTTGACTTTCAATAGACTAAAGTGTGGCTTCTACTTGGTTAGAATGACAACCTGCAAAGACACTGGCCCAATCTGGAGAAGACTGGACAACCCTTATCTAATGCAAATAAAGACCGAGGTCAGTGCCACTTTGTGAGTTCTGAATCCGTCATGCCGACTCGACGTCACTCGATGAACAGGGAAGGAACTGGTAGATGAGAAGACTTCCCACTGTTGACGAATGGCGATTTCAAGTTGAGGGCGCGTTTGCTTTGCGTTTTCCCGCTTGGAGGTGGGGAATTACAAGTCGCAACCTCTTCTCAAGCGCATCATTACTCTTGTCTTCTTGATGAAGGAAAGAGCCAGGCTTCCACATTCAGTGGAAAAGCAGAGACTGCCCGTGATTTTGCAAGCAGCTGTTGTCTGCCTTGCTACAAAAGCTCAATGGAAGGGAAACCGCTCCCAGCCTTTTTCGGGCGTAGACCTCTTGCTGATAGGTGAACTTGGCGACCAGTACTTTATGGAAAATTTTCCAGTCACGCACAGAGTCTTATTGAGCAACGAAAGAGCCAGGCTTCCATTTTCTGTGGAAAACCAGAGACTCCCTTTCATTTTGTAAGCAAATGTTAACTGCTTTGCTACGAAAGCACAAAAGAAGGAAATCTGCTCTGTCCAAGGTGTCGCTTTCCGGCTGTTCCTGGAGGAGCTGATCCTACAGTGATGACAACCGGTCAGTTATTAAAGCAAAGTTCAAAATAGCTAGCTTGTTTCTGCCCGGTCTCGAACCAGGGACCTTTTGCGTGTTAGGCAAACGTGATAACCACTACACTACAGAAACCATGACAAAGGTGTTAGTCGGCTCTTCCCTACAGTCTGCTGATGAGAAGCGCACATACTTAAACTTTTGTTCAGCATGGTTGAACTACCTAGTGTGGCATTGGTGGTATAGAGGTGAGCATAGCTGCCTTCCAAGCAGTTGACCCGGGTTCGATTCCCGGCCAATGCACGGATTCTAACTCGGAGCCTCTGGAGCTGCTTTATGGTAGTTGGCACAAAAAGAAGGAATCACCTACCTAAAAATTAATGGGTCAAGAGAATGTGCCATAGGCTTCTCTGCAGGCCTCCCACAACTCTTTCTGCTTCCAACTTGAATTCTTAGTGCTTCTTTGCTGTTTGTAAACACAGCATTATCCAACAGGGCACGTTTGACCCGTGAACAGGGACGAAAATGTTAGAAAATGCCTTCTCTCCGTGTCTGTCTTTTGTTAGCGACAAGCTAGCATGCAAACTGTGATGAGAGGTGTACATTTTCCGCAATCAGCCATCTGTATAGTCAATGTTTTATATGTAATAAGCAAAAATGTCTATATGCTGATTGGTCTTAAGCAGCGTTGTCCAATCTTCAGCTTTTCGTTCCAATCTAGCAGGAGCCACACCCGATTCCAATTGTTGGATCCGCTGATCTTGGCTTTCAATAGACTAAAGTGTGGCTTCTGCTTGGTTAGAATGACAACCTGCAACCACACTGGCCCATTCTGGAGAAGACTGGACAACCCTGATCTAAAGCAAATAAAGACCGAGGTAAGTGCCACTTTGTGAGTTCTGAATCCGTCATGCCGACTCGACGTCACTCGATGAACAGGGAAGGAACTGGTAGATGAGAAGACTTCCCACTGTTGACGAATGGCGATTTCAAGTTGAGGGTGCGTTTGCTTTGCGTTTTCCCGCTTGGAGGTGGGGAATTACAAGTCGCAACCTCTTCTCAAGCGCATCATTACTCTTGTCTTCTTGATGAAGGAAAGAGCCAGGCTTCCACATTCAGTGGAAAAGCAGAGACTGCCCGTGATTTTGCAAGCAGCTGTTGTCTGCCTTGCTACAAAAGCTCAATGGAAGGGAAACCGCTCCCAGCCTTTTTCGGGCGTAGACCTCTTGCTGATAGGTGAACTTGGCGACCAGTACTTGCTGGAAAATTTTCCAGTCACGCACAGAGTCTTATTGAGCAACGAAAGAGCCAGGCTTCCATTTTCTGTGGAAAACCAGAGACTCCCTTTCATTTTGTAAGCAAATGTTAACTGTTTTGCTACGAAAGCACAAAAGAAGGAAATCTGCTCTGTCCAAGGTGTCGCTTTGCGGCTGTTCCTGGAGGACCTGATCCTACAGTGATGAGTGTTAGGCAAACGTGATAACCACCACACTACAGAAACCATGACAGAGCTGCGCTTCGGCTCTTGCCTATGGTCTGCTGATGAGAAGAGCACATACTTAAACTTTTGTTCAGCAGAGTTGAATTGCCTAGCATGGCATTGGTGGTATAGAGGTGAGCATAGCTGCCTTCCAAGTAGTTGACCTGCGTTTGATTCCTGGCCAATGCACGGATTGTAACTCGGAGCTTCTGGAGCTACTTTATGGTAGTTGGCACAAAAGGAAGGAATCACCTACCTGAAAGTAAATGGGTCAACAGAATGTGCCATAGGCTTCTCTGCAGGCCTCCCACAACTCTTTCTGCTTCCCACTTGAATTCTTAGTGCTTCTTTGCTGTTTGTAAACACAGCATTATCCAACAGGGCACGTTTGACCCGTGAACAGGGGCGAAAATGTTAGAAAATGCCGTCTCTCCGTGTCTGTCTTTTGTTAGCGACAAGCTAGCATGCAAACTGTGATGAGAGGTGTACATTTTCCGCAATCAGCCATCTATATAGTCAATGTTTTATATGTAATAAGCAAAAATGTCTATATGCTGATTGGTCTTAAGCAGCGTTGTCCAATCTTCAGCTTTTCGTTCCAATCTAGCAGGAGCCACACCCGATTCCAATTGTTGGATCCGCTGATCTTGACTTTCAATAGACTAAAGTGTGGCTTCTACTTGGTTAGAATGACAACCTGCAAAGACACTGGCCCAATCTGGAGAAGACTGGACAACCCTTATCTAATGCAAATAAAGACCGAGGTCAGTGCCACTTTGTGAGTTCTGAATCCGTCATGCCGACTCGACGTCACTCGATGAACAGGGAAGGAACTGGTAGATGAGAAGACTTCCCACTGTTGACGAATGGCGATTTCAAGTTGAGGGCGCGTTTGCTTTGCGTTTTCCCGCTTGGAGGTGGGGAATTACAAGTCGCAACCTCTTCTCAAGCGCATCATTACTCTTGTCTTCTTGATGAAGGAAAGAGCCAGGCTTCCACATTCAGTGGAAAAGCAGAGACTGCCCGTGATTTTGCAAGCAGCTGTTGTCTGCCTTGCTACAAAAGCTCAATGGAAGGGAAACCGCTCCCAGCCTTTTTCGGGCGTAGACCTCTTGCTGATAGGTGAACTTGGCGACCAGTACTTTATGGAAAATTTTCCAGTCACGCACAGAGTCTTATTGAGCAACGAAAGAGCCAGGCTTCCATTTTCTGTGGAAAACCAGAGACTCCCTTTCATTTTGTAAGCAAATGTTAACTGCTTTGCTACGAAAGCACAAAAGAAGGAAATCTGCTCTGTCCAAGGTGTCGCTTTCCGGCTGTTCCTGGAGGAGCTGATCCTACAGTGATGACAACCGGTCAGTTATTAAAGCAAAGTTCAAAATAGCTAGCTTGTTTCTGCCCGGTCTCGAACCAGGGACCTTTTGCGTGTTAGGCAAACGTGATAACCACTACACTACAGAAACCATGACAAAGGTGTTAGTCGGCTCTTCCCTACAGTCTGCTGATGAGAAGAGCACATACTTAAACTTTTGTTCAGCATGGTTGAACTACCTAGTGTGGCATTGGTGGTATAGAGGTGAGCATAGCTGCCTTCCAAGCAGTTGACCCGGGTTCGATTCCCGGCCAATGCACGGATTCTAACTCGGAGCCTCTGGAGCTGCTTTATGGTAGTTGGCACAAAAAGAAGGAATCACCTACCTAAAAATTAATGGGTCAAGAGAATGTGCCATAGGCTTCTCTGCAGGCCTCCCACAACTCTTTCTGCTTCCAACTTGAATTCTTAGTGCTTCTTTGCTGTTTGTAAACACAGCATTATCCAACAGGGCACGTTTGACCCGTGAACAGGGACGAAAATGTTAGAAAATGCCTTCTCTCTGTGTCTGTCTTTTGTTAGCGACAAGCTAGCATGCAAACTGTGATGAGAGGTGTACATTTTCCGCAATCAGCCATCTGTATAGTCAATGTTTTATATGTAATAAGCAAAAATGTCTATATGCTGATTGGTCTTAAGCAGCGTTGTCCAATCTTCAGCTTTTCGTTCCAATCTAGCAGGAGCCACACCCGATTCCAATTGTTGGATCCGCTGATCTTGGCTTTCAATAGACTAAAGTGTGGCTTCTGCTTGGTTAGAATGACAACCTGCAACCACACTGGCCCATTCTAGAGAAGACTGGACAACCCTGATCTAAAGCAAATAAAGACCGAGGTAAGTGCCACTTTGTGAGTTCTGAATCCGTCATGCCGACTCGACGTCACTCGATGAACAGGGAAGGAACTGGTAGATGAGAAGACTTCCCACTGTTGACGAATGGCGATTTCAAGTTGAGGGTGCGTTTGCTTTGCGTTTTCCCGCTTGGAGGTGGGGAATTACAAGTCGCAACCTCTTCTCAAGCGCATCATTACTCTTGTCTTCTTGATGAAGGAAAGAGCCAGGCTTCCACATTCAGTGGAAAAGCAGAGACTGCCCGTGATTTTGCAAGCAGCTGTTGTCTGCCTTGCTACAAAAGCTCAATGGAAGGGAAACCGCTCCCAGCCTTTTTCGGGCGTAGACCTCTTGCTGATAGGTGAACTTGGCGACCAGTACTTGCTGGAAAATTTTCCAGTCACGCACAGAGTCTTATTGAGCAACGAAAGAGCCAGGCTTCCATTTTCTGTGGAAAACCAGAGACTCCCTTTCATTTTGTAAGCAAATGTTAACTGTTTTGCTACGAAAGCACAAAAGAAGGAAATCTGCTCTGTCCAAGGTGTCGCTTTGCGGCTGTTCCTGGAGGACCTGATCCTACAGTGATGAGTGTTAGGCAAACGTGATAACCACCACACTACAGAAACCATGACAGAGCTGCGCTTCGGCTCTTGCCTATGGTCTGCTGATGAGAAGAGCACATACTTAAACTTTTGTTCAGCAGAGTTGAATTGCCTAGCATGGCATTGGTGGTATAGAGGTGAGCATAGCTGCCTTCCAAGTAGTTGACCTGCGTTTGATTCCTGGCCAATGCACGGATTGTAACTCGGAGCTTCTGGAGCTACTTTATGGTAGTTGGCACAAAAGGAAGGAATCACCTACCTGAAAGTAAATGGGTCAACAGAATGTGCCATAGGCTTCTCTGCAGGCCTCCCACAACTCTTTCTGCTTCCCACTTGAATTCTTAGTGCTTCTTTGCTGTTTGTAAACACAGCATTATCCAACAGGGCACGTTTGACCCGTGAACAGGGGCGAAAATGTTAGAAAATGCCGTCTCTCCGTGTCTGTCTTTTGTTAGCGACAAGCTAGCATGCAAACTGTGATGAGAGGTGTACATTTTCCGCAATCAGCCATCTATATAGTCAATGTTTTATATGTAATAAGCAAAAATGTCTATATGCTGATTGGTCTTAAGCAGCGTTGTCCAATCTTCAGCTTTTCGTTCCAATCTAGCAGGAGCCACACCCGATTCCAATTGTTGGATCCGCTGATCTTGACTTTCAATAGACTAAAGTGTGGCTTCTACTTGGTTAGAATGACAACCTGCAAAGACACTGGCCCAATCTGGAGAAGACTGGACAACCCTTATCTAATGCAAATAAAGACCGAGGTCAGTGCCACTTTGTGAGTTCTGAATCCGTCATGCCGACTCGACGTCACTCGATGAACAGGGAAGGAACTGGTAGATGAGAAGACTTCCCACTGTTGACGAATGGCGATTTCAAGTTGAGGGCGCGTTTGCTTTGCGTTTTCCCGCTTGGAGGTGGGGAATTACAAGTCGCAACCTCTTCTCAAGCGCATCATTACTCTTGTCTTCTTGATGAAGGAAAGAGCCAGGCTTCCACATTCAGTGGAAAAGCAGAGACTGCCCGTGATTTTGCAAGCAGCTGTTGTCTGCCTTGCTACAAAAGCTCAATGGAAGGGAAACCGCTCCCAGCCTTTTTCGGGCGTAGACCTCTTGCTGATAGGTGAACTTGGCGACCAGTACTTTATGGAAAATTTTCCAGTCACGCACAGAGTCTTATTGAGCAACGAAAGAGCCAGGCTTCCATTTTCTGTGGAAAACCAGAGACTCCCTTTCATTTTGTAAGCAAATGTTAACTGCTTTGCTACGAAAGCACAAAAGAAGGAAATCTGCTCTGTCCAAGGTGTCGCTTTCCGGCTGTTCCTGGAGGAGCTGATCCTACAGTGATGACAACCGGTCAGTTATTAAAGCAAAGTTCAAAATTGCTAGCTTGTTTCTGCCCGGTCTCGAACCAGGGACCTTTTGCATGTTAGGCAAACGTGATAACCACTACACTACAGAAACCATGACAAAGGTGTTAGTCGGCTCTTCCCTACAGTCTGCTGATGAGAAGAGCACATACTTAAACTTTTGTTCAGCATGGTTGAACTACCTAGTGTGGCATTGGTGGTATAGAGGTGAGCATAGCTGCCTTCCCAGCAGTTGACCCGGGTTCGATTCCCGGCCAATGCACGGATTCTAACTCGGAGCCTCTGGAGCTGCTTTATGGTAGTTGGCACAAAAAGAAGGAATCACCTACCTAAAAATTAATGGGTCAAGAGAATGTGCCATAGGCTTCTCTGCAGGCCTCCCACAACTCTTTCTGCTTCCAACTTGAATTCTTAGTGCTTCTTTGCTGTTTGTAAACACAGCATTATCCAACAGGGCACGTTTGACCCGTGAACAGGGACGAAAATGTTAGAAAATGCCTTCTCTCCGTGTCTGTCTTTTGTTAGCGACAAGCTAGCATGCAAACTGTGATGAGAGGTGTACATTTTCCGCAATCAGCCATCTGTATAGTCAATGTTTTATATGTAATAAGCAAAAATGTCTATATGCTGATTGGTCTTAAGCAGCGTTGTCCAATCTTCAGCTTTTCGTTCCAATCTAGCAGGAGCCACACCCGATTCCAATTGTTGGATCCGCTGATCTTGGCTTTCAATAGACTAAAGTGTGGCTTCTGCTTGGTTAGAATGACAACCTGCAACCACACTGGCCCATTCTGGAGAAGACTGGACAACCCTGATCTAAAGCAAATAAAGACCGAGGTAAGTGCCACTTTGTGAGTTCTGAATCCGTCATGCCGACTCGACGTCACTCGATGAACAGGGAAGGAACTGGTAGATGAGAAGACTTCCCACTGTTGACGAATGGCGATTTCAAGTTGAGGGTGCGTTTGCTTTGCGTTTTCCCGCTTGGAGGTGGGGAATTACAAGTCGCAACCTCTTCTCAAGCGCATCATTACTCTTGTCTTCTTGATGAAGGAAAGAGCCAGGCTTCCACATTCAGTGGAAAAGCAGAGACTGCCCGTGATTTTGCAAGCAGCTGTTGTCTGCCTTGCTACAAAAGCTCAATGGAAGGGAAACCGCTCCCAGCCTTTTTCGGGCGTAGACCTCTTGCTGATAGGTGAACTTGGCGACCAGTACTTGCTGGAAAATTTTCCAGTCACGCACAGAGTCTTATTGAGCAACGAAAGAGCCAGGCTTCCATTTTCTGTGGAAAACCAGAGACTCCCTTTCATTTTGTAAGCAAATGTTAACTGTTTTGCTACGAAAGCACAAAAGAAGGAAATCTGCTCTGTCCAAGGTGTCGCTTTGCGGCTGTTCCTGGAGGACCTGATCCTACAGTGATGAGTGTTAGGCAAACGTGATAACCACCACACTACAGAAACCATGACAGAGCTGCGCTTCGGCTCTTGCCTATGGTCTGCTGATGAGAAGAGCACATACTTAAACTTTTGTTCAGCAGAGTTGAATTGCCTAGCATGGCATTGGTGGTATAGAGGTGAGCATAGCTGCCTTCCAAGTAGTTGACCTGCGTTTGATTCCTGGCCAATGCACGGATTGTAACTCGGAGCTTCTGGAGCTACTTTATGGTAGTTGGCACAAAAGGAAGGAATCACCTACCTGAAAGTAAATGGGTCAACAGAATGTGCCATAGGCTTCTCTGCAGGCCTCCCACAACTCTTTCTGCTTCCCACTTGAATTCTTAGTGCTTCTTTGCTGTTTGTAAACACAGCATTATCCAACAGGGCACGTTTGACCCGTGAACAGGGGCGAAAATGTTAGAAAATGCCGTCTCTCCGTGTCTGTCTTTTGTTAGCGACAAGCTAGCATGCAAACTGTGATGAGAGGTGTACATTTTCCGCAATCAGCCATCTATATAGTCAATGTTTTATATGTAATAAGCAAAAATGTCTATATGCTGATTGGTCTTAAGCAGCGTTGTCCAATCTTCAGCTTTTCGTTCCAATCTAGCAGGAGCCACACCCGATTCCAATTGTTGGATCCGCTGATCTTGACTTTCAATAGACTAAAGTGTGGCTTCTACTTGGTTAGAATGACAACCTGCAAAGACACTGGCCCAATCTGGAGAAGACTGGACAACCCTTATCTAATGCAAATAAAGACCGAGGTCAGTGCCACTTTGTGAGTTCTGAATCCGTCATGCCGACTCGACGTCACTCGATGAACAGGGAAGGAACTGGTAGATGAGAAGACTTCCCACTGTTGACGAATGGCGATTTCAAGTTGAGGGTGCGTTTGCTTTGCGTTTTCCCGCTTGGAGGTGGGGAATTACAAGTCGCAACCTCTTCTCAAGCGCATCATTACTCTTGTCTTCTTGATGAAGGAAAGAGCCAGGCTTCCACATTCAGTGGAAAAGCAGAGACTGCCCGTGATTTTGCAAGCAGCTGTTGTCTGCCTTGCTACAAAAGCTCAATGGAAGGGAAACCGCTCCCAGCCTTTTTCGGGCGTAGACCTCTTGCTGATAGGTGAACTTGGCGACCAGTACTTGCTGGAAAATTTTCCAGTCACGCACAGAGTCTTATTGAGCAACGAAAGAGCCAGGCTTCCATTTTCTGTGGAAAACCAGAGGCTCCCTTTCATTTTGTAAGCAAATGTTAACTGTTTTGCTACGAAAGCACAAAAGAAGGAAATCTGCTCTGTCCAAGGTGTCGCTTTCCGGCTGTTCCTGGAGGACCTGATCCTACAGTGATGAGTGTTAGGCAAACGTGATAACCACCACACTACAGAAACCATGACAGAGCTGCGCTTCGGCTCTTGCCTATGGTCTGCTGATGAGAAGAGCACATACTTAAACTTTTGTTCAGCAGAGTTGAATTGCCTAGCATGGCATTGGTGGTATAGAGGTGAGCATAGCTGCCTTCCAAGTAGTTGACCTGCGTTTGATTCCTGGCCAATGCACGGATTGTAACTCGGAGCTTCTGGAGCTACTTTATGGTAGTTGGCACAAAAGGAAGGAATCACCTACCTGAAAGTAAATGGGTCAACAGAATGTGCCATAGGCTTCTCTGCAGGCCTCCCACAACTCTTTCTGCTTCCCACTTGAATTCTTAGTGCTTCTTTGCTGTTTGTAAACACAGCATTATCCAACAGGGCACGTTTGACCCGTGAACAGGGGCGAAAATGTTAGAAAATGCCGTCTCTCCGTGTCTGTCTTTTGTTAGCGACAAGCTAGCATGCAAACTGTGATGAGAGGTGTACATTTTCCGCAATCAGCCATCTATATAGTCAATGTTTTATATGTAATAAGCAAAAATGTCTATATGCTGATTGGTCTTAAGCAGCGTTGTCCAATCTTCAGCTTTTCGTTCCAATCTAGCAGGAGCCACACCCGATTCCAATTGTTGGATCCGCTGATCTTGACTTTCAATAGACTAAAGTGTGGCTTCTACTTGGTTAGAATGACAACCTGCAAAGACACTGGCCCAATCTGGAGAAGACTGGACAACCCTTATCTAATGCAAATAAAGACCGAGGTCAGTGCCACTTTGTGAGTTCTGAATCCGTCATGCCGACTCGACGTCACTCGATGAACAGGGAAGGAACTGGTAGATGAGAAGACTTCCCACTGTTGACGAATGGCGATTTCAAGTTGAGGGTGCGTTTGCTTTGCGTTTTCCCGCTTGGAGGTGGGGAATTACAAGTCGCAACCTCTTCTCAAGCGCATCATTACTCTTGTCTTCTTGATGAAGGAAAGAGCCAGGCTTCCACATTCAGTGGAAAAGCAGAGACTGCCCGTGATTTTGCAAGCAGCTGTTGTCTGCCTTGCTACAAAAGCTCAATGGAAGGGAAACCGCTCCCAGCCTTTTTCGGGCGTAGACCTCTTGCTGATAGGTGAACTTGGCGACCAGTACTTTATGGAAAATTTTCCAGTCACGCACAGAGTCTTATTGAGCAACGAAAGAGCCAGGCTTCCATTTTCTGTGGAAAACCAGAGACTCCCTTTCATTTTGTAAGCAAATGTTAACTGCTTTGCTACGAAAGCACAAAAGAAGGAAATCTGCTCTGTCCAAGGTGTCGTTTTCCGGCTGTTCCTGGAGGAGCTGATCCTACAGTGATGACAACTGGTCAGTTATTAAAGCAAAGTTCAAACTTGCTAGCTTGTTTCTGCCCGGTCTCGAACCAGGGACCTTTTGCGTGTTAGGCAAACGTGATAACCACTACACTACAGAAACCATGACAAAGGTGTTAGTCGGCTCTTCCCTACAGTCTGCTGATGAGAAGAGCACATACTTAAACTTTTGTTCAGCATGGTTGAACTACCTAGTGTGGCATTGGTGGTATAGAGGTGAGCATAGCTGCCTTCCAAGCAGTTGACCCGGGTTCGATTCCCGGCCAATGCACGGATTCTAACTCGGAGCCTCTGGAGCTGCTTTATGGTAGTTGGCACAAAAAGAAGGAATCACCTACCTAAAAATTAATGGGTCAAGAGAATGTGCCATAGGCTTCTCTGCAGGCCTCCCACAACTCTTTCTGCTTCCAACTTGAATTCTTAGTGCTTCTTTGCTGTTTGTAAACACAGCATTATCCAACAGGGCACGTTTGACCCGTGAACAGGGACGAAAATGTTAGAAAATGCCTTCTCTCCGTGTCTGTCTTTTGTTAGCGACAAGCTAGCATGCAAACTGTGATGAGAGGTGTACATTTTCCGCAATCAGCCATCTGTATAGTCAATGTTTTATATGTAATAAGCAAAAATGTCTATATGCTGATTGGTCTTAAGCAGCGTTGTCCAATCTTCAGCTTTTCGTTCCAATCTAGCAGGAGCCACACCCGATTCCAATTGTTGGATCCGCTGATCTTGGCTTTCAATAGACTAAAGTGTGGCTTCTGCTTGGTTAGAATGACAACCTGCAACCACACTGGCCCATTCTGGAGAAGACTGGACAACCCTGATCTAAAGCAAATAAAGACCGAGGTAAGTGCCACTTTGTGAGTTCTGAATCCGTCATGCCGACTCGACGTCACTCGATGAACAGGGAAGGAACTGGTAGATGAGAAGACTTCCCACTGTTGACGAATGGCGATTTCAAGTTGAGGGTGCGTTTGCTTTGCGTTTTCCCGCTTGGAGGTGGGGAATTACAAGTCGCAACCTCTTCTCAAGCGCATCATTACTCTTGTCTTCTTGATGAAGGAAAGAGCCAGGCTTCCACATTCAGTGGAAAAGCAGAGACTGCCCGTGATTTTGCAAGCAGCTGTTGTCTGCCTTGCTACAAAAGCTCAATGGAAGGGAAACCGCTCCCAGCCTTTTTCGGGCGTAGACCTCTTGCTGATAGGTGAACTTGGCGACCAGTACTTGCTGGAAAATTTTCCAGTCACGCACAGAGTCTTATTGAGCAACGAAAGAGCCAGGCTTCCATTTTCTGTGGAAAACCAGAGGCTCCCTTTCATTTTGTAAGCAAATGTTAACTGTTTTGCTACGAAAGCACAAAAGAAGGAAATCTGCTCTGTCCAAGGTGTCGCTTTGCGGCTGTTCCTGGAGGACCTGATCCTACAGTGATGAGTGTTAGGCAAACGTGATAACCACCACACTACAGAAACCATGACAGAGCTGCGCTTCGGCTCTTGCCTATGGTCTGCTGATGAGAAGAGCACATACTTAAACTTTTGTTCAGCAGAGTTGAATTGCCTAGCATGGCATTGGTGGTATAGAGGTGAGCATAGCTGCCTTCCAAGTAGTTGACCTGCGTTTGATTCCTGGCCAATGCACGGATTGTAACTCGGAGCTTCTGGAGCTACTTTATGGTAGTTGGCACAAAAGGAAGGAATCACCTACCTGAAAGTAAATGGGTCAACAGAATGTGCCATAGGCTTCTCTGCAGGCCTCCCACAACTCTTTCTGCTTCCCACTTGAATTCTTAGTGCTTCTTTGCTGTTTGTAAACACAGCATTATCCAACAGGGCACGTTTGACCCGTGAACAGGGGCGAAAATGTTAGAAAATGCCGTCTCTCCGTGTCTGTCTTTTGTTAGCGACAAGCTAGCATGCAAACTGTGATGAGAGGTGTACATTTTCCGCAATCAGCCATCTATATAGTCAATGTTTTATATGTAATAAGCAAAAATGTCTATATGCTGATTGGTCTTAAGCAGCGTTGTCCAATCTTCAGCTTTTCGTTCCAATCTAGCAGGAGCCACACCCGATTCCAATTGTTGGATCCGCTGATCTTGACTTTCAATAGACTAAAGTGTGGCTTCTGCTTGGTTAGAATGACAACCTGCAAAGACACTGGCCCAATCTGGAGAAGACTGGACAACCCTTATCTAATGCAAATAAAGACCGAGGTCAGTGCCACTTTGTGAGTTCTGAATCCGTCATGCCGACTCGACGTCACTCGATGAACAGGGAAGGAACTGGTAGATGAGAAGACTTCCCACTGTTGACGAATGGCGATTTCAAGTTGAGGGTGCGTTTGCTTTGCGTTTTCCCGCTTGGAGGTGGGGAATTACAAGTCGCAACCTCTTCTCAAGCGCATCATTACTCTTGTCTTCTTGATGAAGGAAAGAGCCAGGCTTCCACATTCAGTGGAAAAGCAGAGACTGCCCGTGATTTTGCAAGCAGCTGTTGTCTGCCTTGCTACAAAAGCTCAATGGAAGGGAAACCGCTCCCAGCCTTTTTCGGGCGTAGACCTCTTGCTGATAGGTGAACTTGGCGACCAGTACTTGCTGGAAAATTTTCCAGTCACGCACAGAGTCTTATTGAGCAACGAAAGAGCCAGGCTTCCATTTTCTGTGGAAAACCAGAGGCTCCCTTTCATTTTGTAAGCAAATGTTAACTGTTTTGCTACGAAAGCACAAAAGAAGGAAATCTGCTCTGTCCAAGGTGTCGCTTTGCGGCTGTTCCTGGAGGACCTGATCCTACAGTGATGAGTGTTAGGCAAACGTGATAACCACCACACTACAGAAACCATGACAGAGCTGCGCTTCGGCTCTTGCCTATGGTCTGCTGATGAGAAGAGCACATACTTAAACTTTTGTTCAGCAGAGTTGAATTGCCTAGCATGGCATTGGTGGTATAGAGGTGAGCATAGCTGCCTTCCAAGTAGTTGACCTGCGTTTGATTCCTGGCCAATGCACGGATTGTAACTCGGAGCTTCTGGAGCTACTTTATGGTAGTTGGCACAAAAGGAAGGAATCACCTACCTGAAAGTAAATGGGTCAACAGAATGTGCCATAGGCTTCTCTGCAGGCCTCCCACAACTCTTTCTGCTTCCCACTTGAATTCTTAGTGCTTCTTTGCTGTTTGTAAACACAGCATTATCCAACAGGGCACGTTTGACCCGTGAACAGGGGCGAAAATGTTAGAAAATGCCGTCTCTCCGTGTCTGTCTTTTGTTAGCGACAAGCTAGCATGCAAACTGTGATGAGAGGTGTACATTTTCCGCAATCAGCCATCTATATAGTCAATGTTTTATATGTAATAAGCAAAAATGTCTATATGCTGATTGGTCTTAAGCAGCGTTGTCCAATCTTCAGCTTTTCGTTCCAATCTAGCAGGAGCCACACCCGATTCCAATTGTTGGATCCGCTGATCTTGACTTTCAATAGACTAAAGTGTGGCTTCTACTTGGTTAGAATGACAACCTGCAAAGACACTGGCCCAATCTGGAGAAGACTGGACAACCCTTATCTAATGCAAATAAAGACCGAGGTCAGTGCCACTTTGTGAGTTCTGAATCCGTCATGCCGACTCGACGTCACTCGATGAACAGGGAAGGAACTGGTAGATGAGAAGACTTCCCACTGTTGACGAATGGCGATTTCAAGTTGAGGGTGCGTTTGCTTTGCGTTTTCCCGCTTGGAGGTGGGGAATTACAAGTCGCAACCTCTTCTCAAGCGCATCATTACTCTTGTCTTCTTGATGAAGGAAAGAGCCAGGCTTCCACATTCAGTGGAAAAGCAGAGACTGCCCGTGATTTTGCAAGCAGCTGTTGTCTGCCTTGCTACAAAAGCTCAATGGAAGGGAAACCGCTCCCAGCCTTTTTCGGGCGTAGACCTCTTGCTGATAGGTGAACTTGGCGACCAGTACTTGCTGGAAAATTTTCCAGTCACGCACAGAGTCTTATTGAGCAACGAAAGAGCCAGGCTTCCATTTTCTGTGGAAAACCAGAGGCTCCCTTTCATTTTGTAAGCAAATGTTAACTGTTTTGCTACGAAAGCACAAAAGAAGGAAATCTGCTCTGTCCAAGGTGTCGCTTTGCGGCTGTTCTTGGAGGACCTGATCCTACAGTGATGAGTGTTAGGCAAACGTGATAACCACCACACTACAGAAACCATGACAGAGCTGCGCTTCGGCTCTTGCCTATGGTCTGCTGATGAGAAGAGCACATACTTAAACTTTTGTTCAGCAGAGTTGAATTGCCTAGCATGGCATTGGTGGTATAGAGGTGAGCATAGCTGCCTTCCAAGTAGTTGACCTGCGTTTGATTCCTGGCCAATGCACGGATTGTAACTCGGAGCTTCTGGAGCTACTTTATGGTAGTTGGCACAAAAGGAAGGAATCACCTACCTGAAAGTAAATGGGTCAACAGAATGTGCCATAGGCTTCTCTGCAGGCCTCCCACAACTCTTTCTGCTTCCCACTTGAATTCTTAGTGCTTCTTTGCTGTTTGTAAACACAGCATTATCCAACAGGGCACGTTTGACCCGTGAACAGGGGCGAAAATGTTAGAAAATGCCGTCTCTCCGTGTCTGTCTTTTGTTAGCGACAAGCTAGCATGCAAACTGTGATGAGAGGTGTACATTTTCCGCAATCAGCCATCTATATAGTCAATGTTTTATATGTAATAAGCAAAAATGTCTATATGCTGATTGGTCTTAAGCAGCGTTGTCCAATCTTCAGCTTTTCGTTCCAATCTAGCAGGAGCCACACCCGATTCCAATTGTTGGATCCGCTGATCTTGACTTTCAATAGACTAAAGTGTGGCTTCTACTTGGTTAGAATGACAACCTGCAAAGACACTGGCCCAATCTGGAGAAGACTGGACAACCCTTATCTAATGCAAATAAAGACCGAGGTCAGTGCCACTTTGTGAGTTCTGAATCCGTCATGCCGACTCGACGTCACTCGATGAACAGGGAAGGAACTGGTAGATGAGAAGACTTCCCACTGTTGACGAATGGCGATTTCAAGTTGAGGGTGCGTTTGCTTTGCGTTTTCCCGCTTGGAGGTGGGGAATTACAAGTCGCAACCTCTTGTCAAGCGCATCATTACTCTTGTCTTCTTGATGAAGGAAAGAGCCAGGCTTCCACATTCAGTGGAAAAGCAGAGACTGCCCGTGATTTTGCAAGCAGCTGTTGTCTGCCTTGCTACAAAAGCTCAATGGAAGGGAAACCGCTCCCAGCCTTTTTCGGGCGTAGACCTCTTGCTGATAGGTGAACTTGGCGACCAGTACTTTATGGAAAATTTTCCAGTCACGCACAGAGTCTTATTGAGCAACGAAAGAGCCAGGCTTCCATTTTCTGTGGAAAACCAGAGACTCCCTTTCATTTTGTAAGCAAATGTTAACTGCTTTGCTACGAAAGCACAAAAGAAGGAAATCTGCTCTGTCCAAGGTGTCGCTTTGCGGCTGTTCCTGGAGGACCTGATCCTACAGTGATGAGTGTTAGGCAAACGTGATAACCACCACACTACAGAAACCATGACAGAGCGGCGCTTCGGCTCTTGCCTATGGTCTGCTGATGAGAAGAGCACATACTTAAACTTTTGTTCAGCAGAGTTGAATTGCCTAGCATGGCACTGGTGGTATAGAGGTGAGCATAGCTGCCTTCCAAGTAGTTGACCTGCGTTTGATTCCTGGCCAATGCATGGATTGTAACTCGGAGCTTCTGGAGCTACTTTATGGTAGTTGGCACAAAAGGAAGGAATCACCTACCTGAAAGTAAATGGGTCAACAGAATGTGCCATAGGCTTCTCTGCAGGCCTCCCACAACTCTTTCTGCTTCCCACTTGAATTCTTAGTGCTTCTTTGCTGTTTGTAAACACAGCATTATCCAACAGGGCACGTTTGACCCGTGAACAGGGGCGAAAATGTTAGAAAATGCCGTCTCTCCGTGTCTGTCTTTTGTTAGCGACAAGCTAGCATGCAAACTGTGATGAGAGGTGTACATTTTCCACAATCAGCCATCTATATAGTCAATGTTTTATATTTAATGAGCAAATATGTCTATATGCTGATTGGTCTTAAGCAGCGTTGTCCAATCTTCAGCTTTTCGTTCCAATCTAGCAGGAGGCACACCCGATTCCAATTGTTGGATCCGCTGATCTTGACTTTCAATAGACTAAAGTGTGGCTTCTACTTGGTTAGAATGACAACCTGCAAAGACACTGGCCCAATCTGGAGAAGACTGGACAACCCTTATCTAATGCAAATAAAGACCGAGGTCAGTGCCACTTTGTGAGTTCTGAATCCGTCATGCCGACTCGACGTCACTCGATGAACAGGGAAGGAACTGGTAGATGAGAAGACTTCCCACTGTTGACGAATGGCGATTTCAAGTTGAGGGTGCGTTTGCTTTGCGTTTTCCCGCTTGGAGGTGGGGAATTACAAGTCGCAACCTCTTCTCAAGCGCATCATTACTCTTGTCTTCTTGATGAAGGAAAGAGCCAGGCTTCCACATTCAGTGGAAAAGCAGAGACTGCCCGTGATTTTGCAAGCAGCTGTTGTCTGCCTTGCTACAAAAGCTCAATGGAAGGGAAACCGCTCCCAGCCTTTTTCGGGCGTAGACCTCTTGCTGATAGGTGAACTTGGCGACCAGTACTTTATGGAAAATTTTCCAGTCACGCACAGAGTCTTATTGAGCAACGAAAGAGCCAGGCTTCCATTTTCTGTGGAAAACCAGAGGACTCCCTTTCATTTTGTAAGCAAATGTTAACTGCTTTGCTACGAAAGCACAAAAGAAGGAAATCTGCTCTGTCCAAGGTGTCGTTTTCCGGCTGTTCCTGGAGGACCTGATCCTACAGTGATGAGTGTTAGGCAAACGTGATAACCACCACACTACAGAAACCATGACAGAGCGGCGCTTCGGCTCTTGCCTATGGTCTGCTGATGAGAAGAGCACATACTTAAACTTTTGTTCAGCAGAGTTGAATTGCCTAGCATGGCACTGGTGGTATAGAGGTGAGCATAGCTGCCTTCCAAGTAGTTGACCTGCGTTTGATTCCTGGCCAATGCACGGATTGTAACTCGGAGCTTCTGGAGCTACTTTATGGTAGTTGGCACAAAAGGAAGGAATCACCTACCTGAAAGTAAATGGGTCAACAGAATGTGCCATAGGCTTCTCTGCAGGCCTCCCACAACTCTTTCTGCTTCCCACTTGAATTCTTAGTGCTTCTTTGCTGTTTGTAAACACAGCATTATCCAACAGGGCACGTTTGACCCGTGAACAGGGGCGAAAATGTTAGAAAATGCCGTCTCTCCGTGTCTGTCTTTTGTTAGCGACAAGCTAGCATGCAAACTGTGATGAGAGGTGTACATTTTCCGCAATCAGCCATCTATATAGTCAATGTTTTATATGTAATAAGCAAATATGTCTATATGCTGATTGGTCTTAAGCAGCGTTGTCCAATCTTCAGCTTTTCGTTCCAATCTAGCAGGAGCCACACCCGATTCCAATTGTTGGATCCGCTGATCTTGACTTTCAATAGACTAAAGTGTGGCTTCTACTTGGTTAGAATGACAACCTGCAAAGACACTGGCCCAATCTGGAGAAGACTGGACAACCCTTATCTAATGCAAATAAAGACCGAGGTCAGTGCCACTTTGTGAGTTCTGAATCCGTCATGCCGACTCGACGTCACTCGATGAACAGGGAAGGAACTGGTAGATGAGAAGACTTCCCACTGTTGACGAATGGCGATTTCAAGTTGAGGGTGCGTTTGCTTTGCGTTTTCCCGCTTGGAGGTGGGGAATTACAAGTCGCAACCTCTTCTCAAGCGCATCATTACTCTTGTCTTCTTGATGAAGGAAAGAGCCAGGCTTCCACATTCAGTGGAAAAGCAGAGACTGCCCGTGATTTTGCAAGCAGCTGTTGTCTGCCTTGCTACAAAAGCTCAATGGAAGGGAAACCGCTCCCAGCCTTTTTCGGGCGTAGACCTCTTGCTGATAGGTGAACTTGGCGACCAGTACTTTATGGAAAATTTTCCAGTCACGCACAGAGTCTTATTGAGCAACGAAAGAGCCAGGCTTCCATTTTCTGTGGAAAACCAGAGACTCCCTTTCATTTTGTAAGCAAATGTTAACTGCTTTGCTACGAAAGCACAAAAGAAGGAAATCTGCTCTGTCCAAGGTGTCGCTTTCCGGCTGTTCCTGGAGGAGCTGATCCTACAGTGATGACAACCGGTCAGTTATTAAAGCAAAGTTCAAAATTGCTAGCTTGTTTCTGCCCGGTCTCGAACCAGGGACCTTTTGCGTGTTAGGCAAACATGATAACCACTACACTACAGAAACCATGACAAAGGTGTTAGTCGGCTCTTCCCTACAGTCTGCTGATGAGAAGAGCACATACTTAAACTTTTGTTCAGCATGGTTGAAATACCTAGTGTGGCATTGGTGGTATAGAGGTGAGCATAGCTGCCTTCCAAGCAGTTGACCCGGGTTCGATTCCCGGCCAATGCACGGATTCTAACTCGGAGCCTCTGGAGCTGCTTTATGGTAGTTGGCACAAAAAGAAGGAATCACCTACCTAAAAATTAATGGGTCAAGAGAATGTGCCATAGGCTTCTCTGCAGGCCTCCCACAACTCTTTCTGCTTCCAACTTGAATTCTTAGTGCTTCTTTGCTGTTTGTAAACACAGCATTATCCAACAGGGCACGTTTGACCCGTGAACAGGGACGAAAATGTTAGAAAATGCCTTCTCTCCGTGTCTGTCTTTTGTTAGCGACAAGCTAGCATGCAAACTGTGATGAGAGGTGTACATTTTCCGCAATCAGCCATCTATATAGTCAATGTTTTATATGTAATAAGCAAAAATGTCTATATGCTGATTGGTCTTAAGCAGCGTTGTCCAATCTTCAGCTTTTCGTTCCAATCTAGCAGGAGCCACACCTGATTCCAATTGTTGGATCCGCTGATCTTGGCTTTCAATAGACTAAAGTGTGGCTTCTGCTTGGTTAGAATGACAACCTGCAACCACACTGGCCCATTCTGGAGAAGACTGGACAACCCTGATCTAAAGCAAATAAAGACCGAGGTAAGTGCCACTTTGTGAGTTCTGAATCCGTCATGCCGACTCGACGTCACTCGATGAACAGGGAAGGAACTGGTAGATGAGAAGACTTCCCACTGTTGACGAATGGCGATTTCAAGTTGAGGGTGCGTTTGCTTTGCGTTTTCCCGCTTGGAGGTGGGGAATTACAAGTCGCAACCTCTTCTCAAGCGCATCATTACTCTTGTCTTCTTGATGAAGGAAAGAGCCAGGCTTCCACATTCAGTGGAAAAGCAGAGACTGCCCGTGATTTTGCAAGCAGCTGTTGTCTGCCTTGCTACAAAAGCTCAATGGAAGGGAAACCGCTCCCAGCCTTTTTCGGGCGTAGACCTCTTGCTGATAGGTGAACTTGGCGACCAGTACTTGCTGGAAAATTTTCCAGTCACGCACAGAGTCTTATTGAGCAACGAAAGAGCCAGGCTTCCATTTTCTGTGGAAAACCAGAGGCTCCCTTTCATTTTGTAAGCAAATGTTAACTGTTTTGCTACGAAAGCACAAAAGAAGGAAATCTGCTCTGTCCAAGGTGTCGCTTTCCGGCTGTTCCTGGAGGACCTGATCCTACAGTGATGAGTGTTAGGCAAACGTGATAACCACCACACTACAGAAACCATGACAGAGCTGCGCTTCGGCTCTTGCCTATGGTCTGCTGATGAGAAGAGCACATACTTAAACTTTTGTTCAGCAGAGTTGAATTGCCTAGCATGGCATTGGTGGTATAGAGGTGAGCATAGCTGCCTTCCAAGTAGTTGACCTGCGTTTGATTCCTGGCCAATGCACGGATTGTAACTCGGAGCTTCTGGAGCTACTTTATGGTAGTTGGCACAAAAGGAAGGAATCACCTACCTGAAAGTAAATGGGTCAACAGAATGTGCCATAGGCTTCTCTGCAGGCCTCCCACAACTCTTTCTGCTTCCCACTTGAATTCTTAGTGCTTCTTTGCTGTTTGTAAACACAGCATTATCCAACAGGGCACGTTTGACCCGTGAACAGGGGCGAAAATGTTAGAAAATGCCGTCTCTCCGTGTCTGTCTTTTGTTAGCGACAAGCTAGCATGCAAACTGTGATGAGAGGTGTACATTTTCCGCAATCAGCCATCTATATAGTCAATGTTTTATATTTAATAAGCAAATATGTCTATATGCTGATTGGTCTTAAGCAGCGTTGTCCAATCTTCAGCTTTTCGTTCCAATCTAGCAGGAGCCACACCCGATTCCAATTGTTGGATCCGCTGATCTTGACTTTCAATAGACTAAAGTGTGGCTTCTACTTGGTTAGAATGACAACCTGCAAAGACACTGGCCCAATCTGGAGAAGACTGGACAACCCTTATCTAATGCAAATAAAGACCGAGGTTAGTGCCACTTTGTGAGTTCTGAATCCGTCATGCCGACTCGACGTCACTCGATGAACAGGGAAGGAACTGGTAGATGAGAAGACTTCCCACTGTTGACGAATGGCGATTTCAAGTTGAGGGTGCGTTTGCTTTGCGTTTTCCCGCTTGGAGGTGGGGAATTACAAGTCGCAACCTCTTCTCAAGCGCATCATTACTCTTGTCTTCTTGATGAAGGAAAGAGCCAGGCTTCCACATTCAGTGGAAAAGCAGAGACTGCCCGTGATTTTGCAAGCAGCTGTTGTCTGCCTTGCTACAAAAGCTCAATGGAAGGGAAACCGCTCCCAGCCTTTTTCGGGCGTAGACCTCTTGCTGATAGGTGAACTTGGCGACCAGTACTTTATGGAAAATTTTCCAGTCACGCACAGAGTCTTATTGAGCAACGAAAGAGCCAGGCTTCCATTTTCTGTGGAAAACCAGAGACTCCCTTTCATTTTGTAAGCAAATGTTAACTGCTTTGCTACGAAAGCACAAAAGAAGGAAATCTGCTCTGTCCAAGGTGTCGCTTTGCGGCTGTTCCTGGAGGACCTGATCCTACAGTGATGAGTGTTAGGCAAACGTGATAACCACCACACTACAGAAACCATGACAGAGCGGCGCTTCGGCTCTTGCCTATGGTCTGCTGATGAGAAGAGCACATACTTAAACTTTTGTTCAGCAGAGTTGAATTGCCTAGCATGGCACTGGTGGTATAGAGGTGAGCATAGCTGCCTTCCAAGTAGTTGACCTGCGTTTGATTCCTGGCCAATGCACGGATTGTAACTCGGAGCTTCTGGAGCTACTTTATGGTAGTTGGCACAAAAGGAAGGAATCACCTACCTGAAAGTAAATGGGTCAACAGAATGTGCCATAGGCTTCTCTGCAGGCCTCCCACAACTCTTTCTGCTTCCCACTTGAATTCTTAGTGCTTCTTTGCTGTTTGTAAAGACAGCATTATCCAACAGGGCACGTTTGACCCGTGAACAGGGGCGAAAATGTTAGAAAATGCCGTCTCTCCGTGTCTGTCTTTTGTTAGCGACAAGCTAGCATGCAAACTGTGATGAGAGGTGTACATTTTCCACAATCAGCCATCTATATAGTCAATGTTTTATATTTAATAAGCAAATATGTCTATATGCTGATTGGTCTTAAGCAGCGTTGTCCAATCTTCAGCTTTTCGTTCCAATCTAGCAGGAGGCACACCTGATTCCAATTGTTGGATCCGCTGATCTTGGCTTTCAATAGACTAAAGTGTGGCTTCTGCTTGGTTAGAATGACAACCTGCAACCACACTGGCCCATTCTGGAGAAGACTGGACAACCCTTATCTAAAGCAAATAAAGACCGAGGTCAGTGCCACTTTGTGAGTTCTGAATCCGTCATGCCGACTCGACGTCACTCGGTGAACAGGGAAGGAACTGGTAGATGAGAAGACTTCCCACTGTTGACGAATGGCGATTTCAAGTTGAGGGTGCGTTTGCATTGCGTTTTCCGGCTTGGAGGTGGGGAATTACAAGTCGCAACCTCGTGTCAAGCGCATCAGTACTCTTGTCTTCTTGATGAAGGAAAGAGCCAGGCTTCCACATTCAGTGGAAAAGCAGAGATTGCCCGTGATATTGCAAGCAGCTGTTATCTGCCTTGCTACAAAAGCTCAATGGAAGGGAAACCGCTCCCAGCCTTTTTCGGGCGTAGACCTCTTGCTGATAGGTGAACTTGGCGACCAGTACTTTATGGAAAATTTTCCAGTCACGCACAGAGTCTTATTGAGCAACGAAAGAGCCAGGCTTCCATTTTCTGTGGAAAACCAGAGGCTCCCTTTCATTTTGTAAGCAAATGTTAACTGTTTTGCTACGAAAGCACAAAAGAAGGAAATCTGCTCTGTCCAAGGTGTCGCTTTGCGGCTGTTCCTGGAGGACCTGATCCTACAGTGATGAGTGTTAGGCAAACATGATAACCACCACACTACAGAAACCATGACAGAGCTGCGCTTCGGCTCTTGCCTATGGTCTGCTGATGAGAAGAGCACATACTTAAACTTTTGTTCAGCAGAGTTGAATTGCCTAGCATGGCATTGGTGGTATAGAGGTGAGCATAGCTGCCTTCCAAGTAGTTGACCTGCGTTTGATTCCTGGCCAATGCACGGATTGTAACTCGGAGCTTCTGGAGCTACTTTATGGTAGTTGGCACAAAAGGAAGGAATCACCTACCTGAAAGTAAATGGGTCAACAGAATGTGCCATAGGCTTCTCTGCAGGCCTCCCACAACTCTTTCTGCTTCCCACTTGAATTCTTAGTGCTTCTTTGCTGTTTGTAAACACAGCATTATCCAACAGGGCACGTTTGACCTGTGAACAGGGGCGAAAATGTTAGAAAATGCCGTCTCTCCGTGTCTGTCTTTTGTTAGCGACAAGCTAGCATGCAAACTGTGATGAGAGGTGTACATTTTCCGCAATCAGCCATCTATTTAGTCAATGTTTTATATGTAATAAGCAAAAATGTCTATATGCTGATTGGTCTTAAGCAGCGTTGTCCAATCTTCAGCTTTTCGTTCCAATCTAGCAGGAGCCACACCCGATTCCAATTGTTGGATCCGCTGATCTTGACTTTCAATAGACTAAGGTGTGGCTTCTACTTGGTTAGAATGACAACCTGCAAAGACACTGGCCCAATCTGGAGAAGACTGGACAACCCTTATCTAATGCAAATAAAGACCGAGGTCAGTGCCACTTTGTGAGTTCTGAATCCGTCATGCCGACTCGACGTCACTCGATGAACAGGGAAGGAACTGGTAGATGAGAAGACTTCCCACTGTTGACGAATGGCGATTTCAAGTTGAGGGTGCGTTTGCTTTGCGTTTTCCCGCTTGGAGGTGGGGAATTACAAGTCGCAACCTCTTCTCAAGCGCATCATTACTCTTGTCTTCTTGATGAAGGAAAGAGCCAGGCTTCCACATTCAGTGGAAAAGCAGAGACTGCCCGTGATTTTGCAAGCAGCTGTTGTCTGCCTTGCTACAAAAGCTCAATGGAAGGGAAACCGCTCCCAGCCTTTTTCGGGCGTAGACCTCTTGCTGATAGGTGAACTTGGCGACCAGTACTTTATGGAAAATTTTCCAGTCACGCACAGAGTCTTATTGAGCAACGAAAGAGCCAGGCTTCCATTTTCTGTGGAAAACCAGAGACTCCCTTTCATTTTGTAAGCAAATGTTAACTGCTTTGCTACGAAAGCACAAAAGAAGGAAATCTGCTCTGTCCAAGGTGTCGCTTTGCGGCTGTTCCTGGAGGACCTGATCCTACAGTGATGAGTGTTAGGCAAACGTGATAACCACCACACTACAGAAACCATGACAGAGCGGCGCTTCGGCTCTTGCCTATGGTCTGCTGATGAGAAGAGCACATACTTAAACTTTTGTTCAGCAGAGTTGAATTGCCTAGCATGGCACTGGTGGTATAGAGGTGAGCATAGCTGCCTTCCAAGTAGTTGACCTGCGTTTGATTCCTGGCCAATGCACGGATTGTAACTCGGAGCTTCTGGAGCTACTTTATGGTAGTTGGCACAAAAGGAAGGAATCACCTACCTGAAAGTAAATGGGTCAACAGAATGTGCCATAGGCTTCTCTGCAGGCCTCCCACAACTCTTTCTGCTTCCCACTTAAATTCTTAGTGCTTCTTTGCTGTTTGTAAAGACAGCATTATCCAACAGGGCACGTTTGACCCGTGAACAGGGGCGAAAATGTTAGAAAATGCCGTCTCTCCGTGTCTGTCTTTTGTTAGCGACAAGCTAGCATGCAAACTGTGATGAGAGGTGTACATTTTCCACAATCAGCCATCTATATAGTCAATGTTTTATATTTAATAAGCAAATATGTCTATATGCTGATTGGTCTTAAGCAGCGTTGTCCAATCTTCAGCTTTTCGTTCCAATCTAGCAGGAGGCACACCTGATTCCAATTGTTGGATCCGCTGATCTTGGCTTTCAATAGACTAAAGTGTGGCTTCTGCTTGGTTAGAATGACAACCTGCAACCACACTGGCCCATTCTGGAGAAGACTGGACAACCCTTATCTAAAGCAAATAAAGACCGAGGTCAGTGCCACTTTGTGAGTTCTGAATCCGTCATGCCGACTCGACGTCACTCGGTGAACAGGGAAGGAACTGGTAGATGAGAAGACTTCCCACTGTTGACGAATGGCGATTTCAAGTTGAGGGTGCGTTTGCATTGCGTTTTCCGGCTTGGAGGTGGGGAATTACAAGTCGCAACCTCGTGTCAAGCGCATCAGTACTCTTGTCTTCTTGATGAAGGAAAGAGCCAGGCTTCCACATTCAGTGGAAAAGCAGAGATTGCCCGTGATATTGCAAGCAGCTGTTATCTGCCTTGCTACAAAAGCTCAATGGAAGGGAAACCGCTCCCAGCCTTTTTCGGGCGTAGACCTCTTGCTGATAGGTGAACTTGGCGACCAGTACTTTATGGAAAATTTTCCAGTCACGCACAGAGTCTTATTGAGCAACGAAAGAGCCAGGCTTCCATTTTCTGTGGAAAACCAGAGGCTCCCTTTCATTTTGTAAGCAAATGTTAACTGTTTTGCTACGAAAGCACAAAAGAAGGAAATCTGCTCTGTCCAAGGTGTCGCTTTGCGGCTGTTCCTGGAGGACCTGATCCTACAGTGATGAGTGTTAGGCAAACGTGATAACCACCACACTACAGAAACCATGACAGAGCTGCGCTTCGGCTCTTGCCTATGGTCTGCTGATGAGAAGAGCACATACTTAAACTTTTGTTCAGCAGAGTTGAATTGCCTAGCATGGCATTGGTGGTATAGAGGTGAGCATAGCTGCCTTCCAAGTAGTTGACCTGCGTTTGATTCCTGGCCAATGCACGGATTGTAACTCGGAGCTTCTGGAGCTACTTTATGGTAGTTGGCACAAAAGGAAGGAATCACCTACCTGAAAGTAAATGGGTCAACAGAATGTGCCATAGGCTTCTCTGCAGGCCTCCCACAACTCTTTCTGCTTCCCACTTGAATTCTTAGTGCTTCTTTGCTGTTTGTAAACACAGCATTATCCAACAGGGCACGTTTGACCCGTGAACAGGGGCGAAAATGTTAGAAAATGCCGTCTCTCCGTGTCTGTCTTTTGTTAGCGACAAGCTAGCATGCAAACTGTGATGAGAGGTGTACATTTTCCACAATCAGCCATCTATATAGTCAATGTTTTATATTTTATAAGCAAATATGTCTATATGCTGATTGGTCTTAAGCAGCGTTGTCCAATCTTCAGCTTTTCGTTCCAATCTAGCAGGAGCCACACCTGATTCCAATTGTTGGATCCGCTGATCTTGGCTTTCAATAGACTAAAGTGTGGCTTCTGCTTGGTTAGAATGACAACCTGCAACCACACTGGCCCATTCTGGAGAAGACTGGACAACCCTTATCTAAAGCAAATAAAGACCGAGGTCAGTGCCACTTTGTGAGTTCTGAATCCGTCATGCCGACTCGACGTCACTCGGTGAACAGGGAAGGAACTGGTAGATGAGAAGACTTCCCACTGTTGACGAATGGCGATTTCAAGTTGAGGGTGCGTTTGCATTGCGTTTTCCGGCTTGGAGGTGGGGAATTACAAGTCGCAACCTCGTGTCAAGCGCATCAGTACTCTTGTCTTCTTGATGAAGGAAAGAGCCAGGCTTCCACATTCAGTGGAAAAGCAGAGATTGCCCGTGATATTGCAAGCAGCTGTTATCTGCCTTGCTACAAAAGCTCAATGGAAGGGAAACCGCTCCCAGCCTTTTTCGGGCGTAGACCTCTTGCTGATAGGTGAACTTGGCGACCAGTACTTTATGGAAAATTTTCCAGTCACGCACAGAGTCTTATTGAGCAACGAAAGAGCCAGGCTTCCATTTTCTGTGGAAAACCAGAGGCTCCCTTTCATTTTGTAAGCAAATGTTAACTGTTTTGCTACGAAAGCACAAAAGAAGGAAATCTGCTCTGTCCAAGGTGTCGCTTTGCGGCTGTTCCTGGAGGACCTGATCCTACAGTGATGAGTGTTAGGCAAACGTGATAACCACCACACTACAGAAACCATGACAGAGCTGCGCTTCGGCTCTTGCCTATGGTCTGCTGATGAGAAGAGCACATACTTAAACTTTTGTTCAGCAGAGTTGAATTGCCTAGCATGGCATTGGTGGTATAGAGGTGAGCATAGCTGCCTTCCAAGTAGTTGACCTGCGTTTGATTCCTGGCCAATGCACGGATTGTAACTCGGAGCTTCTGGAGCTACTTTATGGTAGTTGGCACAAAAGGAAGGAATCACCTACCTGAAAGTAAATGGGTCAACAGAATGTGCCATAGGCTTCTCTGCAGGCCTCCCACAACTCTTTCTGCTTCCCACTTGAATTCTTAGTGCTTCTTTGCTGTTTGTAAACACAGCATTATCCAACAGGGCACGTTTGACCCGTGAACAGGGGCGAAAATGTTAGAAAATGCCGTCTCTCCGTGTCTGTCTTTTGTTAGCGACAAGCTAGCATGCAAACTGTGATGAGAGGTGTACATTTTCCGCAATCAGCCATCTATATAGTCAATGTTTTATATGTAATAAGCAAAAATGTCTATATGCTGATTGGTCTTAAGCAGCGTTGTCCAATCTTCAGCTTTTCGTTCCAATCTAGCAGGAGCCACACCCGATTCCAATTGTTGGATCCGCTGATCTTGACTTTCAATAGACTAAAGTGTGGCTTCTACTTGGTTAGAATGACAACCTGCAAAGACACTGGCCCAATCTGGAGAAGACTGGACAACCCTTATCTAATGCAAATAAAGACCGAGGTCAGTGCCACTTTGTGAGTTCTGAATCCGTCATGCCGACTCGACGTCACTCGATGAACAGGGAAGGAACTGGTAGATGAGAAGACTTCCCACTGTTGACGAATGGCGATTTCAAGTTGAGGGTGCGTTTGCTTTGCGTTTTCCCGCTTGGAGGTGGGGAATTACAAGTCGCAACCTCTTCTCAAGCGCATCATTACTCTTGTCTTCTTGATGAAGGAAAGAGCCAGGCTTCCACATTCAGTGGAAAAGCAGAGACTGCCCGTGATTTTGCAAGCAGCTGTTGTCTGCCTTGCTACAAAAGCTCAATGGAAGGGAAACCGCTCCCAGCCTTTTTCGGGCGTAGACCTCTTGCTGATAGGTGAACTTGGCGACCAGTACTTTATGGAAAATTTTCCAGTCACGCACAGAGTCTTATTGAGCAACGAAAGAGCCAGGCTTCCATTTTCTGTGGAAAACCAGAGGCTCCCTTTCATTTTGTAAGCAAATGTTAACTGTTTTGCTACGAAAGCACAAAAGAAGGAAATCTGCTCTGTCCAAGGTGTCGCTTTCCGGCTGTTCCTGGAGGACCTGATCCTACAGTGATGAGTGTTAGGCAAACGTGATAACCACCACACTACAGAAACCATGACAGAGCTGCGCTTCGGCTCTTGCCTATGGTCTGCTGATGAGAAGAGCACATACTTAAACTTTTGTTCAGCAGAGTTGAATTGCCTAGCATGGCATTGGTGGTATAGAGGTGAGCATAGCTGCCTTCCAAGTAGTTGACCTGCGTTTGATTCCTGGCCAATGCACGGATTGTAACTCGGAGCTTCTGGAGCTACTTTATGGTAGTTGGCACAAAAGGAAGGAATCACCTACCTGAAAGTAAATGGGTCAACAGAATGTGCCATAGGCTTCTCTGCAGGCCTCCCACAACTCTTTCTGCTTCCCACTTGAATTCTTAGTGCTTCTTTGCTGTTTGTAAACACAGCATTATCCAACAGGGCACGTTTGACCCGTGAACAGGGGCGAAAATGTTAGAAAATGCCGTCTCTCCGTGTCTGTCTTTTGTTAGCGACAAGCTAGCATGCAAACTGTGATGAGAGGTGTACATTTTCCACAATCAGCCATCTATATAGTCAATGTTTTATATTTTATAAGCAAATATGTCTATATGCTGATTGGTCTTAAGCAGCGTTGTCCAATCTTCAGCTTTTCGTTCCAATCTAGCAGGAGCCACACCTGATTCCAATTGTTGGATCCGCTGATCTTGGCTTTCAATAGACTAAAGTGTGGCTTCTGCTTGGTTAGAATGACAACCTGCAACCACACTGGCCCATTCTGGAGAAGACTGGACAACCCTTATCTAAAGCAAATAAAGACCGAGGTCAGTGCCACTTTGTGAGTTCTGAATCCGTCATGCCGACTCGACGTCACTCGGTGAACAGGGAAGGAACTGGTAGATGAGAAGACTTCCCACTGTTGATGAATGGCGATTTCAAGTTGAGGGTGCGTTTGCATTGCGTTTTCCGGCTTGGAGGTGGGGAATTACAAGTCGCAACCTCGTGTCAAGCGCATCAGTACTCTTGTCTTCTTGATGAAGGAAAGAGCCAGGCTTCCACATTCAGTGGAAAAGCAGAGATTGCCCGTGATATTGCAAGCAGCTGTTATCTGCCTTGCTACAAAAGCTCAATGGAAGGGAAACCGCTCCCAGCCTTTTTCGGGCGTAGACCTCTTGCTGATAGGTGAACTTGGCGACCAGTACTTTATGGAAAATTTTCCAGTCACGCACAGAGTCTTATTGAGCAACGAAAGAGCCAGGCTTCCATTTTCTGTGGAAAACCAGAGGCTCCCTTTCATTTTGTAAGCAAATGTTAACTGTTTTGCTACGAAAGCACAAAAGAAGGAAATCTGCTCTGTCCAAGGTGTCGCTTTCCGGCTGTTCCTGGAGGACCTGATCCTACAGTGATGAGTGTTAGGCAAACGTGATAACCACCACACTACAGAAACCATGACAGAGCTGCACTTCGGCTCTTGCCTATGGTCTGCTGATGAGAAGAGCACATACTTAAACTTTTGTTCAGCAGAGTTGAATTGCCTAGCATGGCATTGGTGGTATAGAGGTGAGCATAGCTGCCTTCCAAGTAGTTGACCTGCGTTTGATTCCTGGCCAATGCACGGATTGTAACTCGGAGCTTCTGGAGCTACTTTATGGTAGTTGGCACAAAAGGAAGGAATCACCTACCTGAAAGTAAATGGGTCAACAGAATGTGC
The DNA here is from genome assembly GCF_001660625.3 of Ictalurus punctatus. NCBI lineage: Eukaryota > Metazoa > Chordata > Actinopteri > Siluriformes > Ictaluridae > Ictalurus > Ictalurus punctatus. The sequence continues at coordinate 2,682,726 of NW_026521086.1, forward strand.
CATAGGCTTCTCTGCAGGCCTCCCACAACTCTTTCTGCTTCCCACTTGAATTCTTAGTGCTTCTTTGCTGTTTGTAAACACAGCATTATCCAACAGGGCACGTTTGACCCGTGAACAGGGGCGAAAATGTTAGAAAATGCCGTCTCTCCGTGTCTGTCTTTTGTTAGCGACAAGCTAGCATGCAAACTGTGATGAGAGGTGTACATTTTCCACAATCAGCCATCTATATAGTCAATGTTTTATATTTTATAAGCAAATATGTCTATATGCTGATTGGTCTTAAGCAGCGTTGTCCAATCTTCAGCTTTTCGTTCCAATCTAGCAGGAGCCACACCTGATTCCAATTGTTGGATCCGCTGATCTTGGCTTTCAATAGACTAAAGTGTGGCTTCTGCTTGGTTAGAATGACAACCTGCAACCACACTGGCCCATTCTGGAGAAGACTGGACAACCCTTATCTAAAGCAAATAAAGACCGAGGTCAGTGCCACTTTGTGAGTTCTGAATCCGTCATGCCGACTCGACGTCACTCGGTGAACAGGGAAGGAACTGGTAGATGAGAAGACTTCCCACTGTTGACGAATGGCGATTTCAAGTTGAGGGTGCGTTTGCATTGCGTTTTCCGGCTTGGAGGTGGGGAATTACAAGTCGCAACCTCGTGTCAAGCGCATCAGTACTCTTGTCTTCTTGATGAAGGAAAGAGCCAGGCTTCCACATTCAGTGGAAAAGCAGAGATTGCCCGTGATATTGCAAGCAGCTGTTATCTGCCTTGCTACAAAAGCTCAATGGAAGGGAAACCGCTCCCAGCCTTTTTCGGGCGTAGACCTCTTGCTGATAGGTGAACTTGGCGACCAGTACTTTATGGAAAATTTTCCAGTCACGCACAGAGTCTTATTGAGCAACGAAAGAGCCAGGCTTCCATTTTCTGTGGAAAACCAGAGGCTCCCTTTCATTTTGTAAGCAAATGTTAACTGTTTTGCTACGAAAGCACAAAAGAAGGAAATCTGCTCTGTCCAAGGTGTCGCTTTGCGGCTGTTCCTGGAGGACCTGATCCTACAGTGATGAGTGTTAGGCAAACGTGATAACCACCACACTACAGAAACCATGACAGAGCTGCGCTTCGGCTCTTGCCTATGGTCTGCTGATGAGAAGAGCACATACTTAAACTTTTGTTCAGCAGAGTTGAATTGCCTAGCATGGCATTGGTGGTATAGAGGTGAGCATAGCTGCCTTCCAAGTAGTTGACCTGCGTTTGATTCCTGGCCAATGCACGGATTGTAACTCGGAGCTTCTGGAGCTACTTTATGGTAGTTGGCACAAAAGGAAGGAATCACCTACCTGAAAGTAAATGGGTCAACAGAATGTGCCATAGGCTTCTCTGCAGGCCTCCCACAACTCTTTCTGCTTCCCACTTGAATTCTTAGTGCTTCTTTGCTGTTTGTAAACACAGCATTATCCAACAGGGCACGTTTGACCCGTGAACAGGGGCGAAAATGTTAGAAAATGCCGTCTCTCCGTGTCTGTCTTTTGTTAGCGACAAGCTAGCATGCAAACTGTGATGAGAGGTGTACATTTTCCGCAATCAGCCATCTATATAGTCAATGTTTTATATGTAATAAGCAAAAATGTCTATATGCTGATTGGTCTTAAGCAGCGTTGTCCAATCTTCAGCTTTTCGTTCCAATCTAGCAGGAGCCACACCCGATTCCAATTGTTGGATCCGCTGATCTTGACTTTCAATAGACTAAAGTGTGGCTTCTACTTGGTTAGAATGACAACCTGCAAAGACACTGGCCCAATCTGGAGAAGACTGGACAACCCTTATCTAATGCAAATAAAGACCGAGGTCAGTGCCACTTTGTGAGTTCTGAATCCGTCATGCCGACTCGACGTCACTCGATGAACAGGGAAGGAACTGGTAGATGAGAAGACTTCCCACTGTTGACGAATGGCGATTTCAAGTTGAGGGTGCGTTTGCTTTGCGTTTTCCCGCTTGGAGGTGGGGAATTACAAGTCGCAACCTCTTCTCAAGCGCATCATTACTCTTGTCTTCTTGATGAAGGAAAGAGCCAGGCTTCCACATTCAGTGGAAAAGCAGAGACTGCCCGTGATTTTGCAAGCAGCTGTTGTCTGCCTTGCTACAAAAGCTCAATGGAAGGGAAACCGCTCCCAGCCTTTTTCGGGCGTAGACCTCTTGCTGATAGGTGAACTTGGCGACCAGTACTTTATGGAAAATTTTCCAGTCACGCACAGAGTCTTATTGAGCAACGAAAGAGCCAGGCTTCCATTTTCTGTGGAAAACCAGAGGCTCCCTTTCATTTTGTAAGCAAATGTTAACTGTTTTGCTACGAAAGCACAAAAGAAGGAAATCTGCTCTGTCCAAGGTGTCGCTTTGCGGCTGTTCCTGGAGGACCTGATCCTACAGTGATGAGTGTTAGGCAAACGTGATAACCACCACACTACAGAAACCATGACAGAGCTGCGCTTCGGCTCTTGCCTATGGTCTGCTGATGAGAAGAGCACATACTTAAACTTTTGTTCAGCAGAGTTGAATTGCCTAGCATGGCATTGGTGGTATAGAGGTGAGCATAGCTGCCTTCCAAGTAGTTGACCTGCGTTTGATTCCTGGCCAATGCACGGATTGTAACTCGGAGCTTCTGGAGCTACTTTATGGTAGTTGGCACAAAAGGAAGGAATCACCTACCTGAAAGTAAATGGGTCAACAGAATGTGCCATAGGCTTCTCTGCAGGCCTCCCACAACTCTTTCTGCTTCCCACTTGAATTCTTAGTGCTTCTTTGCTGTTTGTAAACACAGCATTATCCAACAGGGCACGTTTGACCCGTGAACAGGGGCGAAAATGTTAGAAAATGCCGTCTCTCCGTGTCTGTCTTTTGTTAGCGACAAGCTAGCATGCAAACTGTGATGAGAGGTGTACATTTTCCACAATCAGCCATCTATATAGTCAATGTTTTATATTTTATAAGCAAATATGTCTATATGCTGATTGGTCTTAAGCAGCGTTGTCCAATCTTCAGCTTTTCGTTCCAATCTAGCAGGAGCCACACCTGATTCCAATTGTTGGATCCGCTGATCTTGGCTTTCAATAGACTAAAGTGTGGCTTCTGCTTGGTTAGAATGACAACCTGCAACCACACTGGCCCATTCTGGAGAAGACTGGACAACCCTTATCTAAAGCAAATAAAGACCGAGGTCAGTGCCACTTTGTGAGTTCTGAATCCGTCATGCCGACTCGACGTCACTCGGTGAACAGGGAAGGAACTGGTAGATGAGAAGACTTCCCACTGTTGACGAATGGCGATTTCAAGTTGAGGGTGCGTTTGCATTGCGTTTTCCGGCTTGGAGGTGGGGAATTACAAGTCGCAACCTCGTGTCAAGCGCATCAGTACTCTTGTCTTCTTGATGAAGGAAAGAGCCAGGCTTCCACATTCAGTGGAAAAGCAGAGATTGCCCGTGATATTGCAAGCAGCTGTTATCTGCCTTGCTACAAAAGCTCAATGGAAGGGAAACCGCTCCCAGCCTTTTTCGGGCGTAGACCTCTTGCTGATAGGTGAACTTGGCGACCAGTACTTTATGGAAAATTTTCCAGTCACGCACAGAGTCTTATTGAGCAACGAAAGAGCCAGGCTTCCATTTTCTGTGGAAAACCAGAGGCTCCCTTTCATTTTGTAAGCAAATGTTAACTGTTTTGCTACGAAAGCACAAAAGAAGGAAATCTGCTCTGTCCAAGGTGTCGCTTTGCGGCTGTTCCTGGAGGACCTGATCCTACAGTGATGAGTGTTAGGCAAACGTGATAACCACCACACTACAGAAACCATGACAGAGCTGCGCTTCGGCTCTTGCCTATGGTCTGCTGATGAGAAGAGCACATACTTAAACTTTTGTTCAGCAGAGTTGAATTGCCTAGCATGGCATTGGTGGTATAGAGGTGAGCATAGCTGCCTTCCAAGTAGTTGACCTGCGTTTGATTCCTGGCCAATGCACGGATTGTAACTCGGAGCTTCTGGAGCTACTTTATGGTAGTTGGCACAAAAGGAAGGAATCACCTACCTGAAAGTAAATGGGTCAACAGAATGTGCCATAGGCTTCTCTGCAGGCCTCCCACAACTCTTTCTGCTTCCCACTTGAATTCTTAGTGCTTCTTTGCTGTTTGTAAACACAGCATTATCCAACAGGGCACGTTTGACCCGTGAACAGGGGCGAAAATGTTAGAAAATGCCGTCTCTCCGTGTCTGTCTTTTGTTAGCGACAAGCTAGCATGCAAACTGTGATGAGAGGTGTACATTTTCCGCAATCAGCCATCTATATAGTCAATGTTTTATATGTAATAAGCAAAAATGTCTATATGCTGATTGGTCTTAAGCAGCGTTGTCCAATCTTCAGCTTTTCGTTCCAATCTAGCAGGAGCCACACCCGATTCCAATTGTTGGATCCGCTGATCTTGACTTTCAATAGACTAAAGTGTGGCTTCTACTTGGTTAGAATGACAACCTGCAAAGACACTGGCCCAATCTGGAGAAGACTGGACAACCCTTATCTAATGCAAATAAAGACCGAGGTCAGTGCCACTTTGTGAGTTCTGAATCCGTCATGCCGACTCGACGTCACTCGATGAACAGGGAAGGAACTGGTAGATGAGAAGACTTCCCACTGTTGACGAATGGCGATTTCAAGTTGAGGGTGCGTTTGCTTTGCGTTTTCCCGCTTGGAGGTGGGGAATTACAAGTCGCAACCTCTTCTCAAGCGCATCATTACTCTTGTCTTCTTGATGAAGGAAAGAGCCAGGCTTCCACATTCAGTGGAAAAGCAGAGACTGCCCGTGATTTTGCAAGCAGCTGTTGTCTGCCTTGCTACAAAAGCTCAATGGAAGGGAAACCGCTCCCAGCCTTTTTCGGGCGTAGACCTCTTGCTGATAGGTGAACTTGGCGACCAGTACTTTATGGAAAATTTTCCAGTCACGCACAGAGTCTTATTGAGCAACGAAAGAGCCAGGCTTCCATTTTCTGTGGAAAACCAGAGGCTCCCTTTCATTTTGTAAGCAAATGTTAACTGTTTTGCTACGAAAGCACAAAAGAAGGAAATCTGCTCTGTCCAAGGTGTCGCTTTCCGGCTGTTCCTGGAGGACCTGATCCTACAGTGATGAGTGTTAGGCAAACGTGATAACCACCACACTACAGAAACCATGACAGAGCTGCGCTTCGGCTCTTGCCTATGGTCTGCTGATGAGAAGAGCACATACTTAAACTTTTGTTCAGCAGAGTTGAATTGCCTAGCATGGCACTGGTGGTATAGAGGTGAGCATAGCTGCCTTCCAAGTAGTTGACCTGCGTTTGATTCCTGGCCAATGCACGGATTGTAACTCGGAGCTTCTGGAGCTACTTTATGGTAGTTGGCACAAAAGGAAGGAATCACCTACCTGAAAGTAAATGGGTCAACAGAATGTGCCATAGGCTTCTCTGCAGGCCTCCCACAACTCTTTCTGCTTCCCACTTGAATTCTTAGTGCTTCTTTGCTGTTTGTAAACACAGCATTATCCAACAGGGCACGTTTGACCCGTGAACAGGGGCGAAAATGTTAGAAAATGCCGTCTCTCCGTGTCTGTCATTTGTTAGCGACAAGCTAGCATGCAAACTGTGATGAGAGGTGTACATTTTCCACAATCAGCCATCTATATAGTCAATGTTTTATATTTTATAAGCAAAAATGTCTATATGCTGATTGGTCTTAAGCAGCGTTGTCCAATCTTCAGCTTTTCGTTCCAATCTAGCAGGAGCCACACCCGATTCCAATTGTTGGATCCGCTGATCTTGACTTTCAATAGACTAAAGTGTGGCTTCTACTTGGTTAGAATGACAACCTGCAAAGACACTGGCCCAATCTGGAGAAGACTGGACAACCCTTATCTAATGCAAATAAAGACCGAGGTCAGTGCCACTTTGTGAGTTCTGAATCCGTCATGCCGACTCGACGTCACTCGATGAACAGGGAAGGAACTGGTAGATGAGAAGACTTCCCACTGTTGACGAATGGCGATTTCAAGTTGAGGGTGCGTTTGCTTTGCGTTTTCCCGCTTGGAGGTGGGGAATTACAAGTCGCAACCTCTTCTCAAGCGCATCATTACTCTTGTCTTCTTGATGAAGGAAAGAGCCAGGCTTCCACATTCAGTGGAAAAGCAGAGACTGCCCGTGATTTTGCAAGCAGCTGTTGTCTGCCTTGCTACAAAAGCTCAATGGAAGGGAAACCGCTCCCAGCCTTTTTCGGGCGTAGACCTCTTGCTGATAGGTGAACTTGGCGACCAGTACTTTATGGAAAATTTTCCAGTCACGCACAGAGTCTTATTGAGCAACGAAAGAGCCAGGCTTCCATTTTCTGTGGAAAACCAGAGACTCCCTTTCATTTTGTAAGCAAATGTTAACTGCTTTGCTACGAAAGCACAAAAGAAGGAAATCTGCTCTGTCCAAGGTGTCGCTTTGCGGCTGTTCCTGGAGGACCTGATCCTACAGTGATGAGTGTTAGGCAAACGTGATAACCACCACACTACAGAAACCATGACAGAGCGGCGCTTCGGCTCTTGCCTATGGTCTGCTGATGAGAAGAGCACATACTTAAACTTTTGTTCAGCAGAGTTGAATTGCCTAGCATGGCACTGGTGGTATAGAGGTGAGCATAGCTGCCTTCCAAGTAGTTGACCTGCGTTTGATTCCTGGCCAATGCACGGATTGTAACTCGGAGCTTCTGGAGCTACTTTATGGTAGTTGGCACAAAAGGAAGGAATCACCTACCTGAAAGTAAATGGGTCAACAGAATGTGCCATAGGCTTCTCTGCAGGCCTCCCACAACTCTTTCTGCTTCCCACTTGAATTCTTAGTGCTTCTTTGCTGTTTGTAAACACAGCATTATCCAACAGGGCACGTTTGACCTGTGAACAGGGGCGAAAATGTTAGAAAATGCCGTCTCTCCGTGTCTGTCTTTTGTTAGCGACAAGCTAGCATGCAAACTGTGATGAGAGGTGTACATTTTCCGCAATCAGCCATCTATTTAGTCAATGTTTTATATGTAATAAGCAAAAATGTCTATATGCTGATTGGTCTTAAGCAGCGTTGTCCAATCTTCAGCTTTTCGTTCCAATCTAGCAGGAGCCACACCCGATTCCAATTGTTGGATCCGCTGATCTTGACTTTCAATAGACTAAAGTGTGGCTTCTACTTGGTTAGAATGACAACCTGCAAAGACACTGGCCCAATCTGGAGAAGACTGGACAACCCTTATCTAATGCAAATAAAGACCGAGGTCAGTGCCACTTTGTGAGTTCTGAATCCGTCATGCCGACTCGACGTCACTCGATGAACAGGGAAGGAACTGGTAGATGAGAAGACTTCCCACTGTTGACGAATGGCGATTTCAAGTTGAGGGTGCGTTTGCTTTGCGTTTTCCCGCTTGGAGGTGGGGAATTACAAGTCGCAACCTCTTCTCAAGCGCATCATTACTCTTGTCTTCTTGATGAAGGAAAGAGCCAGGCTTCCACATTCAGTGGAAAAGCAGAGACTGCCCGTGATTTTGCAAGCAGCTGTTGTCTGCCTTGCTACAAAAGCTCAATGGAAGGGAAACCGCTCCCAGCCTTTTTCGGGCGTAGACCTCTTGCTGATAGGTGAACTTGGCGACCAGTACTTTATGGAAAATTTTCCAGTCACGCACAGAGTCTTATTGAGCAACGAAAGAGCCAGGCTTCCATTTTCTGTGGAAAACCAGAGACTTCCTTTCATTTTGTAAGCAAATGTTAACTGCTTTGCTACGAAAGCACAAAAGAAGGAAATCTGCTCTGTCCAAGGTGTCGCTTTGCGGCTGTTCCTGGAGGACCTGATCCTACAGTGATGAGTGTTAGGCAAACGTGATAACCACCACACTACAGAAACCATGACAGAGCGGCGCTTCGGCTCTTGCCTATGGTCTGCTGATGAGAAGAGCACATACTTAAACTTTTGTTCAGCAGAGTTGAATTGCCTAGCATGGCACTGGTGTATAGAGGTGAGCATAGCTGCCTTCCAAGTAGTTGACCTGCGTTTGATTCCTGGCCAATGCACGGATTGTAACTCGGAGCTTCTGGAGCTACTTTATGGTAGTTGGCACAAAAGGAAGGAATCACCTACCTGAAAGTAAATGGGTCAACAGAATGTGCCATAGGCTTCTCTGCAGGCCTCCCACAACTCTTTCTGCTTCCCACTTGAATTCTTAGTGCTTCTTTGCTGTTTGTAAAGACAGCATTATCCAACAGGGCACGTTTGACCCGTGAACAGGGGCGAAAATGTTAGAAAATGCCGTCTCTCCGTGTCTGTCTTTTGTTAGCGACAAGCTAGCATGCAAACTGTGATGAGAGGTGTACATTTTCCACAATCAGCCATCTATATAGTCAATGTTTTATATTTAATAAGCAAATATGTCTATATGCTGATTGGTCTTAAGCAGCGTTGTCCAATCTTCAGCTTTTCGTTCCAATCTAGCAGGAGGCACACCTGATTCCAATTGTTGGATCCGCTGATCTTGGCTTTCAATAGACTAAAGTGTGGCTTCTGCTTGGTTAGAATGACAACCTGCAACCACACTGGCCCATTCTGGAGAAGACTGGACAACCCTTATCTAAAGCAAATAAAGACCGAGGTCAGTGCCACTTTGTGAGTTCTGAATCCGTCATGCCGACTCGACGTCACTCGGTGAACAGGGAAGGAACTGGTAGATGAGAAGACTTCCCACTGTTGATGAATGGCGATTTCAAGTTGAGGGTGCGTTTGCATTGCGTTTTCCGGCTTGGAGGTGGGGAATTACAAGTCGCAACCTCGTGTCAAGCGCATCAGTACTCTTGTCTTCTTGATGAAGGAAAGAGCCAGGCTTCCACATTCAGTGGAAAAGCAGAGACTGCCCGTGATATTGCAAGCAGCTGTTATCTGCCTTGCTACAAAAGCTCAATGGAAGGGAAACCGCTCCCAGCCTTTTTCGGGCGTAGACCTCTTGCTGATAGGTGAACTTGGCGACCAGTACTTTATGGAAAATTTTCCAGTCACGCACAGAGTCTTATTGAGCAACGAAAGAGCCAGGCTTCCATTTTCTGTGGAAAACCAGAGACTCCCTTTCATTTTGTAAGCAAATGTTAACTGCTTTGCTACAAAAGCACAAAAGAAGGAAATCTGCTGTTGTGGATAAAAAATGTCATAAAATAAACATAAGGGAGAAGAAGGAAAAACGGGCACCTAGACACATAGAAGCGGGATTAGGCGGACATTGACAGATTGGAATTACGAGCAATTTAAGAGCAGTAATAGTAAAAAAAAAGTCAAAAAGAAGTGTACGAGCTGAGGAGTGCTAAAAACACACACACACACACTCGTGCAGTCAAGGGCGGGCAAGTAGACACAACATACATAAACACACACTCTCTCTTCCTCATACACACACATGAATAACTTTAATAATATCTTATAGTAATAGAGAAACTCTATAAAAAACAGAATAGTAGGATATGCAGGACAGTAGAACTGTAATGATATTAAGAAGTTGGAAGTACAGTAAACCGCTTTTCAAGTAGTATAAATATATATAAACTAAGAAATATAGTGCAAATATGAAAATAAATTATAAACGAGAAATACAGGAAAAAAAGGAAAATATAACTTACTCATGATTCAGATGGTGAAGATTCTCGTCTCGCAAGGAAAGCCTTAATTTTTAGAGAACCATGAAGAAAGCCAGTTATAAGGGTGGCTGCCCCCCCCCTCGAGATAACGATAAGACCAAGGTCCCTCCCGGTTGTTTAGTCGTCTTGCTTACGTCATTTTTTTAACCTAGGGAATTGAGAATCCTGGTTTTTGACAACCTAGGTAAATGAGAATCCTGGTTTTTGACAACCTAGGTAAATGAGAATCCTGGTTTTTGACAACCTAGGTAACTAGAAACTCTGGGTTTTTGTTTCCTGGGTTGTTGGAAATGCCTGGGTTCTGATTTTATGTGTAAATTAAAATCCCTGGTTTCAATTCTATGGGTACGTTAAATAGGCCTTTTCTGGAAACCTATGGGTTATCTAGTGTGTAAATACAGTATAAATACTGGAGCTTAAGCTCAGGATATGGGGATCACTTCTGAGAATTCTCATCGGTGTGGATCTCGTGTGGTGGAATGAAACAATAAAGCTGGACCCTTGCTTCTTCTCACTCACGGCTGGTGTATTTTTTCTATCTCCAACTGGTCTCAGAGGTAGATGTGAGTATTGGCTTCTAAGTTGAATTTTAAATGTTTTTGGGTAATAGGCTAAATTCGAACCAACATTTGGCACCCCAGATGGGACTGGGCTAAGATCTATATGTCTGGAATCTCTTCCGTGGGACTTCGCTCTCTAAGCAACAGACAGGCCGTATAGGAAAAGGCATTGCAGACGCCTGTTATGTCAAAGCTCTGTTTTAGTGGTCTGTTGTTACGATTGAGAAGCCCCGGGGTGGGAAGAAAGACTAAGTGGGTCTCCAAAAGAACCTGGAGTGAGTGAGAAGAGGTAAGAGAAGTGTAGATTGTAGAATGTACTTTTTATAATTGTAATAAAGAAATGGTATATGTGTTGTGTGAGTGAAATTCCTGCAATACCGCTGGAGGAAGGGAAAAAAGGTAGAAAAAAGAGTAGAGAAATAGAGAAGTACTCCAGGGCTGGATAGAAAGCAGGTGGAAAATGAGGCCTCAGACCCCAGATACCGGCTACTAGACTAGACTAGCAGTCTAGTGGCGGCTGCATTGGTGGGGACCCCTAATACCGCTGGAAAAGGATTAGATAAAAGATAGATAGATTAGATTCCAGGGCTGGATAGAGAGGGGAATAAATCCTGGGCCCAGGTCCGGGTCGTGCAATACAGCATGCCCGGTGTATGAATGGAATATGTACTAACAAATGTGTGTGCTTAAAATATATGTGCTTAGAATATGAGTGTGGTGTGAGAGCGTGTAAGTTTTGGAGACAGGGAAAAAGTATTTATTAGTGCTCTGAACAAGAGCTCCATACATTAGACGCTTGATAAGATTTAGGGAAAAAGAAAAAAGGGAAAAAAAGAAAAAAGGGAGAATAATAATAATAATTTTTTTTGAAAAAGTTGTATTTAATTTATGTGACTGTAAGCTTCATACATACGGAGCTGGTGTGAAGGCGTTTTATATTCTGAGACCACAATGGTGTGTATGTAATAACTAAATATGTGTAAGAGAGTGTGTGACACAATGTGTATATGAGTGTGCCGATGTTGTTGATAGAAAGGGGTGTATGTGTGTGTTCCTATCTGTTCTTATCTGCGCAAGCAGGCCTGTCTTCTGTGTGGAAAGGAAAAAAGGAAAAGAAGAAAAATGTGTGTGTGTGCGCACTTCAGATTGAGCTGACTAATATAGAACAGTGTGAGATTTTTGTTTTTAAATTTGTTTTAATGTTTTGAATCTGATATGGACTTTCTGTGAGTCGGGTGTGACTGTGTGTATTATAACTTTATTGGTATCAATAACTGCTGTTTTAAAAACTGGAGGAGCATGCAAGAATTGTAAACAAAAAAAAATTAAAAAAAAAACATTTCTTTTTTTCTTTTTTTTAAAAATATTTTAGGCATCTGTCAGACTGCCCATTGGGTGAATAAGAACTTCCAGACCAGTAATATATAACAAAATTGTTGAGAAATCAGGGAGTCAGTCCATTGGGACCTTTTCATTTATATTCCATAAATTATGAAGGTGTTGTTCAGTTAAATGACGAATAATAATACAATTTAATTTTTGTTTAATTACCCAAAATTGGGTAATGTTGAATAGGTAAATATTATGTCTAAGAATATTGTAAACATGTAAGAATTGTCTGTTGTGTGAGGCTGTGTGAATTACCTAAAGTTAAACTTAAAACTTATGAGTAATTGAATCATTTAACTTAATTAATTAATCATCATAAGTAAATTGAATGTATGTACTCTGAGTGTATGTGAGTCCCTAGGGAGGCTGGCTGGGCCAAGTACGGACGGAAGGGAAAAGCGGGCATAAATCGGTACGAGATAGGCTAAGCAGGCGGGAACAACGGACAAGGTAGGAGGAAAACATTTGGCTGTGAGGCATAACTTAGTGGATTTAGGGGGTGTGTGCGACCGACTCTAAGGGCTGAGAGGTGTGAGACACGACCAGAGTTATGGCTGAATGTAAGAAAAAGATGAGCCCGATAGAGAGGGTGATAAGCAAACACTGTACAGATGAGAAGGACATTAGACATTATTGTAAAAAATGGAGTGAGAAGACAAGTGGTGAGTGGAAATGGCCCGAGGAAGGTACTTTTGATGAACAGCTATGCCAGATAATGAAAGAGAGATTAGTTGTATGGAATGAACAGAAAAAAGGCTTGAGAGTGAGGGAGAAATGTGTGAAGACAGAGAAGATAGTGGACTGGTTTGTGGAGGCAGGGAAAGAAGAGAAGGAGAAGGATAGGCGGCAGAGAGAACGAGCAGAGGCGGTGATACGGAAGAAAGAAGAAAGGGAAGCAAGCCTAGGAAAAAAGATAAAAGAAGCCATTCAGGAGGAATTGGCCGAGGCCCCGCCCTCATATAATCCTCAGTACCGCCCTCCAGTGAGACCTGTCGGAAGTGCCCCACCCGCCGGGCTCTACATGATGCAAGACCTGGAAGACAGAGAAGATGAATGGAAGGAAACTAAGGTGGACATAAAGGGAACATTCACCGGATACCAAAGAATGAGGCATCGCATGCGGGAGGATGGAGAACGTATCAAAATGGAAGAAGGAGCTGCCGGATACGAGGATAGAACCCCGGTCGAGAGCGAAAGCCCACGGCTGGACCTCCCACAGGTAGGCAACAAGGAGAGGGACAGGGAACTACAGGAGTATATGAAAAACTGGACCCGCACTCCGGGGTGGCCGGAGCACAGGGAGATTCCCCCCAGCACTAGCACCCCGAGGCCAGGGTCACGGCCGATGGTGCACAAGCAAAAAGACAAGGAACTGGAGGAAATACAGGAGCAGGAGGGGCATGGGACCATGGGCAATCAAGAAAGTTGTCGGAGCGAGAGAGGGCACGAGGGTGGAAACGGAGCACGAGGGGCTCCACATACCAAAAGAGGAGGAAAAAGTGAGCCGAGAGACAATGTGGGGCGGATGGTCCGTATAGAGGGGGATGTGGTGCTCTCCCCATATGCTGTCGAGGAGGATAAGGAATTGGAGGGCAGGATTCGACGGCTAGAGGACGGGATATCATACGGAGTGGGTAAAATGGATGAATTGAAAAATCTCGCAGGTCAAGCGTTCCAAATGGCGACTGCTGTGAAGAATAAGTATGCGCACAAGCCGCGTTTGGGAGAGTCAAAATCACAAAGGTCGAGAAGAGCACTGAACCAGTCAGCAGGAAAACATGTGAAAAGCCTGAGTAAGGCCTCAAAAGTCCTAATATATCACCAGCAGAAGAAGAAGCAAGTAAGTTCAGACATGGAACTGGACGACCAAGTGGGGACTGAGAGCGAGGGGACTGAAACAGACAACGAAGGAAAAGTTGAACAAGAAGTCAATGAGGAGGAGGACTTGGACGATTTGAAGCTTAGAGGAGCTAGAACACTACGGAACAGGGAAAGCCTGACGCCCCCAGTGAGATTCGAACCTGGTGTCACAGCGTGCTTGGCACATGCCCGCTCCCAGTCGGAGCCCAGCCTTACTCAGATGCCCCTCATGGTTAAAGGAAAAGCCCTACATTATGCACCCTGGAGTTTCATGGACCTAACAGGCCTGATCCAACGATTACCCAACATGTGTGAAGGGGGGCAGAAATGGATTACACAGTTTGAGGAAAAAACATCAGGACAGCACCTGGCGATAGGCGATATCAAAGCCATTCTCTGCCAAACAGTGGGCAAGGGACGGGCTGAAGAAATTTTCGATGGGGCAGAACACAGGGATTTGATAGATGACCCCAAGGCTGATGCCATCCCGTTTGGCCTATACCGACAAGAAATATGGGATGCTGTGAGGAGTATGTATCCGGCTAAGATGGACCCTGGGAAGCTTGAAAATATAAAACTGAAAGACGAAGAAAACGTGATAACCTTCATACAAAAGTTTCAAGATAAATGGAGGGATGAAACGGGTGCCAAATGGGACGATTCAGTGGCAAGTGTGGGACTGTTCAAACTGCTATTGAAGAAGGCTCTCCCTGGCGAGGTACAGAAGAAGTTAGAGGAAGTGGTGGGGCTCAACGCAATGGAATGGGCTTCATTTCTGGCACATGTGACCCATCACGTGGAGCAACACAGGAAGCTGAAAAAAGAAGCTAAAGATGCTATTGAAACCCTAATGAGCCAACTCTATAAAGCACAGCTCGGCGAACTGACCAGGACTAAACAGGAAGAGAAGGAACGGAGGAGGGAGCACATTAAACAAGCGGCAGTGATGGTGCCCCATCCACAAGCGTCAGCCCCAGCACAGGCTGACCCTATGCTGTTGGCCAATGGATACCAGGCCCACCCACAACAGCAAGTCCCACACATAACTGCTATGCTGCACCCCGACCAGATGGATTACATATATCATATGAGGGCCCCCATGCACCCGGGAATGCCACCTGCCTGGAGGAGGGGACGAGGATACGGACGGGGTCGAGTTTTGCCAAGGCCAGATATGGCAACTGAAGGGTGTTGGGGATGCGGTGATCCTAGCCACTTCAGGAGAAATTGTCCACGTGTCCCACGACCAACTTGGGGAGACCGCGTGGATAGGGCTGAAAGAAGAGGTCTTGGACCGAGAGCACCGGAGAGCTATGGAATGCCACCTCGGTGTCAACCGCTACCCCCAGTACCCCAAGGTGGCCCCATGTATGGCCCCTATGGGGAGCCGGGACCCAGCCAGAGTTGAGGAGGCCGAGAGAAGCCCGGGGGGGAGCTCATGCAGTGCCTCACCACACTGCATCCAGAACAAGAGCCAACTGTTACAGTGACGATCGGAAACACCTTGCAAGCGCCTTTTATGATCGACACTGGAGCTACATATTCAAGTATAGGGAAAGAAGGTTCACAGCTCCCCCTCACCTGTAAGGCTATTCAAACTATGGGCTTCTCAGGAAAAATACAGACCTTACGATTCACCGAGCCTCAAGAACTATCTCTGGATGGTGTGACAATACAAGCACCCCTGTTATATTCGCCAGGAGCGCCTGTTAACCTACTGGGACGTGATGCTCTGTGTAAGTTGGGAGCTCAGATACAGTGCGAAGCGACTGGGATTTGGGTGACGTTCCCCAAATCAATATCCACACAATTCCTACTGTTGCACGAGCCACCTAGCACCGCCCGTAATGTGAGGATGGTATACTGGCTAGAGATGTCCGATCCAGCTAACTCGGAACTCTGGCACAGATACGCAGAATGGAAACCATGGTTACAGTACATGCGGCCCGAGTGCACCGAAGTGGAGGCCCCTTTATATTGCACTATTAAAAATGATGACGGTGGACGAGACCAGGAATATGCTCAGCTTTGGGAGGACATGGAACAGGGACAAGTAATGGACATTAAAACCATGGAAATAATAAGCGGCCCACAGGGAGTGGCGGCTATTATAAAGCTCCCAGATAGAATCGCTAACTGTTATCAGCTGGAAGGGACAGCGCCCCATGTCACACTCATGGTCACCAAAGGCCTGGAACGGGAAGAGGTAGAGCCAATGATAGGGCAGGCAAAAGAAGTACAAGAGTGGAAGCCAACTACCAATCCATCCTTGCACAAGTCGCCTGATGGAAAGTTTGTGCGAATCTCAGTAAAAGCAATTGATACCACCGTGGCCACTAGTGTCTGCATATGCACGAACACGGACCGGAGTGGTTTACAAATGGCAGTTAAGGCAGCAAAAGATCAGGACAATGAGGAAATACTGAAAACTATTCCAGAACAGCTATGGACAAAACATCCGGCCGACGTAGGGTTGGTTAAATCCGCCGACCTAGCTCAAATTAAGGTAAAAGAGAATGCAAGGTTGCCCTACCAGAAACAGTATCCGTTGTCAGTGCAAGCTAGAGAAGGCATACGGCCCACAATACACGGATTGGTAGAGGCTGGAGTTCTAATCTCCACGCGAAGTCAGTGCAATACCCCCATTTTTCCAGTTAGAAAACCTGACTCAGAGAAGTGGAGGCTAGTACATGATTTGCGTGCTATTAACCAAATTGTGATACCGGAAACACCAGTAGTGCCAGACCCACACACCCTATTGTCGAACATTCCAGAAGGGACCAAATGGTATACTGTCATAGATTTATGCTCAGCATTTTTTAGCGTGCCACTGCACCCAGACTCACAGCATTTGTTTGCTTTCACGTACGAAGGGCAGCAGTACACATACACTAGACTTCCGCAGGGATACTGTGAAAGCCCATCCATATTTAATCAGGTACTGGCTCAAGACCTCTCAGCCCTGGAGTGCCGTAGCACCATCTTGCAATATGTCGACGACCTTTTGATTTGTAGTGCGTCCAAAGAGCAATGCCAGCACGACTCTCTAAAGGTTCTAAGAATGTTGGCCGAAAATGGCCACAAAGTAAGTAAAGAAAAGTTGCAATTTTGTAGACAAAAGGTGGAATACCTAGGTCGTGTGTTAGAGGGAGAAAGCCGTACTATAGCACCAAAGCATGTAGAGGCCATACGCAAGGCCCCACAGCCAACCACCGTGCGACAGATGTTGGCATTTCTAGGAATGGCGGGGTTCAGTCGTCCATGGATATGTGAGTTCGCGCTAAGGGTCCAACCATTACGGGATATGATTAAGGCAGCAGACCAATCACAGCCAAATGCCCCCCTCGTCTGGACTCCTGAAGCTCTAGCTGCACTCGCAGATATTAAAATGGCCTTAATGACCGCTCCTGCATTGGCTAACCCAGATTATAGCAAACCTTTTCACCTCTATGTATCCGAAAGAAAGGGGTACGCATCGGCCGTCCTAACTCAGCAGCAACAAGGGATGGGGAAACAGGCCATCTCCTATTACAGCACGGCTCTTGATAACGTGGAAAAAGGGATGCCCCCCTGTTATCGGTCTTTGGCAGCGGCCGCATTTGCATATCAGAAAGCGTCCTCAATCACCATGGGGCACCCAGTTACATTATATACGACCCATGCACTGCATGCGCTCCTAACGAGTCAGACCTTTGTGATAACGAACTCCCGTCGAACAGGATATGACTCCATTCTGTCAGCCCCGGAGCTCACCATAGAACGGTGCACCACGGTGAATCCGGCCGATAAACTGGTAACCCCGATAGATGGTGTACCCCATGAGTGCGTAGCGGTATCAGAGATATTTTTGAAAGCGCGTTCAGATTTGGATAACTGCCCTATTGATAATGCTAAGCATACGTATTTTGTGGACGGTTCCTGTTATCGTACTGATACGGGCAATAAGGCTGGGTTGGCAGTAGTAGAAGCACGACGAAACCCGGCGACGTTTGAGGTAGTGATGAGTGTTCCGCTCCCCCAACCCTGCTCGGCCCAGCTAGCTGAACTACGGGCGTTGACAGCTGCATGTAATTTGGGCCGTAATGAGAGTTGCAATATATATACGGACTCAGCCTATGCTCATGGAGTCTGCCATGTGTTTGGACCAATCTGGGCTCAAAGGGGATTCCAGCGGGCAGATGGGACCGCCGTGACCCACGGGGAGGCGATTTCAGATTTACTATATGCTATGACATTGCCCGCAAAATTAGCTGTAGTGAAATGCAGGGCACATAGGACCGATGACTCCTTTATCACTAAAGGGAACTCACTGGCGGATGAGGCAGCTAAGAAAGCTGCCGTAGGGCCGGGGCAGATGATGGCCCTAACTCAGCCTGGGGAAAGTCCGATGCGGCATCCGCAGGTAGACAATGTGGCCCACTTGGTGGAGCTGCAGAACACCGCAGGTGTGGCTGAAGTATCGGCGTGGATAAAACGGGGGGCGAGAAAAGAGGCGGGTACTGGATTGTGGCGCAGCATAGAAGGATTGTGTATAGCCCCAGCCAGTTACCTCCCGCTCTTGATCAAAGAAGCCCATGGCTTGGATCATGCCCATAGAACCGAAACTATCCGAAAAATCCGTCAGGAATGGTGGTCCCCATTTCTGGCCAGTATGGTGGACTATGCGTTGAATAGATGTGAAGTGTGTATCAAGAACAATGTGCGAAAGAACTTCACTGCTCCTTTAGGACATATTCCCCCGCCGACAGGGCCATTCCGGCATATAATGATGGATTATGTAGACATGGGAGCAGACAACCGGAAAGAAGGAAAGCGCTACATTCTAGTAGTAGTAGACCGCTTCAGCAGGTGGGTGGAGGCAGCTGCAACTTCCAAGGAAGATGCAAGGACCGCGGCTAAATTTTTATGTCGCGAAGTCATTCCCCGGTTCGGTATTCCAGATTTTCTGAGTTCGGACAACGGTACCCACTTTGTGAATAACGTCATTGACAATGTGGCATCTGCCTTGGGGATAGATCATAAGCTAGGATGTGTGTATCATCCTCAATCCCAGGGCATGGTAGAACGAGTGAACGGTACCCTAGTTAATAAACTGGCAAAAATATGCGAGAGCTCTCGCCTGAACTGGGTACAGGCCTTACCACTGGCCTTGATGAAGATGCGTTCTCAGACCAATCATATGACGCACTTGACTCCTCATGAAATGCTTACTGGGCGCCCAATGCCTATGGCATTCACCCGAGGTCCATACACAGGGCCGTCTTTGGCACAATTGGAGGACGAAATGCAGGATTATGTGCGAACCCTCACCAAAATCCATAGACATTTGTATTCACAGGTTCGTGAGGCAGTCCATGGAGAGAGCGAGGTACGGGAGGACGTGCGCCTAGTGGCACCGGGGGACCAGGTATACATTCGTGTTTTCAAGAGAAAGAGCCCCCTTGCGGGACGTCGGGAAGGACCATTCACCGTGGTCGCTGCAACCCCCACGGCTGTGAAAGTAGAGGGGAGGAATTACTGGTATCACTTGAACCACTGCAGCAGCGCCGAACCAGGTAAGGGACCGCTACTGCAAGACACTACCGACGAACAACCATCGACCTCAAGACTAGACAGTACAAGGAAGCCCACTGGGGCAGTGGTGTTCACTGATAGTGACAGTGATTCGGGTGCATCCCTGAGCCCTGCCTACGGCACTCGAGCCCAGAATAAGCGGCGAGCTGTGGAAAAACTCGATAGACTGTCTCAGTCTGATGCCAGTAGCCTCACCGTTCTCACGCCCCAAATAGAAGTGACGGGTGTAGTTATCTGCCCACAGGAAGTTGTAACCCCAGCAACGGAGGATTTTCTGTCTACATTCGCCACTCTCTGTCAGGACCTTGACGACACCGCTTTGCCTCTGAGCTTAATCAACTCAGATACGCTACAGTCTCTAGCAGCACAGTTGAACTTACCCGAGCTTACTCCTGAACGTCAGTCTCCGCATGAATCCTTGCGCACTCCCCTACCCCCGGTTCCGGAGGGGACCGGTGGAACAAGCTCCACAGAATAGTAGCACGTATGTGGGTAAACTGATTTTTACAGCAGGGCTAATAGTACTCTTTTTCTTTTTCTACGACCCAATGTTTAAAAGAAATTCCCTGGATTCCTATCATACATTACGCCCACTAGCGACTGCTACTTCCCGCACAGCCCTCTATCCTCATATTAGGCGTGTTCGATCCTGGACGGCCCCTGGCTCCACTATAGGTTCCCGTAGCTCGATGTGCACGTTAGCTCTCCTTAGACTCGCCCATGAAGAGTCCCTGATTGGGAGAAGTCCCTATTTGGCCTCATTCACTTTCTCCCCAGCTCGGTCTGTGGAGATTCGCGTAGGACATCTTAGAATTACTGGTAGGGCACGGACGAGTAGGTGCTCCTTCGAGCTGCCCACGATTGGCCCCCTGTGGCTACCGTTCCTTTGCTTGGCTACGGCATGTTCTTACCATGATAGTACAGGGTCACCCTTCGCATCCCGGGCTCTCCACCCCCTCCTCATTGCCCCCGATGTCAACTCCGCTCGCACATAAATTAATGAAATTACAATATTATTCAATCTCTACCGCTAACACTTCGCTCACAGAGGAGCAGAGTAACATGTACATGGCATGGATGGTCCACACTGCTCGATCTGTGACGGATCGCTCGTGTCTCGTATGTCATGATCGTAGCCTCACCCCCCATTTTATGCTGCCTATGGGGAACCTCACAGAATGTCTCACCAACCCCTATTCTGTTGATTTTTTGTGTCCTACTGTGTGCCTCCTTGGGGCCCTTTCGGCTGATTTTGGCCCATCGTGGATGCACAATGCAAGCTCCTCATGCTTGTTTCACCCTGTAACCACCCAAGTGTCGACTTTTGTCCGCGTCCAACCGTCTCTGCCCTCGTTCTTTCCCATCTGCCTCTGCTCCTCTGTTGGCGTATATCCTGTGGGAAATATGTCTGCCCGACGTAATGTCTCCCTGTTCGCTAATGATTTGCAAATTGAAACCCCCTCTGTTTGTGATTCACCCCCATGCACCCCCAATGTGGTAATTCCCCTACCTGATCTTAGTGGTGGTACTGTTCCCCTTGCGGATGTGTTCTGGTTTTGCGGGGGCCAACGTGTACGCCAGACCTTGCCTGCGGAGTGGCAGGGATGCTGCGCCCCGGTTAGGTTGGATGGTAAGACCCGTGTTTTGTTGGTGGCTGACCGACCGTCATCCGGCCGGTCCCGTTCACGCCGCGACGTGGCCCAATGGACTCAGTATGTCCGTGACGCTGATGCAGCGAACTATTCTGACTGGGCTGCTGATGAGACCGTCCATCTTGACTTTGGGGGTACCCCCGTTGGCGTTCCTGCTCGCTACAGAGCCATGGAGGCCGTTGGCAGTGGTGTAGCGTCTATTTTGCTCCCGGCCGTGCAGATCAACCGCAACGTGGCATGGATTAATTACATGTGGTACAACGAGCAACGCTTCATTAACTACTCGTTGAGTGCTCTCGGACTGGTCCGTGATCAGCTCCATGCCACTTCCCTCATGGCTGCTCAGAACCGTTTTGTCCTGGACCAGATGCGGGCCCCGGAGGAAGGTGTCTGTACAATGATTGGTCCCGAGTGCTGTGCTGCAATCCCTTTGCACACTGGTTCTGAGGGAGCCCTCTCCAAGGTCCTGGGCCAACTACAAGCCCTACAGACGGAGCAAGCGGCTAACTCCGGCTTTGGGTCTAGTCTTCGCCTCCTGCCGTGGCTCTCCTGGTTTCTTTCTGGAGATTGGACTGCTACCCTGACCCGCTTGGGAGCGTCCCTGTTCGTCCTCCTTCTCCTTATGGCTCTGGTGGCCTGCTGTGTGATCCCCTGCGCACGGCGGATGGTGATGTCCCCAGCCTCCTTTTCTGGCCAGTATGTTGTTAAGGGTGAGGCGTTACCGCCTCAACGGGGGGTGGTGATTGAGACCATGCGACGGGGGTCAATGAGCAGCGACAGCAGCGACAGACAGGGGTCAATGAGCAGTGACAGCAGCAACACCAGCGTCTACGAGAACATGAGACGGGACATGAGCCAGGACTGATGGGAAAGGGGGCGCAAGGACCCGTTTGTACAAGGTAGTGGCAAGGTAATGGGCCTATCCGAGACAAACGGGACCTATTGGTGTTTTCTATATGTTCATTTGTGTTGCAGATCTACTGAACCCTGAGGGGTGAGAAGAAGATGTGATGATCCATACCCTGGGTGTAAGTGCTAGCCTAACCTCTCCCCAAAGGGTGGTTCTCTACAGTACGTAAAGTGCTTGAGCCGAAGACAACTGGAATACAGAGGGATACTGCCGATAGAGACTGTTATGCCGAGTGTTATAAAATGTGTATGTATGTATGACATGTAATGTGATGGGCAAAAAAGTGTGACGCAATCAGGCACAGAAAAGTATAATGGTGCTGCTGAGCACATGGTGCTGGCAGGGTGGGAATTTTTCCTCGTAAGAGGTTTTTTCGCCCACCCCTGACTGCGAAAGACTGGGGTTTGGTTTTTGAGGGGAAGCAAGAATCTGCAGGTCCCGACAAATACAAAACTGTGGGCTGACAGGCCTAGTTGAGAAAGATAGGGACGTGTAGATCAAGTAGTTAGTTACTGTAGTGTACTCATA
The DNA here is from genome assembly GCF_001660625.3 of Ictalurus punctatus. Lineage (NCBI taxonomy): Eukaryota > Metazoa > Chordata > Actinopteri > Siluriformes > Ictaluridae > Ictalurus > Ictalurus punctatus. Next base: position 2,704,903 of record NW_026521086.1, read on the forward strand.
CGTATGGCAGTAGTAGTAGTAATAAATGATTAGGGGAACTCAGTTAATCTTATAATCGATGTAGGCAAACAAACGTATAATCAAGGTAGTTAAATTCGAAATGAGATATATATATACATAGTTAAAAGGAGAAGTAAGTTAAGGGTTAAGAGTTATGGCTAGGTACATCTACACATGTCCGGCGCAAAGTGGATGTAGGGGGGTCCTAAGGCCCATTCTCCAGCTGCCAATCTACTATGAGACCCCAGGGCGCACAACACTAGCACGTCTCCCACCAGGTCTACAAAACCTCCTCAGCTCCTGTTCGGATCAGTGTTGCGTAGAAGTGGTTAATGTAAGGGACCCATTGGATTACGGGGACGACGGGCGCAGGGATTATGGCCTTGTTAGAGTAATCCTCCGACAGCTAGCGGGGGACGGCCATGGGGTGCGGCAGAACCAGTTCCTCCACAGATACCCGCTTAATTAAGGTAGTGTATGAGGCTTCACAGCCTCAGAGGGGGAAATGTTGTGGATAAAAAATGTCATAAAATAAACATAAGGGAGAAGAAGGAAAAACGGGCACCTAGACACGTAGAAGCGGGATTAGGCGGACATTGACAGATTGGAATTACGAGCAATTTAAGAGCAGTAATAGTCAAAAAAAAAGTCAAAAAGAAGTGTACGAGCTGAGGAGTGCTAAAAACACACACACACACTCGTGCAGTCAAGGGCGGGCAAGTAGACACAACATACATAAACACACATGAATAACTTTAATAATATCTTATAGTAATAGAGAAACTCTATAAAAAAACAGAATAGTAGGATATGCAGGACAGTAGAACTGTAATGATATTAAGAAGTTGGAAGTACAGTAAACCGCTTTTCAAGTAGTATAAATATATATAAACTAAGAAATATAGTGCAAATATGAAAATAAATTATAAACGAGAAATACAGGGAAAAAAGGAAAATATAACTTACTCATGATTCAGATGGGGAAGATTCTCGTCTCGCAAGGAAAGCCTTAATTTTTAGAGAACCATGAAGAAAGCCAGTTATAAGGGTGGCTGGCCCCCCCCTCGAGATAACGATAAGACCAAGGTCCCTCCCGGTTGTTTAGTCGTCTTGCTTACGTCATTTTTTTAACCTAGGGAAATGAGAATCTTGGTTTTTGAAAACCTAGGGAATTGGGAATCCTGGTTTTTGAAAACCTAGGTAAATAGAAACACTGGGTTTTTGTTTCCTGGGTTGTTGGAAATGCCTGGGTTCTGATTTTATGTGTAAAGTAAAACCCCTGGTTTCAATTCTATGGGTAAGTGAAATAGGCCTTTTCTGGAAACCTATGGGTTATCTAGTGTGTAAATACAGTATAAATACTGGAGCTTAAGCTCAGGGTATTGGGGATCACTTTTGAGAATTCTCATCGGTGTGGATCTCGTGTGGTGGAATGGAACAATAAAGCTGGACCCTTGCTTCTTCTCACTCACGGCTGGTGTGTTTTTTCTATCTCCAACTGGGCTCAGAGGTAGATGTGAGTATTGGCTTCTAAGTTGAGTTTTAAATGTTGGGGTAATAGGCTAAATTCGAGCCAACACCACTTTTTGGCCCCGTACACGCCTGATTATTGCTGTTAATGCTAAATAACATAAGCTGAAATTTTAAATATTGATGTTAAAACACTGAAATGAGGGCCCCATCCCTATATTTTGTCTAGGATCCGACAAATCACTAAATCTGTCCTTGTGCTAGCCACTACACCACCACATAGGACACAAGTTTTATTTTATACATTTACAAAATATATACTTTATTTTAAAAAATTTGTATGATTTGCATTTTTATGCTATAATATTTGTGATTTTATGTGAAACTATTATAAACAGGTGTCACTCAAGTGAATTAAATGATGTAGATAATGACTGAATCCTACTCTATGGACCCTTAGTCTCTGTATAAGAGGATTTCACTGGAGATGAAGTAATAGATTTAAACTCTATGTAGAGCGCTCTCTCGTGGCTCCACCCACCACACACGTTCGAACCAATCATATTATCCTCCCTGGCGTCCATGGGCGTGGCTAACCGCGTCTGTCTGTTAAAGGTAGCAGGTTGTACATGGCGAGCGGGTTACTCACTGAGGACTGGTGATTGGTGTAATGGAAGCCGTCTCTGAACCGCATTTAATGACGGAGAATTACAGAATTGGAGAGAAAACGCAGCACTGAGCAACTTGTAGACTTAACACCCGACTGTAGGTGGCTAGGTGAACGCGTTTGGCCTTATTTATTCGCTAAGCTGCTAGCTTGTTAGCTCTGCGGCTGTTTTGGTATAAAGTACTAACTTGAGTTAACTCGGTGGGAGTTTATTTAGCGCCGGATAAACAGTGAACTAGTTAGTTTAGTAAATCTGACGCTTCTCGGGAACTTGTAGTTTATCCGCCTCGCTGTCTGGGTGACGCAGAGAGCAACTGTTTACCAAGTGACTTTATTTTCAGTGCTTTTTGAACTGTCTCTCAGCCCTAAGTAGTTCCGCGGTATTTGTGTGGAATTTGGATGAGCGTCTAGTTAATGGGTTGATGTCTCGCTGGCGCAGTGATTTGTTCTTTAGGAGTGTTTTTCTCTTGAACAGCTCTCTGTGTGGAGACTTGAGGTAGTTCTGTAGTCACAGGTGCACAAATCAGTCACACAGCTCCAGCTCCACCTGCGCCTCTCGCAGGGAAACGGTTTCTGTGCACTGGCTCCGTCCCAAATCACCTTGTATGGAATCTCTATCTCTAGCGCACTAGGTGCGGTAGACACTCCATTCGTTCGTGTGTAGTGTACCTAGATACGCAGTCGTGCAGGATTTGGGCACAGGCCACGCTAATGAAACATCATCCATTTCAAATCAAGTTGCTATTGTTAAACACTTCACTAAAACCTGTATGGAAACGTTACTGTTCAGTTGTTCTATAAGCGCAATTTCAACCAAATACAGTGGAGTGTAAAAGTTTGTACCCCCTTTTGGTTTCTTTTGGACGGAAGGGTGTTAAATGTCCTAAACACTACAAAATTTGACTGCAAGTAGAAGTTAATTTTATTATCAGACTCAGATATCCATGTTAATATTTTCAATACTGATCATTAGTGTTAAATGACTTGATGATTTTGTGGTCAGTAAACCGTTTTTGCGTTGATTTTGATGTATGTTTTGGATCACTGTCCTGCTGGAAGATCCAACCACGGCACATTTTAATCTTTCTGGCAGAGGCAGTCAGGTTTTTATTTAATATCCATGTATCCTAACAATATGTCCAGGTCCTCTGGCAGAAAAACATTCCCAAAACATTAAAGATCCACCACCATATTTAACCGTGGGCATGAGGTACTTTTCCGTATGGCTACCTATCTGTGTGCTTCAAAACCACCTCTGGTGTTTATTACCAAAAAGCTCTATTCTGGTTTCATCTGACCATAGAACCCGATCCCATTTGAAGTTCCAGTAGTGTCTGGCCAACTGAAGACACCTGAGTGTGTTTTTGGATGAGAGTAGAGGCTTTTTTCTTGAAACCCTTCCAACAACTTGTGGTGATGTAGGTGACTTCATATTGTAGTTTTGGAGACTTTCTGACCCCAAGACACAACTAACTCCTGCAATTCTCCAGCTGTGATCCTTGGAGATGTTTTGTCCACTCGAACCGTCCTCTTCAGTGTGTTGAGACGATATAGACACGCGTCCAATTCCAGGTTAATTCATAACATTTCCAGTTGACTGGAACTTCTTAATTATTGTCCTGATGGTGGAAATGAGCATTTTCGATGCTTGTGCTATTTTCTTATAGACACTTCCCATTTTGTGAAGCTCAACAACCTTTTGCTGCACATCACAGCTACAGTGGTGCTTGAAAGTTTGTGAACCCTTTAACGTTTTCTATATTTCTACATAAATAACAAGATTTTCAGACAAGTCCTAAAACTACTCAAAGAGAACCCATTTAAACAAACGTGACACATGTTATACTTGGTCATTTATTTATTGCAGAAAATAATCCAATATTACATATCTGGGAGTGGCAAAAATATGTGAACCTTTTGCCTTCAGTATCTGATCTGACCCCCTTGTGCAGCAATAACTGCAACTAATCATTTCCAGTAACTGTTTATTAGTCCTGCACATGGGCTTGGACATCAGTTTTGGCCATTCAAACCAATAACTTTATTGTTCTTTAACCATTATTTCTTTTGGGCCATTGTCTTATTGCATGCCCCACTTTCTCTTGAGATTCAGTTCAGTTCCTGGGTTCATTCTTGCCCTGCGTTTGGGGAACTCACCACTACACTAATTATAATCTTTCAGATAGCTTGGAGATTTAGTACGTGTAGACCTTCTCAACTCGGGGTTTTCCATCCCAAGGAAAGTTTCTGATGCAGCCACTTCAGAAGTTCCTCCCAGTTTTTGTTTGTGACTTTCCTCAGAGAATGAAGAACCTGAGTCTTTTGTAGAATGCGCTGGAATGGCAACATCTGGCCGTGAAGTGTCTTACAACACTGGTGCTACGGATGTTGCATTGTGCCCATCTCTCACCTGATCAATATGTCAGTGCACTACCTGCCCACTTCCCAATGCTACTGTGCACCATACAGGACCAGTCTTTTTCTGAACTGTTCCTGGAATAAAAGTAGGTCCAGAGCTGAAGTTCCTAGTATACACTGGGTCACCCACCATGAGATATCTTTCCTTTGCATGTTGGTCATGGTACCATTTTTCTCAATTATTTGTATCTCAATGAGACCCTGTGTAGACCAGTTTCCTTCCACACAGCCGATTAGCGGCTGATTTGCCAGTGGTCGACTGTGGCGTCGTTCGGTGACTGAACAGCACTCTGCCTAGCTTTTTCAATGGACTCTCCAGCACTCTTTTCATCAGGGTTTTGAATGTTTGAACGGCCCTTTCAGCCAGACCACTGGAAGATGCATGGTAGGGTGCTGTGCTTGTGTTTAATTCCGTTTCTTTCCATAAACTCTTGGAATTCAGCACTGGTAAAAAACAAAAAAACTGCTATGGTCTGACATCACTACTTCTGGTATCCTGTGTTGGCTAAAGGTTTGTCTTAAGCACTGAATGGTAACTGTGGATGTAGACTTGATTAACAGATAAGCCTCTATCCATTTTGAGAATGCTTCTACCACGATCAAGAACATTCTACCCATCCACGGTGCACTGTAATCAATGTGAATCCTTCTCCATGGCTGCTCTGGTATCTCTCACGCATGCAGTGGCGCGTTTGCCGGAGCGTTTCTGTTTTCCTGACAGACTGCACACGATTTGACCAATGCTTCCACCTCTGCATCCAAGTGTGGCAACCACATATAGCTACGCACCAGGCCTTTCATCCTGGTAATTCCCGGATGGGTTTCGTGTAGATGTCTTAGAAGAGCCGCGGAGGTGGAACCACTACGCGAGTCCCCCATAAAACTAAGCTTCCCTGTATGCAGAGTTCATCCTATTTCCTTACATATTAGGGATGTCATGATACCAAAAATCTAGTCGTTGGTAACGATACCACCAAAAGTACACATGCTCAGTACCATGGTGTGATTTTTTTTTTTTTTAAATAACTCAGAGAATTAAAAAAAAAAAAAAACTAAAATTAAAAACTCCTGGAGGGCATCCTCCTCTGGCTGATACTGGGAGAGAGAGAGAGGGAGAGAGAGGGGGGGGGGAAGAGAGAGAGAGAGAGAGAGAGAGAGAGAGAGAGAGAGAGAGAGAGAGATTTTGATTTTAGTTCAAACACTGTCTGACCATGACTAATAAGTGCTAAGGTGCACTCCTGAATGCACACACACCCCTTATACTCTGAATGCAGGCATTAGTTTAAATTCACTGATACGGTGTCAGGATAAAAAGATTTATTAAAAGCATAAACATGTGAATAATTATTAGTGACATTAGGCTACATTTAGCTGACAGGACACGGGCTGAATGGAGATGCATGGTGGTCCATTAGGAGGTAGTTTATAACACTGCAATGCGTTAGCGTTTAACAAATAACTGGATATCTCATATCTCAAATAACTGGATATTACATGGAGCATAATGTTAGCTGATTTCACGGCTACAATGCCAGCTGTCTCAAACATAATATAGGACCTGTCTTTCGACTGTAATCCTATGGCATTAATTTTGTGACATAAAAATATCTCTACTTCTCCCAAGGACTCGCACTTGCTCCTTCTTTGCCTCAGTCCACTCTTTTCTATCCTACTTAGTACCTCATCCAAGTTCTGCAGATGTTCATTAGCCCCTGAGACTAGAATGCAATCCAGATAAACTGTGACGCGTGTGATGTCTTGCAGAATCCCTTCTATTGTGTGCTGGAAGATCGCTGGACTTGAAGCAACTCCAAATGGTGGCCTGTTGTAAGTACATAATCCCTTGTGCATGTTGATTGTAACGTACTTATTGGAATTTTTGTACAGTATTATCTTCTGATGCGCATGGGTCATGTCCTGTTTGGAAATTCTTTCCTCCTGCCGACTGAGCAAATAAATCTTCTACCTTGGGAATTGGATACTGCTCCACACTAGAGCTGGATTTACTGCGAATTTATAATCCCTACAAGTTGGGGTAGAACCAATAGTTTTCTGACTGGAACAATGGGAGCTGCCCACTCTGCAAACTGCATTGGTTCAATGATCTTGTCTTCCACCAGCCTCTGGAGTTCTCTCACCAGTAGTGGACCCAACTCTTCTTTGAACACTTTGGATTGTCTCTCCAATACGTTAGCCAATTTATGACCTGGTACATTTGCTACTGTATTTACAAGCTGAGGCAACAAATGATTTCTAAACCCCCCCCCCAAATATTTGAATGTTTGAATTTTACCAAAATGACGCTCGTTTAACCGCATGTTTATTCCTTACATAATACATATTAAACGCAAAGCATGTAGGGGTTCTACATGCATATAGTATTTGCACAATCAATAACCTATTCGAGTAATACATTGTCGTATATAAACTTGATTTTGTGTTTGTGTCTGCAGTGTCCAAAGCCCAGGCTGACCCCCCACCCCTTCAACCTTTGCAGCAATGCTGGCAGCACTATTTCCCAAAGACAACCTCTGGATATGACGCTGAGCACGTGCAATCAACTTCTTCTTTGGTCGACCATGGCGAGGCCTGTTCTGAGTGGAACCTGTCCTGTTAAACCGCTGTATGGTCTTGGCCACCGTGCTGCAGCTCAGTGTCAGGGTCTTGGTAATCTTCTTAAAGCCTAGGCCATTTTTATGTAGAGCAAGAATTCTTTTTTTTCACATACTCAGAGAGTTCTTTGCCTTGAGGTGCCATGTCGAACTTCCAGTGACCAGTATGAGGGAGTGTGAGAGTGATGACACCAAATTTTACACACCTGCTCCCCATTCACACCTGAGAACTTGTAACACTAACAAGTCACATGACACCGGGGAGGAAAAATGGCTAATTGGGCCCGATTTGGACATTTTTACTTGGGGGTGTACTCACTTTTGTTGCCAGCGGTTTAGACATTGTGTGTTGAGTTATTTTGAGGGGACAGCAAATTTACACTGCTACACAAGCTGTACACTCACTACTTTACACTGTAGCAAAGTGTCATTTCTTCAGTGTTGTCACATGAAAAGATATCATCAAATATTTACAAAAATGTGAGGGGAGTTCTCACTTTATTGTGAAATACTGTACATCTTTTTATTTACTTTAATATTTATTCATAGTGTGTGTGTGTTTGTTTTTATATATATAAAATACATAGAGCGAGCGAGCAACGGTAGCGTGTCTGACTCCAGATCAGAAGGTTGCGTGTTCAAATCACGTCGGGGTCATTCAATGCACTGGAGTGAGATCTACCATTTGATCTTGAAAATCTCCCTTAATGTCCAGGGAAGGGAAACCAGGCAGGTTATCCCTTTAAAGGGCTCGTGCCTTGTCCTCTGAAAGAGCTCTTGCCCAGATGTCAGACACTAGTCGCAACAGTCACAGCCCACCACCTGTCTCCGAGTTCCAATGCGTCTTGATCGCCACGCCGATGAACAAGTATGCCTTGCACCATGATGCGCTGTAGGCTTCGAGCTGGGACCTCGTGGCGCAACGGAAGTGCATCTGACTCCAGATCAGGAGGTTCAAATCACGTCGGGGTCATTCAATGTGCTCTTTTTCACACAGACCCATGATTTTCTGCGCAGTCTAATAAGGATGCTGTTATATGGACTCCAATCTCTATGATGACCACCCATGTCTTTGTCAACTTCATGCTAAAAGGTAACAAAGCTTAGGTAGCAACACTCTCACCTAGTAACCATTAGTAACTTGACAACCTGCTGAATGTTTACCCTTAGTTTGCCCATTTTGCTTGCTGAACAAAACATGCTGGAAAGAAGCACCTTAGATGGTTTCACTGGACCTCTCAGAGGATCTGGAGGGTACTACAACACCCAAACAGGGACTTGAACCCTGGACCCTCAGATTAAAAGTCTGATGCTCTACCGACTGCGCTACCTGGGCTCGAGGAGATATATATATATTTCATTAGAAAAAGTGCAGTACATTTTCATGGTACAGTCAGTACTGTTTATTTTTGTAATAAAGTGAACTTAATTTTTCCACTGAGTGTTATATTTTCATTCAGTAGTAATCGGTTATTAGTAGGTGCTACCCGACTTATCGGTTATCGGCATCTGTAAGATCCACTGTCGATCAGCCTTTAAAATAGATTAATGTGTATGACATGATCTTCTTTAATTAATAAAGAAATGCGCTTGTTGACAACTTGCTGTGGTATAAGGGGAATAAAACACTTCAGAATGTGCAGTTCTACTTTAGGGTGATAACGGTCACTCCACTTCATTGGATTGTTGACTGTTTTCCTATAACCGTATGTTTATTCCTTACATAAATTAAACACAAAGCATGTAGGGGTTCTACATGCATGTAGTATTTGTACAATCAATAACCTATTAGAGTAATACATTGTGGTATATAAACTGAACTTTGTGTTTGATGTGTCTGCAGTGCCCAAAGCCCGTGGTGGTGGCAGTGCATGGCGGTTGTGTATAAGCAGGTCTGTTGGGACTGTTAAGTACCATCATCTCATACACTCACCACAACTCTGGGAAGTTCCATCCATATTGTTTGCTGTCACTTTTCCTGCAAAGCTTTAACCATCAGAGAGTTATCTTTTACTGGGGCTTTTAGCTGCAGGAGACTGAATTACTAAGTTTTTTTTTTTGTGGATCTGATTTCTTCTTTCGCAGGAGTGGATCTAATCACATCCTGTGATATTCGTCTGTGCACACAGGATGCCTGGTTTCAGGTGAAGGTATGAGGAACATTAACTTGCCATACATTGCTTGCTTACATGTTTACACCAAGATCTGTAAACAAGCTATTTTTGTCCATATGATCATATATAGAGATAGTAAGTGATGAGAAGATAAGAATGGGCTGATTGTTCTGACTCATACAAGCCCCTATGAAAGAGTTGACCACAAGGGGGCACACTCTGAACAATTATTTACATTTGCAGTTTGTTGAAGATTAAATAAACCACAGTGAGCATCAGATGTCTGGTTTTAATACAAAGTTTTATGATGAACTATTTTATGATATTACCATCTTGTCATTTATCAAAGAAGAACTACAAAACCTGAAATTTGTTCATTTTTAGACAGAAAAATTCTGCAGTGTAGCTCTTCTAGTGGGCTTTCCCACTGGATGTTTAGTCCAACACAGAGCAGTTTGCATGAAAAGTTGGTAATGTGACCGTCGTAATGTGGACTGGGAAGTGCACTGCGGTACCGAACCCGAGACTACCTGTAGAAGGTGGTCCGAGTTCGGTTACACTGGAACTGTGAATGTGAATTGTCCCATGAATGTGAACGTAACTTGTATCCGGGTCTGCACTTTTTCAGGAAGTAGAGTAACCTGTGCTGAAGGCCTGTTGTGGTGATGACGTGTCATGACATGTTTTGGCCCAAATCTGCAGTGACTTTGAAAAAGTGGAAGCTCCTCTGAATATTGTGGAGTTTCTTGATTTTGCGTTAATTTCTGTGATCACAAAAAGATGAAATTCTGGACTGACACATGGAAGATATGGAATGATAACAGAAGAATGTGACTTTGGGTTGTACCGTGTATTTTTTTCATGTAGCTTTATTATTTAGTATAAATGAAGGCAAGTGTGTGTTCTGTTCTTCATCTCTGCAGTCGTGTGTTCCCTGATAGTCAATGATTGCTGGAGCTCTGGAAATAGCAGGTGAGATTGCAGGCCGGAGTCGCGTCGCTGTCCAAGGAACCAAAATCAACCTCCTCTACTCCTGAGACCACAGTGTGACTGAGAGCCTAGACTACATGGTAAGAACCTGCTTAAGACATGAAAAGCATTTTTAGCCTCAAGGTAGACCCATGCACACACAGTATGGCCACAAACACAAAGTAGAGCGGTCGAAATCTGAGATTTCTCCTCTGCGTCTCCAGGCTACTTGGAACATGAACATGCTGCAGACACAGGATCTTATGAAGTCAGCGCAGGCAGCCCTGGAAAAGAAGAGTCCGAAAGACGTGCCCTTCTCCAAGCTTTAAAGGAGAAGATCCAGGGCTGTTGAAGCTGCGGTGGAACTGAGACATCATCATCCACATATCTTCAGTTCTTCTTGCTAAGTCTGTTTCTTTTTAGTCTTTTTATTTTTAGACTGGTCAAAAGACTGATTAGTGGAAGTGAAATGATAGATGAACTTTTAATTACTTGCTTTATTATTTGCAGGTGCCTTGTACAGTAAGACAGGGTAACTAATACTCAAAAGCTTGTTTTGTGTGTTAACATGTACAGTAGATGGACATATTTTTTCTGGTGCTGTGACTGCAGAATGTAGTGCAGTTAACACATTAAATTTCCTTGGATGCTCACTTTTAACTCGAGGAGGTCACAGTTTGCCCAGACATCTTTTTTTAAATCCGTCAATCCGTCACCCACACGTCATTCTGTGGGACGAAGAGGAGGAAGCTGGACAGATAAATTTATTTATTTATTTATCATTGCTGTGTTTCCTCAATCGAGTGCAGAAAGAAGAAAAACAACACAACTGATTTAAAATAAAAATATAGAAAACAATCTAATGTAAGGTTCTGATCCAGTTTGCTTTCAGCAGGGAGGCTGTCCTCTTTCCTGTTGCTCTTTCTCTTCTATTAGTCCATTTGTCCAGTCTGAATCGGTTTTGATTCGTTTCGAGACGATTCGGAGTCGAATAATTTTCTAGTGAGAGTCGCACACTTCCAAATGAACTAGACTGAGATGAGTATTTGATTCTCACTAGAAAGTGATTCGACTCTGAATAAACTCGAAATGAATCAGTCAAACTGATTCAGACTCTATAAAAGGACTATGAGATGTGATTAAGATATATATTCCAATGTTTTGCTTTACGATTCCATTGTGTGTGTGTGTGTGTGTGCGTGTGTGTGTGTGTGTATGTGTGTGCGTGCGCGCGCACGTGTGTTTTTCAGGAGAACGAGAAACTCGGACACAACAGTACATCCTGACCATTGGTACTGTGTACACATCAACATACACACACGTCTCCATGCTGGACATCTCAGGAGCTTTCACACAGTGCTAGGAATATCCCGGGACAGAGAAACGCACCTTCTAAGTGAGCGAGTTTAGCGTCAACCGGTGAAATTTGCTGTAGCGTGAACACTTTGCCTCTGTGAGCTTCACTCTCCGTAGGGTTCACTGTAATTAGACATAAAATGTACATAGTTTATTTTTCATGCATTTAGGATTTCATGTTTTTTTTTTTTTTTTTTTACTCTTCGAGGAAAAGAAATGATCTTTCGAGGCAGCTTCTTCATCACTACCTGCTCCGTTTGACTCAAAAATGTAACGACCGGTTTCAAAAAGTCACGATGTCTTCAGTTCATGAGATTTTACTGTTGAATTTAAACAGGAAATGTGAAATATTTTTTCCCTTTGTTTCCTCTACTGTCTTTTTGCTGTGATCTTGAACACAGTTGTAATTTTAAAAAAAAAAAAAAAAAAAAAAAAAGATAATTCTAGTTCTCTCACTTTCCTTGTCCTAATTGTCCTGTATCTGTTAAATCCGTTTCATCTCTGTTCTTTCTGTCTGTATGAACACTTGTAGAAATGACTTGTAGTCCATATTTTTAAATGATTCGTGATTTTGAATTTAAATAAAGATATTCTTTAATTCTGTATTTTGTCATTTAATTATCATTAGAAATCAGACGATCAGATTAAAGCCATGGCTTCTTTACCTGCCGAAGCTGTAAAACTTTCAATAAACCAGTCAATAGATCAGCTGGATAAATGTAGATTTTTATTTACTGATGAGATGTATTGATGGTGTTGAAAGATTATTTGAAGATTTTTATTGATATTGAACAATCATTCAGTTAAATATTGAAAAAACTTGATAAATAGTTGATTAAATAAATGTGGTGTAATGTACTGAGTCAAATATGAAAACTACAAATAAACAACATCTATTTATATCTGTGTATAATTAAAAACCTCTCTCAATACAAGAAATTCATATCCTAAATGTTGCAAGTGATTAACCTGATCATTTTATTCAGCTGTTTAATTATTACTTTCTAAATAATAAACAAATGAATGTTCTGGATTCATGAGGAATGTTTATATTTTGTGTCCAAACTCAAAAGTTTAAACAAAGTGTATATTTATGATAATAAAGCACAAAGAACGTGAAACCTCAACACGTCTACAATCATCGATGAATTAAATATTAATTAAAAAAATTAAATTAAACAAGAGTAAGATGAAGTATATTTTTAATTAAAATGTAATTAGGAGCACTTTTAAAGTGGATTTGATTTAAAATAATGATAAAGCTGTTTTTTTATGTATTTGTATATCTTATCCTCTATCGTGTTTAAGAAGAAGAGAATAATGAAGCTTTTTATGAAATAATATTTGGGTTTATTTTATTTTATTTTCTCCTCAAAGATTCAAATTTACGTCAACGGCCGTTACGTTGGTGACGTCACCACGAGCGCGAGAAGTCGAAGGTAGGAGCAGAAAGCGGTGTTAGTGTTAGTTCTGGCCCGTTTGGACCCAAACTAAAGTGAGTTTATTCGGTTCTGTGTAACCGAACCCGTTCTGTTTTTTGCTGTATTGTGTGTATGTGTGTAGTTAACAGTGTTAACACCTGTGTTTCAGGTGTATCAGTATGAAGCAGGCGGAGACGGCGCACTGATTCACTCTCGGAGCTCGGTTCACTAATGACCGAATCACCGAGGAACCGACCAAAGATAACTCACACCCGCACGGAGAAGAAGAACAAGAGGAGGAGAAGTGAGAAATAACATTTTAAAACTGTTTTTATTCACTCTGGTTCAGTATTAATGTTAATATTATACAAATATACTAGCGGTGCTAGCTTTTGAGGAGGCAGTCCAGTCCACGCATGCGCAGTGTAATTAATGAGCAAGCTATTCGAAATGTGATTAGCAAATAGGTCGATGTTATTTTTGATTCTATTTAAAACGATGAATTCACTCTGTCAATAACTGCCCAGTCTGAGAATACTGCATGATTTACTTTTATAAGTGGACGTGGCAGAACGACATTTAGCTTCACTGGCTAATTAGAGCTCTTTTACTAGTTTAATGGCTGAGTCATCCGGCTTCGCGCATGCGCAGTGTGGGTTAAGGCGCTATAGTTCTCTTCTTTTGAATTATTATTATTATTATTATTATTATTATTATTATTGAGACCATTTGGGGTGAATTTGGAGCATGTGGGGGTTCGAGTGACCCCAGAATGACCTATAAATATTCTTTTAATATCTCCAGAACTGAAGCAACACAAACGAAAATTTTTACGGCACCAGCACAAACTATTCTGCCGATGTTTTGTGTTGGTGGGGGGGCCAACTTCACGCAGGTTGTGTGTGTGTGTGTGTGTGTGTGTGTGTGTGTGTGCTCTTCAAATATCCAGATGTTCGATGGTCAAGTGTGTAGTGTACAGATAGAGTGCACAATTTAAGAAATAGGAACCAGTCAGAGAGAGGACATCGTAATAAGAACAGAAAGCACTGACCAAATAAGGAAATAGATTAAACTGGTACATGGCGTATGGGAGGCAGGAGATTGTGACAGTTATGTTGAATTATAACGTGTTGGATTATAGAAATAAATAAAGTGGTACTGATGTGTGTGTGTGTTTTAGGATGAGCTGGAGTGGGGCAAAGAGAACTGCATTCAGATCAAACGGATACAAGAGGTTATGACTCTCACTCACTCACTCACTCACTCGCACACATCTATACACACACTTCTCGACACAGATCCCTAACTATCATTTCTGGTGTGTGTGTGTTAGAGGTGGCCGAGTTGTTTGAGGATCTAAAGAATTGAGTGTCACAATTCAACATGCACATCAGCGAAACTTTTCCCTCTGACTACACCAGCACGCACGCACAGAAATTCATAGTGCAGGTAACACACACACACACACACACACACACACACACGCGAGTAGAGCAGGTGTAGTTTAACAGCATATGTGTATAAAGAGGCTTTTTTCTTCAGGTCAAAATATATACAGCAGGGGTGCCCAATATGTCGATCGCGATCGACTGGTCGATCGCAAAGGAAGTGCAGGTAGATCGCTAGTTGACGTAATTAGTTGACGTACAGGGCAGCCAGTCTGAGATCTCGTCTTTTCTCTCACCACACGTGTGCGATCAAGCGCGCCAGTGCTAAAGGCTAGCAAGCGAAATCGTGGGGAGAGGACATTTTTCAGTCTTTTAAAGAATTCATTGACAAAACCCAGCTCCAGTGTGCAAATTGATATCAGTCAATGGTTGAGCAGTGCAAATGGATTCATTGCCAAGTGCAGGGAAGACGATGCTTTCCCTGACTTCTTTAACTACCACTGTGTTGTGGATAAAAAAATGTCATAAAATAAACATAAGTGAGACCTAGCATCCAGCAAAAGGGAGAAGAAGAAAAAAAACGGGCACCTAGACACATAGAAGCGGGATTAGGCGGACATTGACGGATTGGAATTACACTTTAAAGATCTTTAAGAGCAGTAGTAGTCAAAAAAAGCCAAAAAGAGGTATACGAGCTGAGCTGAGGAGTGCTAATACACACACACACACGCTCGTACAGTCAAGGGCGGGCAAGTAGACACAACATACATACACACACATGAATAACTTTAATAAAATCTTATAGTAATAGAGAAACTCTATTAAAAACAGAATAGTAGGATATGCAGGACAGTAGAACTGTAATGATATTAAGAAGTTGGAAGTACAGTAAACCGCTTTTCAAGTAGTATAAATATATATAAAATAAGAAATATAGTGCAAATATGAAAATAAATTATAAACTAGAAATACAGGAAAATGTAAACTTACTCATGACTCAAATGGTGAGGGTTCTTGGCTCGCAAGGAAGGCCTTAATTTTAAGAAAGAACCATGAGGAGCCAGTTATAAGGGTGGCTGGGTCAAACTGCCCCCCCCCCCCCCCCCCCTCAGAGATAACGATAAGACCAAGGTCCCTCCCGGTTGTTTAGTCGTCTTGTCTACGTCATTTTATTTAACTAGGTAATTGAGAATCCTGGTTTCTGACCACCTAAGGTAAATGAGAATCCTGGTTTCTGATTCTCTATGTAATTCAAAACGCTGGGTTTTTATTTTCTGGGTTATTAGAAATGCCTGGGTTCTGATTCTATGTGTAAGTGAAATAGGCCTTTTCTGGAAACATATGGGTTATCTAGTGTGTAAATACAGTATAAATACTGGAGCTTAAGCTCAGGGTATTGGGATCACTTCTGAGAATTCTCATCGGTGTGGATCTCGTGTGGTGGAATGGAACAATAAAGCTGGACCCTTGCTTCTTCTCACTCACGGCTGGTGTATTTTTTCCATCTCCAACTGGTCTCAGAGGTAGATGTGAGTATTTATTGGCTTTTAAGTTGAGTTTTAAATGTTTTTGGGTAATAGGCTAAATTTGAGCCAACAACTGCATAATACACCAACAAGCCTTATGCACAAGAATGCTAAACGTGAAAGAGATCATGGATGTGGCAACAAAGATCGCCTGTTCTATACGTGCTAGTTCACTTCAAAGACGGCTGTTCCGTGCGCATCTGGAGAAGGCAGACTACGACCAATCAGCTCCTGCTACACACTGACGTGAGACGGCTTAGTAGGGGTAAATTCCTGCAGAGATTTCGAGAGCTCTGTCCGGAGATAAGCGAGTTTCTTTTTGCTGTTAAACATGCAGAATACACCCAAGTCAATGATGATCAGTGGTTGCTGGACTTTTTTAACCGAGCATTTTTAACCGATCTGACCAACTTAATTTGGAGCTGCAAGGAAAAGACAAAAATTAAAGGCAGTTAATGCCTTTAAACAGAAAATGCAACTTCTGTTTTCAAAGCTGCAGCACCATGTTTTTGGGAACTTCCAAAACCTCGTGTCAGATCTGGAGACGCAGCGGGAGGCTTGTGCGCAGTTTAACATTGCACGCTACACGGAGCAGATTGACAGCTGTCGGTCAGAGTTTGACAGACGCTTTCAAGACTTTGCTTTATTGGAGGCATTCGCCACATTCATGTGCTACCCGTTTAGGGACAATGTTGAGGTTGATTCACTCGCATCGAAAATTGCAGCGCTGTTTCACCTGAACTCGTCTGAAGTGGAGGATGAGATTTTTTGAAACTACAGACTGACATTCAGCTGAAGTCCAGGGCTCATGGACAGTTCTGGAACTTACTCACAGGGGAAAAGTACCCAAACATGAGGAAATGTGCCACCTCCTTGACTGCATTATTTGGCTCTACTTATTTATGTGAGTCAGCCTTTTCCCTCATGAAGATCATTAAGTCCAAATACCGTTCCACAATGACTGATCATCATTTGGAGGCCTGCTTGAGGCTGGCTACCAGCAGCTACTGTCCGGACTATGCAACCCTGGCTGATTCTATTCAGTGCACATCGTCAGAGTAAAATTTTAGCATTTTTAGTGTAGGTAGATCTCTTTGACTGGTCATGTTAAAAGTAGCTCACAAGTCAAAAAAGTGTGGGCACCCCTGATGTACAGTAAATATAAATATTAGTCATAATTCGCAGCCTTAGAAGCACAAGCATCCAAAGTAAAATTGCAAATGCAGAGTTTAAAATTGTCACCATGACGACAAAGTCCAAGAAGTGTAACTTACTCCTGCAGAAAATAAATAATAATAATTATTAAGTATCAGTGATGTTTCCGTTGTTCAGGTGGCGATTGCAGGCGCATTTTATCCGAACTGCTTCCTCCAGGGAACTGTGGACGAGGAGCTCGCCTCCAAGGAACTCTATGGAAACGACCCCAGGACCACCATAGTGGTATTCAGTCAGCTTCCATTTAACTAGGGGATTAATAATATTAATATTATTATTATTATTATTATTATTAATAATATTTCTCTCTCTCCCTCCCTCTCTCTCTCTCAGGTGTGTAATCTCCCTCCATTTGCATTCCTCTACTATAAACAGCTCCAGTCTCTCTTCAGACACTGTGGTTAAATCAAATCCATCTCCTTTGACAGCTCCAGGTGTGTGTGACACCACTGTGTGTGTGTGTGTGTGTGTGTGTGTGTGTGTGTGTGTGTGTTTAATTGTGATTTTCTATAAACATGTATTGTGGGTCTGTGTGTATCAGGGCCTATGTAGAGTTCTACCGCTCGTCAATGAGAGGTTCTGGCGTTCTCCCAGAGGTCTCTCTGTCTCTCCTTCTCACGCAGCAGAGACTTCCTCTCCATCTCAACGTTTAACCCGCTGGAGAGGTGGAGACTTGGGCAGGGGGGTAGTGTATCTCACACCTCAGATATACACGGTACACACACACACACACACTGCAGCGAGCATCATCAGATGAGTCATGGTTACATTTTAAGTGAGAGTAGTCATGTGACCACATCCCCTAGACAGTGTGATGTTTAGATGATGTTCTGTACATTAGTGCTGTTCTGTTACAGGTCTCTCTCTCTGTGTCTCTCTCACTCACTGTGTGTGTGTGTCTCTCTCAGGGTGAATGTGGATTTTCAGAATCAGTCAGTGAGCCCTGTCAGGGTTCTGAGCAGCTCCATTGAGTTGGAGAACCTTCCGTCTAACCCTGTCTTTATCGTCAATATCACCGAGGTGTCTGTTCCGCCTCTTTCACTTTCAGTGCACAAATAAAAAAGAAGCAGTGGCTCCTGTGTGTGTGTGTGTGTGTGTGTGTGTGTGTGTGTGTGTGTGTGTGTGTGTGTGTGTGTTTGTGTGTGTGCACACTAACAGGAGGTCCAGGTGCAGCCTTTGGATATTGATGAAGATTTACTGCCCCTGCAAGACCTTCCTCAACTGCGTAGTCTGGAGCAAAGGATGCAACAGAGCCCAGATTACAAGCAAAATCTGGTGAGTTTTTTTCCTTTTTGTTAACAACTACTTGCACAATTACACAGCTACTGAGAGCATTTCTGTTTTCTCAAGGTGACACACTCGTACTCAAAGCACAACACTGAACACCACTTTGATATGAGGGAACAGTTATGACCTACTCTTTAGTAGAGATGGAAAACACACAGGGCAGGGTAACTGCAGGAGTAGTGAGAAGCACTGACACAGTTGACGAGGCAATACATGCTTATTCATTATTTGTTTTTATACTAGTGTATATTATTTTTTAAATCGGTTTCAGGTAAACTGGTTGGCGCTTATTGACGGGGTGTATGTGCGTGACTGCACCTGGCGCATATTGAAGAGGGTGATTGCCTTCCTTGGCAAAGAACCTCAATTGGAGGGGAGTCAATGGAAAGACTTCACTGTCCGCTCTCCAACTCGGAGAGGTCATGATTGGTAAGTATATCTGTTTACATACAGAATTAGCTGTCTCTCTAAGATGATATGTAAGGGGTAATCCACGGCTAGATGTGCATTAAACGATTTTAATGCATGATGTGGAGGAAATGAACCACTCGTTCAAATCGTTTAATGCACACCTAGCCATGGATTACCCCGCCTATACCATGGTCTTTCCACAATTAATAACGTTAAAGCTGTCATTGGTTTAGAAGTGCAAACTTTGATTAGAAGTTTAAAATAAACTTTGGGAGGTCCCACTTCGGCTCTAATTGGCTATTTATATTTCTCTGGTTTACTTTATTTAAATGGTTAGTAGTCATATGGATCCCAGCATAGCTGGGACAGGCACGCCTTTAAGATTTATTAGTTGGAACGTCAGAGGTATGGGTAATCCTGTCAAGACATCTAAGGATTTTATACATTTGAAACATTTAAACTTCAATATAGTATTTTTACAGGAGACGCACCTACGTCTTAAAGTATTAAAGATCATCAAAGGTTACTCTGCCCTTGGGTGAGTCAAGTCTTCCACTCGAACTTTAATTCGAAAGCAAGAGGGGTCGCTATTTTAATTGACAAAAGGTCACAGTTTTCCTCCACTAACGTTGTTGCTGATGTGAACGGTAGATATATTATAGTTGCTGGTACTCTGATGCAAAGACAGGTGTTGTTGGTAAATGTACACGCTCCAAACTTTGATGATGTGGAATTTGCTAATAGATTGTTGAGCAATCTCCCTTTTTAAATACTCACCTGTAGATTTTCGGTGGAGATTTAAACTGTGTAATTCACCAAAACTTGGATCGGTCTAATCCCCGTACTCTGAATCAATCTGCTATGTCTAAAACATTTTCCGATTTTATGAGTCAGAACGGTCTCGTTGATCCCTGGAGATCCCGTAACTCTGCTCTTAAAAAGTTTTCTTTCTTCTCCCAGGTGCTATCCTATTGAAATCCTATTCGAGGATTGATTATTTTTTATAGACAGCACTCTTGATTCTTGTGTAGTTTCTTCTGACT
This sequence comes from Ictalurus punctatus, assembly GCF_001660625.3. Taxonomy (NCBI): domain Eukaryota; kingdom Metazoa; phylum Chordata; class Actinopteri; order Siluriformes; family Ictaluridae; genus Ictalurus; species Ictalurus punctatus. The sequence continues at coordinate 2,724,800 of NW_026521086.1, forward strand.
ATTTGGGTATTGTAATTTCTGACCATGCGATCATGAATTAGATATTCATCTTTCTATTTATAAACGTAGCCCACCGCCTTGGAGATTTAATTCTCTTCTTTTAGCAGACAGTGAATTCTGTGAGTTCATTTCTACTTCTATGGATGACTTTCTTTTCTTCAGTCAGAATGACTCCACCTCTTATTCATTGTTATGGGAGACACTTAAATCCTATATCAGAGGGCAGATTATTTCTTACTCCACTCTCTGTAATTAAAAGCGCACTGCTAGGGTTAATGAACTTATATCTGCGATCAGTAGTCTCGATCAAAGATGTGCGTTGAACCCCTCTCCAGAACTTCTTAAACAGCGAATCGACTTACAGGCAGAATTCAATCTTATTTCGACTAAAGAGGCGGAACGCTTGTTGTTACGTACTCCTGGTTCATATTATGAACATGGTGACGAGCCGAGTCGTTTACTGGCACGTCAGCTACGGCGACAGGCCGCTTCCCGTCTCATACCTAGTGTTAAAAACACTCATAATATCGTCACTACAGAGCCCATGGAAATTAATGCTACTTTTAAATGGTTTTACTCTTCACCTTATAAATCTGAATTTCCTGCAGACGATACTAAAGTGAATGCATTTCTTCAAGACCTTTGTAACCCTGTTAGTGATTCGAATACTGCCATGCAACTGGACTCCCCACTCTCTTCAAGAAATTTGAATTCAGTTAAAACTATGCAATCTAACAAAGCTCCTGGCCCGGACGGGTTTCCAGTTGAATTGTTTAAAATGTTTATTGGAAAATTAGCTCCATTGCTTTTATCTGTGTTCAACGAATCCTTGGAATGTGTCTTTGCCTCTGACTCTGACACAAGCCACAAGCCACGATAGTTCTGCTTCTTAAGGAGGGTAAGGATCCAACCTCCTGTGGTTCTTATAGGCCGCTGTCTCTGCTTAATGCAGATGTAAAGGTGTTGGTGAAAGTAATGGCATCTCGTTTAGAGGACATTATCCCTTATATTATATGTGAAGAGCAGAAGGGTTTTATAAAGGGACGTCAGATGTTTTTCAATACCCGTACGCTCTTTAATATAATTTATTCAAAGCATTCGGCAGTGCTTCCTGAGATTGTGATTTCATTAGATGCTGAAAAAAGCATTTGATAGGGTTGAGTGGGAGTATTTGTTTGCAGTCTTGAGGAAGTTCGGATTTGGGGATGAGTTTGTTTCTTGGATTAGCCTCCTTTACTCAACCCCTAATGCCAGGGTTCAGACAAACGATCTCGTCAAGGTTGTCCTTTATCCCCTCTGCTTTTTGCTGTCGCTATCGAACCTCTGTCTCTCGCATTAAGATCTTCTCCCTTGTTTAAAGGAATAGTTCTATACGGTGTAGAATACAAATTGTCGCTATATGCTGATGATTTGTTATTGTATGTAACCGATCCTGTTGCCTCTATGCCTGCTGTCTTGGGTGTTCTGGAATCCTTCGGTGTTGTCTCTGGTTATAAATTAAACTTGGATAAAAGCGACTGTTTTCCTGTCAATACTGCAGCATTTTCTCTCCAACAGTCAGATTTACCGTTTCGATTTAGTCAGTAAGGGTTTAAATACCTAGGTATCAACGTGACACGTTCTCTATCTAATCTTTCATCAGCTAACTTCACTCCCCTTATCTCAAAGGTTAAATCTAACATTCAGATTTGGGTAACTTACCCCTTTCTCTAATTGTCAGGATCAATGTCGTCAAAATGAATATATTATCGAAGTTTCTTTTCTTGTTCCAGCAAGTGCCTCTTTCTCTGCCAGAATCATTCTTCGATTCATTGGATAAGATAATTAGTACTTTTATTTGGGGAGGGAAGCCACCAAGGGTTAGTAAATTATTGCAGAAATGTAGACTTAGTGGAGGACTTTCATTACCCAATTTTCAATTCTATTACTGGGCTGCGCACATCCATAAACTCTGCTACTGGGTTAAATCTCCTGAATCTTCTTGGTCTAAATTGGAACTATTGTCGTGTAGGGAATCCTCTTTACCTGCTTTACTTTACTCCTCTTTACCTACAAAACTCTCCCTATATACTGATAATCTAGTTGTCCTCAACACTTATGACTTGGTATCAGTTTAGACGGCGCTTTAAATTTGTAGGTGCATCCTCTTTGTGTCCTTTAGTCAACAACCATCTATTTCCTCCATCGTGTTTGGACTCCACATTCTCAGTGTGGGATGACAAGGGTATTGAACAAGTTAGAAATCTGTATCACGAAGGTGTGTTCGATAGCTTTGCCAATCTGGCATCCACTTATGACCTCCCTGTGACGCATTTTTTTTCGGTATTTTCAAATTCGGAATTTCGTTTCTAGATGTTTTCCTGATTTCCCCTCTGCGCCTCCTGAACAGGTTGGGAAAGCTTGTTTTCAAACAATCCACATCAGAGAGGAATGATTTCTAGGATTTATGATTTCATTCTGGCGTTAGGTAGTGAGTCGTGTAACAAAGTTAGGAATGCGTGGGAAACGGAGTTAGGAGTACAGATAAGTGAGGGGTGTTGGGAACGTGCTATAGGGAGGGTACAGTCTACCACTTCCTGTGCTCGTCTTGGACTTATACAGTTCAAAGTTTTACACAGAGTCCATCTGTCCAAGTCGAGACTTTCTGTGATGTATCCGGACGTAGAGGACAGGTGTGATAAATGCCATGGCTCTCCCTGTCATCTTGGCCATAGGTTTTTCTTCTGCCCAGATCTCCATGGTTTTTGGACTGTTTTTTTTACCATCATGTCCACTATTCTCAGGGTAGATTTAAATCCTTGTCCATTGATTGCTGTATTTGGGATTCCTGATGCCTCAGTTCCATTGAGCTTGATACAAAAGGATGTTTTTGCTTTCACATCCCTTATAGCAAGACGTTCCCTACTGTTGCAGTGGAAGTCTGCTGAATACCCATCTATCTCCCAGCGGCTAAAGGGCGTGATGTTTTTTCTGAAACTTGAGAAAATAACATATAGGATGAATGGTTGTACGGACAAGTTTTTTTATAAAGGGCATCCCTTTATTGTATACTTTATGGAGTTAGACACTTCCCACTTAAATTTTTGTGCCTGTTGCTGGATTTTACAATATCTTTATAACCAGTGACAGTTATTGGGTATCCATGATGAGGCGGGGGGCGGGTTTTCTGCATTTTTAATTTTGTTTTCCTTTGTTAGTGAAAAAAGAAGAAAAACCTGTGAATGTTTACTGCTGTGTGTTGCTCAATTTGTTTTCCTTGGGAAAGGGAGGGGAGGAGAGAAGAGAAAAGGTGATGTTCAGCTGACATGTAGACGTGTTCAGGAGAAATGTTCAATAAAAATGAAACTGGAAAGAAAAAAGTAGTTTAAAATAAACTTTAATTTCTATAAGTTAGGTGGTTAGATCTGGAATTTTGTCTGAAGTAAATCAGACACACAGATAAAGTAGTGTGATAAGATTTAGGAATGATCACGGTGATCAAACTGGCTGGAATTACCTGTGCAATAAACAGTTACAGTGAGGGGAAAAAAGTATTTGATCCCCTGCTGATTTTGTACGTTTGCCCACTGACAAAGAAATGATCCGTCTATAACTTTAATGGTAGATTTATTTGAACAGTGAGAGACAGAATAACGACAAAAAAATCCAGAAAAACGCACGTCAAAAATGTTATAAATTAATTTGCATTTTAATGAGGTAAAAGTATTTGAGCCCCTCTCAATCAGAAAGATTTCTGGCTCCCAGGTGTCTTTTATTTTTTAATTTTTGACGTGCGTTTTTCTGGATTTTTTTTGTTATTCTGTCTCTCACTGTTCAAATACAACTACCATTAAAATTATAGACTGATCATTTCTTTGTCAGTGGGCAAATGTACAAAATCAGCAGGGGAACAAATACTTTTTTCCCTCACTGTATAATGCACACTTTCCAGCCAATCAGAATCCAGTATTCACACTGACTGTGGTATAAGTGTAATTAATGCTTAAGATTCATAATGACTGTACGATATGTGTTGCTTTATTCCAAAGCTGCAGTTCATAGAAACCTCTTCACGGCTAAAGCTGCAGAGATGGAGGTCGAGGGGTCCATGAAGAGGCGGCTCCAGCTGGCATCAGATCGAGAGTGTGGGCGCAAGAGCAGACTTTTGATAAAGGAGGATATTTACAGTGTTTTAACTGCTGTGTTTTTTGCGCTATTTATTAATTTGTTAAAATGTTCATATTATAGTCTATTTTTAATTGTTTATAAAAGTCCTTGCTGTTTTTAAGTGGCTGAATTAGTGTGTGTGCACGCGTGTGTGCGTGTGTGTTGGTAGCTGGGTGGGTATATAGTTCTGGTCGGAAGTTGACATACCCCTTGCAGGAGAAAGAGACCCTGTGTAATCTGTTTAAACGACTTTTACGCATGTTTTGCAGAGAGATCATTTTCACCTTGCTGTTTGGGTCTCTGTCCCACACTGTTACAGTGCAGAATTGAGAGCACGAGGGAGATCGATTTTCTATCAGAAACAGTAACTATATAAAATGGACGTCAACACGCAGCACTCTGTGAGGTCATTTCTCGCTCTCAACAGAGTAGTTGTGATTGTTCAGTGTTTACGACAGGGCCAAAACATTCAAGGCCATGGTGTATTTTGACTGTTCCTGTAGCATAATCTCACCAAACTGTGTGTACACGAGTCCACAGACACTGAGTCTATTCACAGTTCCATGCTGTGTAGATGTTCTGCTCATCCTCACTGTACCGTAAAGGTCAGAACCTCACATCTGTAACCTTGTAGCTTTCCTTAATCAACACGACTGCGACCAAGCTTGTGTATCACTACTATTTTTAGATCTCCGCCTCTCAAAAGTATTGGCGCCCTGCGCGGCCGCCTCTCAAATCTTTTGCCGCCCTACGCGGCCGGCTCTCAAATCTGTTGGCGCCCTATGCGTCCGGCTGTCAAATCTATTGGCGCCCTATGCGTCCGGCTCTCAAAACTATTGGCGCCCTTCACGGGCAGTTCTCAAAAGTATTGGCACCCGATCTGAATTTTGCCACGGCAAGCACTACTCACATTTTCTTCAGGAAATGTACCTTAAAATAATAAAAAGTCTCTCACTAGGCTGTGTGTCGAGATAAACGTGAAAACATCTTGAGCTTGTGTTCACCACAGACCTTATTTCCGGCATTTAACCCAAAACCCCATTGACGGAAGTGCTAATACGCTGACTCGTTTCTGGGTTTCACGACTCATTCCTGCAGCACTCTGTAAGACGGGCTGTTGTTATCAAACCATCGAAGTAAGATAAGCGGCTTTGGTAATGATTCTTTAAATGAACCGATTCAGAATCCTCTTCTTGAATCGTTTGAGTCGTTCTCACTCGGTCAGGGTTGCACGTGTGGGTTGCTTTTCCTGCACGTGTAATCAGCACGTGTTCACAGACCGTAAATCCCGACCCCATGGTAGACACTCGACAGAAATTTCATACTAAAGTATTTTATATTTTCTGGGTCTAAACAGAGCAGAAGTATTGCTAACGTGTTGTACAGATTCTATTGGACTGGTGAACTGTGTGGATTTGTATATTTAACCCAGTTTAATATGGCCTGCTTTGTTCAGTCAGAGACAAGTAAATCTGTTCTAATGTTCATTTATTTTCCATAGATAAAACAAATGTTTGCTTACACATGAATACGTACTTTATGCCTTCAGAATGGTGGAGATTTGTCTCTTAACTATTTTAAATTTGGTTCTCTTCAACAGGTTGTGTTCGAGTTGTGCAGGCTTGTGTCACCTGACTTAAAGAAGGCATTGTTTGAAGGGCTTGATCAGCACCTCCCACGGCTCCTGCAGTTGTACAACACCGAGAGGCAGTGAAATACCCGAAATCCAACATGTGATGACCCGCATTGATCAAGAGGTAAGTCTAATGAACTTTAGTTTGTTCTGCTCCAGAAATGAGCCGATATCCAGCAGAACAGCACTGATAGTTGTGTAATAGACGTGCACAGTAGAGCTGTCGTGATTAATTAATAATCTTATAATGTGATTACTTGATGAACGTAGACAAAATTCTATAAATGTGAAATGTTTTGTTGAAGTTCAGATGAATCTCTGATGTACAGAATCTTCAACAGAGTTCTGCAGAAAGATTTTGAATGCCTGTCATTCACCAGAACAAATTTGCAGTTGAACAGTCTGTCTAAAAGAAAAAATCTAAACACACAATATAAAATTCCTGCAGTGTGAATAAAGCCTTTGTGTTGCTTTTAGCAAACATGTCTAGTACTCTCGGTTCAATGTACACAATTTACCCCATTTAAATGCATTTTGGAAATTGTTCCACATGGCCTTAAAGTGTGAATATTCACTGTATGCCAAATAAGTAATCGAAGAATGGAATGGATTTTTTTCTTCTCTAATGGACCATTAATCACAATTATAAAAGATGATGCATCAGGTACAAAGTATCAGCCCCCCCCCCCCCCCCCCCCCCCCAAAAAAAAAAAAAAAAAATAGGTGCATGACTTCTGCTGCACCATTTAAACTGTGTGTGTGTGTGTTTACAAATCACTTTGAGGTAAAAATATTTTAAGGCAGCCACTTTCACCTTCCTACAACAATTGGTGACTGGTCTGAGGTGAAGCTTCTTGTCATGTTACTGTGGTCATGGATCACATTGTGGGGATCTCTGTAATGTAACTGTTTCTGTAATTATCCTTACTTGCCTTTGCTCTTTTGTGCTTCTGTGTCTTCTGTTGGTGCTTTATACTGCTTTTTAGGGCCCGAGCACTGCTGCTGCGAAGCCCTATTGGATCTGCTCCTTTTTTTAATTATTATTAATTTTTTCATGCATTCGTGTCGTTTTTAAGTGCCTAAACGTACCTGAAAACTCACGAAACTTGGCAAACGCGCCAGCACTGGTGAAAATTTAAGTTACGTAGGGCATGGTCGAGGAGCTCCATAGCACCCCCGAATGCAGGCGATGGTCAGGGTGAAGTTGCTCCGATGTGCACGTGATGTACCATAGTCATTGCTCTCAAAGTTCATCAAAGTTCACATGGTTGTATCTGACGCCACCCAACAGGAAGTTGGTCATGTTGGATGAAATGTTGGATTTTAAAAGTTTCCCATGGTGTTTTGAGAGACTTAACATGGCTGAAAATCCATGAAACTTTGCAGATGCATTTGTCTTACGACATTAATTGATGTGATGTTGCATTTTATCATAGTTGTGCCTCATAGGCTCCATAGCGCCCCCTATGTTTTAAATGCACATTTGACATCATTGGAATGCTCAAACTATTATTTCACACACTTGTTAAAGTATGGCAAAATTATGTTTATTTGGTCATTTAACTTAGGTGTGGCAAAACTAAACTCAGCAGGAAGTCAGCATTTTGATTTTTCTCTTAATTTTTTCCTCCGTTTTTTGCCATTTCCAGGCCTTGTACTTTAACGTACTCCTCCTAGAGCTTTCATCAGTTCAGCATCACATTCGTCAGTCTCATCTGCAGGCATTGACGATGCTAAAATGCGAAGCTTTTGAATTTTTGCTGCTCGCCGTGGGCGTGGCGCTCTCACAAATTTAGAAGTTTCACCATGAAAAAGGAAGTTGTTATAACTCAAACATAGAATGTCCAATCTAGGGATGTCACGATACCAAAAATCTAGTAGTCGGTACCAGCAAAAATACACGATACTCGATACCACTTTGTGTATAAATAAATAATACTTTTAACTCCTTTATTTAAACACTTGGGCATTATAAAAAACAATAGTGGCAACAGTCACATAATATAAAAAAAGCAATTACAAAATAGATATATAATAAATATGTAGGCATAAAATGTTTTTTCTTCGAGATGTTCTGAAATGAGGTCTGGTTTCGGTGTATAGTTTGGGGATCTCTGTATACAAGAAGTAATTTCTGCCTGGTATCTGGGGTTGAACCGCTGAAGCAGAGAGAGAGAGGGGGAAGGTGGAGCAATTTCATTTTAGCCCAGAACCTTTTAGCTTGCCTTTGCTAGGAGGTTCAGACTTGGCTTTCAACAAGATAAAGAGCCAAGCATACTTCCAAATGAACACCAAAATGCTTTAAGAAACTCAAAATCAGTGTTTTACAATGAGCTTCAAATGTCCTCCGTGGTGGCATGGACCAGGACCCTCGGTCTGCAGCATTACAGGAAGATTTCAGGTTAGACATTACGGGAAGAGTCTCGGTGCTGTTATTGTCTCTGGGGCAGACATCCGTTAACATTGTGACCCCTTCCCTGGAGAGAACAGCATTACAATTCTGAAAACAGTTTTTTAAAATAATAATTCACTACTTAAAGCATGTACCTGAGCTCCTGCTACGCAGTAACTAAAACTGTCTTCAACTCACGTGTTACTTCATTCTTTAGTTCCTTCTCTTAAGTGCAGAGCCTCAGTCAGATTGTGTGATTGATAAAGAAAAGCACATAAATGACAAAATACCAGTTTGAGTGCCTAGTGGTCTAATCAGGAAATGCTCTTTGGAAGCTCAATATATGCACTTATCCGTTTGCATTTTGATTTGGCTGTTAGTGCTGGGGATGTCCTTAAGGTGATGTGCTGCTTTTGGCAGATTTAGTCATTCTCTTTAGTCACATGAGCACTAATGGTTTTTCAAAATTTTTATGTAGTTTATTTTGGATACAGGCAGAGGAAGCTCAGCGAAAGCTTAAGAGACAGAATGGAGAGGACCCAGGTAAGCTATTTCTTCAGTGATTTTAGTCATATCTGAAAATGATTGGTCAGTTGAATGCAGATTGCTGAAGTGTGAGTGTCTGTGTGTGTCGTAGCCCTGCCTCCATTCTGCCCACTGTTTGCCAGCTTGGGAAACATTCTGCAGTGTGACGTGCTGCTTGGCATGCTGGGAGCTGTGCTGCAGTGGGCTATGGAGCCCAGTGGAGGACACTGGTCTGAGTCCATGCTGCAGTGGGTAAATGTTTGGATGTTTTGTTAAAATGACATGATAGTGTAGTAAATTCAACAAAATTCCCCTTGCTATGCTGTGTTCATGAGCATCACTTTTTAATGACTGAGTAGTGTTCACAATTCTGTATGTGTGTGTTGCTACAGGTGCTGCACTTGATAGGCATGGCTCTGCTGGAGGAGCAGCAACAGCTAGAGAACATTGGGGATGACGATGAAGTTACTTTCAACTTCACCCTCAAAATCTCCCGTAAGTTTTGTACATCATCTCACACAATAGAAAGTCTCAAACCTGTATCACAGGTCCCGGTGAACCCCCCGGCAACACTCCAAGCATCCTGGCTCTGTTAGAGACCTTGCAGTGCACGCCTCACTTGGAAGTGCACAAAGACATGATTCGCTGGATCCTTAAAGTGAAATTACATCTTGATTATGTTTTCAATTTGCCTTACTCTCTCTATGCGTGCACCTAATATGTCCACCAGGTGGCAGCCTAGCATGTTTTGCAATTCGCTCACTGAAGGTAGGTGCAACATACAAAAGATGAGCGTTTTTACCATGACGTTTAAAGCAGTGCATCATCAAGACCTGTTTGAAATCCAAGCAGTGCAACACCACTCAAGGTGGCGTGGCCGGTAGGCAAAGCAGCACCTCTCACCACGGTGAAGCACAAATGCTTCACTGTCCCAAAGCGGTTTTGCTGCTGATCATCTGTAGGTGGCCCTAGGGGTGTTTTGATGTGGCTTATTGTGCGTGTTACTTAAAAGCTGTATGTCAACATGAATATTTAAATGACATGTAAGGATTGCTTACTACACAAACTGAATTTCAATGCACTGTGATGTGTGCATTTTATTTTCCATATAGTGAAAACTGTCAGGACACCTGCACCAGGCTGAACATGTACATATGAAGGCCATGGTGTAGGCCAAGGCTGATGATGTATTGTAGTATGTACTTTGAAGAGAAACAGGCAAATTAAATGTTAGTAAAATTGTAATGCATCTTCAGTATTCAATGGTATGGTGTGTGTGTATATACTTTTTAGTGCACAAGTGTGTTCTATTGAACATCTGCTTAGTTTTGCAGACTTTGATTGTGTGTGCATGTAGTTCTAACTGCACTGCTGTATCGTTTTCTTGTAGAAGTATTTTCCTAAATTATGTGTCTTTTTCTACACAGATGGTGGTTAGCATTAAAACGATGCGTGAGTACACAGCTGCTGCACCTCCCTGTGAAGGAACAGGGCACTGTCATAAGGAGGTCAGACTTTGAGCAACTTTCTATTCCACTGACATATTAACCATTACCCTTTAAAGTGTTGAAGAGCTTAAATCTACGTGTGTGTGTGTGTGTGTGTGTGTGTGTGTGTGTGTGTGTGTTGCAGACTGTGTGGGACAAAGACAAAGCAGAGAGAAAAAGGAAAGCTGAACTGTGCTGGAAAAAGACCATGGCTCAAACATTAGAGAGCCAGAGTCATTTTATCAATAAGTACATAGATCTGCTCACGCAGGATTCAGAGGATCTGGACGCCTCAGCCTCTACATCAGCAGAGCATGGGTACCTAAGCATGCTCGTAGTGACGCAGTGTTCTTAATAAGTCAACTTGTATTGTATTCTCAATATCCAATCAGTACATTTATGTCAGTAAATGCATGCATCAACACTTCCTTGACTTTGCTGAGCAGTTGTCTGTTCTTTGTCCTAAAAGTTCTTGCATATAATGGTGGTCTTCACATAACATAAGTAAATTCCCATCCTTGAACTCTTTATCTTGCATATTCATTTAGAGCATTTTCTGTTGGGGTAAATGAGTAGAGAGGATCCTAGGCCATTTTTAGCAATTTCCTGGTGAGTAAAAAAAGATGAATCCATTTATTCAACATTGATTATTTTAACAAATTCAGAGGGACCTTAACATAAAATTAAGGTTATAGTGTACTCGTAACCATCCGTCTCTGCTTGGTACAGCCCCAGTTCATGTGACAGTGCTCTGGTGTGTGTGGGACCTCGTCGTTGGCGTGCCAGAGGAGGCAGATGGAGATGCGTATCCTGTGTCACGAAGCGCAGGAGATCCTACCTGATGGCACCACCATGGTGCTCGCTGCCTTTGTCCAACACTCTACGGTCATGTCCAAGATCCGCAAAAGACCCCCTCACAATCCAGGTAAGGTTATGGTTTACAGTGTGCAAGTCAAGTAATTGGATAGGTTTGAGTAGCCAGTGTGCTTATTTCTGGAGGATACATGTGTGTTACAGAGAGCTATAATCCCCTCTTCATGCACCCTGACCTGTCCTTTGGTACCCATACCGGCAGCTGTGGCCACATCATGCACTCTCTCTGCTGGCAGAGGTGAGGAATTGGGCAGAATGTTACTTCTAGACAGCCTTCTACTTAATCCCAAATAAAAAGTTTTGCTGCTTTCAAATGTTTGTGGATATAGGCAATAGATCAGCAGCTAACAGTAAATAGTTTGTCTAGAAAATATGACCTTTATATGAGCAATTACAAATAAATTAGCTAGTATTAATCAATCAGTCGGGATGTTTTGTGACTGAAAAGTCAAAAATCTAATTTGTGATGTACAGGAAAGTCTTCATGGATGTGTGGTGATCGATAAGATGTAGATCCAAATTGGATGTGTTTAGCTTAAATATGCGATCTGCAGATATATATATATATATATATATATATATATATATATATATATATATATATATATATATATATATATTTATATTTGTCCCAATACAATGAGCTGATCATCGACACAAAGCATGAAACAAAGCTTGCTATGTGCACTTGACTATTTTTCACTGTCTTAGATCAAGCCAGTGTTACTTTCAAAGTCTGTAAACTTATTGTGCCTCATGGGGAAGCAAAGAACGTTAACCTGATCTGACCTTAGGAGTAAGTGCAGTTCAATTCAATTTTATTTGTATAGCGCTTTTTACAATAGACATTGTCTCAAAGCAGCTTTACAGAAATATCAACATGGTATACAGATATTAAAGGTGTGAATTTATCCCAACTGAGCAAGCCACTGAGTGGCGACGGTGGCAAGGAAAAACTCCCTAAGATGTTTTAAGAGGAAGAATCCTTGAGAGGAACCCGACTCAGAAGGGAACCCATCCTCATCTGGGTAACAACAGATAGTGTGAAAAAGTTCATTATGGATTTATATGAAGTCTGTATGGCGTTAGGAGCAGCCATAGAGTATCAAAAGCTAAAGAAATCAGGTGATTGAACTTGTTATATATACATCAGAATATATCCACTGGACATTATTAAAGTATAATGAGGTGGGGGTCAGAGTGCAGGCTGCTGTGTTAATGCACCCCTGAGCTGAGAGGTGTGTATCATTGAGCTTATGTGTGTTTGTGTCTGGTTTATTTGCAGGTCTTTGAATATCAATGATGCAAACAGGGAGGAGAAATATAACAGGTATTTACATACCAGTCAGTATGTGTGTGTGTGTGTGTGTGTGTGTGTGTGTGTGTGTGTGTGTGTGTGTGTGTGTGTGTGTATGTGTGTATATGTGTATATGTGTGTGTGTGTGTGTGTGTGTGTCTCTGCACCACTTAACTCCTGTCTCCCATTTTTACTGCATTTGTAAAACTGGAGACACTGCAGGGGGAAACCACTCAAACCCTGTAGTGTGTGAATCTCCCAGAGCTTACACATTCAAACTGAAACTACACAAGCACTACAAACGTGTGTGTGTGATTGTATTTGTGTAACAAATACAGTAACAGTAAACCGTTTTTGTGTTGATCTTGATGTATGTTTTGGATCACTGTCCTGCTGGAAGATCCAACCACGGCCAATTTGAAGCTTTCTGTCAGAGGCAGTCAGGTTTTCATTTAATATCTGTTGATTTTTGATAGTCCATTACGCCATGTATCCTTTCTCTGTCACTTTGGGGTGGTAGTTACATCCATCGACTTGGATAAGCAAGTTACAAGCCATCGATAAGGGAAACCAGAGATCAAGATACATCTCAGGTTTTATTTATCTATTTTCATTTATTTATTTATTTATTTTTTTAAGAACTCACTTTTTACATTCCTTCTAATAAGTCACCTAAATGCATTCTTAAGTTCATTCTGCTTAAGGCACTCCACAAAAGCTTAGTGGAGTAGTACTCCAGCTACCCAGGAGTAGTTGATTAAAAATAGTCGAGAGTATTTGTTTATAAAACTAATTGTTGAAGCCCTAAAAAGAGCAGTTTTCCTGTGGACCTCAGGGGAAGCAGTAAGGAGCTCTGTTCATTTGAGAACTTTAAGAAAAGTAACCTGGGTGAAGCTCTTGATGAATCTGGGAGATGTTGAGTATGTGCAAAAAATTTAAATATAACATTTAAAAAGTTTAAGATTTCACAGCATATTTGTGTGTGTGTTATTTCAGTATTAATGTTCTTGTTATTATTTAAAAACTTTAAAAAAAAAAAACAAAAAAACAAACACGTGCCAGGTGTCACGTATCAGGAAGCTCTGGACTCCACTTCCCATCAGCCACTGCACTGCACTACATGTCACATGACCACCTGCACCTGATTCACGTTTTGGTTAATGAGCACTCGTGTGTATATATAGCCATTGTCTGCACTGATTCACAGTCTTTCGTTGTCTTAGACTTTCGTGTTCCCGTGTTTTGTTTCATGCCACAGTATTTTGCCTAGTTGTCTTAGTTTTGTTCTTTGATTGTTTAAATAAATGTTATATACTGCAATTGCTTCTGGCTCAACCTTGAATCGTGACAGAACGAAAGACCAACAATCAGAAGCAGCAGATCGCCAAGATAGATATCTGGGGCGTCAGGATGCCACCAATGTTAGTGGAGTACTTTGCCACGTTGCGCCAACAGTCGGAAGATTACCAAGCTGCGCTACGAAAGCAGCAGGATGCCAGGAATTACCTGGGCTTCAACTTACCGCCTATGTTCATGCAGGACTACGCCATGCTACGCCAACAGGAGGAGGAGTCCAGGTACAAGGGGGGGTTTGTGTTCAGTACAGAGACCCAGCCCTGGACCGACAGGGTGACCTCAGAGCTCGAACCTGAGCTCCACGAGGTGGGCTCACCTGCCGAGCTCCAGCAAAGGGTCAGCGGGGAGGCACTAGCACCAGGCTTTGGTGTCCGAGTCCCAGTCAAGTCTCAAGTCCCTAAGGTCCCAGCCAAGCCTCGCGTCCCTGAGGTCCAAATCAAGCCTCGCGTCCCTGAGTTCACGTTCAGGCCTACTGACCCAAATGACCAAATGCCGCTCACGCACCGCCAAGCTCCGCTCACGCCACAGTCCGCCGACACGCACCGCCAAGCTCCGCTCACGCCACAGTCCGCCGACACGCACCGCCAAGCTCCGCTCACGCCACAGTCCGCCGACACGCACCGCCAAGCTCCGCTCACGCCACAGTCCGCCGACACGCACCGCCAAGCTCCGCTCACGCCACAGTCCGCCGACACGCACCGCCAAGCTCCGCTCACGCCACAGTCCGCCGACACGCACCGCCAAGCTCCGCTCACGCCACAGTCCGCCGACACGCACCGCCAAGCTCCGCTCACGCCACAGTCCGCCGACACGCACCGCCAAGCTCCGCCCACGCCACAGTCCGCCGACACGCACCGCCAAGCTCCGCCCACACCACAGTCCGCCGACACGCACCGCCAAGCTCTGCCTATGCCCAAGGTTCACATAGTGACCTCAGAGCCTCAGCCTCCCCGTCCAGCTGAGGTCGTCGCTCAGCCTCCCCGTCCAGCTGAGGTCGTCGCTCAGCCTCCCCGTCCAGCTGAGGTCGTCGCTCAGCCTCCCCGTCCAGCTGAGGTCGTCGCTCAGCCTCCCCGTCCAGCTGAGGTCGTCGCTCAGCCTCCCCGTCCAGCTGAGGTCGTCGCTCAGCCTCCCCGTCCAGCTGAGGTCGTCGCTCAGCCTCCCCGTCCAGCTGAGGTCGTCGCTCAGCCTCCCCGTCCAGCTGAGGTCGTCGCTCAGCCTCCCCGTCCAGCTGAGGTCGTCGCTCAGCCTCCCCGTCCAGCTGAGGTCGTCGCTCAGCCTCCCCGTCCAGCTGAGGTCGTCGCTCAACCCGCCTGCTCCATGGCAACTAGAGTTCCCCCCCTTCTGCTTCGAGGAGACCCACACTCCTCTCCCTGGCCGCACGGGGGACTTCTCTCGGCCTTCCAGTTCAGCTGGGGACGTCGTGCTGCTTTCATGCTCTGCCGAGGAAATATCTCAGCCTCCCTGTGCCATTGAAGAAGCCGCCCGGCCTCCTGATTTTGCGGGGGACATTTTCTCCAGGGGGCCAGGACCACCAGATGGAGGACGTATAATTTTGGGCGCTCCGGGAGTAGCGCCCTTGGGGGAGGGTTCTGTGACGTATCAGGAAGCTCTGGACTCCACTTCCCATCAGCCACTGCACTGCACTACATGTCACATGACCACCTGCACCTGATTCACGTTTTGGTTAATGAGCACTCGTGTGTGTGTGTATATATAGCCATTGTCTGCACTGATTCACTGTCTTGTGTTGTATTAGACTGCCATGTTACATGTTTTGTTTCATGCCACAGTATTTTGCCTAGTTGTCGTAGTGTCTATGTTTTGTTGTTTGTTCATATAATAAATGTTATATATCTGCGATTGCTTCCGAACCCATCCTTGATTTGTGACACCAGGGTGTACAAACGTTTTTTTTTTTTTCTTCCTGGTCGCGTATTTAAAATTCTTACTTGAACCGGTACATCTATACGATATAATTTCGTCATGTGTGTGCTTGTGTGTGTATTTGCACATGTATGTGCACGTGTATGTTTTCCTACTATAGGTGTTTAAGAACTCTTTGATCCACCAGAGGACGGGTGATAAGAACCCATGTCGGTACTTCTCTAAGCAGGAGCTGAAGGAGCTTTTCACACTGGAGGACACGTACTCGTCCTCCATTCGGCTGCAGCTGCAGTCGCTCCACTCGTCTGCGTGCCGCTCCGACCCTGAGCTGCAGTGCCACATCTCCTCTCTGAAGGGCATGAATGTGTTTGGCGTGTCCTGTCATGACTTGCTGTTCTCTAATGAGGATACTTTGCAGGACGAGGACAAATATGGTCACAATTTGGCCCATATCTGTTCAGCGGTGCTATATCTAGGCCATATGTGACTGATAATACCCACATGTGGCCCAAACGTACTTGCTATTTGGGATGTCTGGTTGGGGTGTGAAAATTTTAGATGCTAGATTGACAGTTATATTATTAAATAACAATATGAACAGCAAGATTATTAATTGGAGTAGCAGAAGTAATGAAAATAGCAAATGTTAATATTCATAAATACAGGTAATGGGATTTAGTGTTAATAGTGCAAGAGTAAGTGTAAATATGAATCTGAAACAGATGTGGCTGTTCATCTCAGTGCTTTAATTGAAGAAAAAGTCAAAAAAATTTAGCCATGTTGTATAACATACATAAAGGGCAAGCAGGCGGAGCTTGTGTCCCCAAACATGATCAGTGCTTGCTTTGATGTACAAAACTCCTCATATGGCATAGAGCATGCACCATACAGCATTCCTCAAATCTAGGCCTAATTCTAAACCACTTTAGCTGGAAGACCCACCCACACACTGTGTGTGTCAGTGACTGTGTCTGTATGGTTGGATGATGATGCAGGTGTGTGTGTGTGTGTGTGTGTGTGTGTGTGTGTGTCAGTGACTCAGGTGTCTGTACAGTAAGCTGATGAGCAGTTGTATCTCACTGTCTCCAGTGTTAATGTCAATGGCCTTCAGAAAAAAGTCCAGTGCTTCCTGTTTCCTCCCTTCAGACAAACACTGTTTCCCAGAATGCACCAGTGAATCAAACGATTCCTCTTGATGTTTGACATCATTTGGACTCTGCACTTCAGTGGCTGCACACTGATGCACAACTTCACTAGAGGCCAGTTGAACGTTAGTGAAGCTCTTTACCATCACCTTCCTCTTCCTCCTCGCACTCAACTATGTGTTCACTAGACTCTGGCTTGTCCTCTGGCTCCTCCCACTCCTCTAATTTTTCCTCTTTCGTCTCTGGTTCCTCCTCTTCCTCCTCCATATCCTGCAGCTGTGACTGTACTCATGAGCGTCGTGATGCGATTGATGTGTTCATGCTGCATCTGCGGTTGGTGCCATTATTCAGCATGGATTTGGGTGTGGAAGATCTGAGGCCCATGAAGCTGCGAGCTAATGGACTGCTAGCCAAAACAGGTTTCTCCACCTCTTCTTCTTCTTCATGCCCCTCTTCCTCACCATCATAGATGACTCGCAGTTTTTTCTTCTTGGTGGGGCAGAGCAAGGACTCGTCTGCTGCAGTGAAATATACTGATTTCTGCCTACCACTATCATTGTTGGGTGTGGGGTCAGATTCATCTATAGCTCCAGTGGCAGAGGTTTAGATGCATCAGCATCAAACTCGATGCAGGCTTTTGAATCAAAGTCCCCCTCTGATAATGCTTTTGGTAAGTTTGACTCAATTCCCAACAGAACTACAGATGAATCTGATTGCATGAAAGGAGAAATGTGCAAGGTCTGATTTGAGTGAGTGTGTATGATCGGATTTCTCCTCTATGATTAAACGCTCCTCATCATTTATGCTCTTAAACACTTGTCCAAAATAACTGTCCTGTCACCTGTGTAGATAAATCCATCACATGCTCATCCTTCATCTCCATCCCTCCCATGCTCATCATCTCCAGCTCGTCTGATCCTGATTGGGTGAGATCCACCACGGCAGGTGGGCTGAGGTTATGGCAGGGTGGCGTGGTTTTGGCGAGTTTCAGTTTCTGACACTGTGGTCTCAATATCTTTAGAACAAGGAACTGAACTCTCCATACCTCCTGAACCACACCCTGATCACAAGCACTTGGTGCTAATGGGCTAGGGGTTAGGCTTTTGGAGTTAAGGGGTTAGGGGTAGAGAATATGAGTTAGGCAGTAGGAAATTACCTCTGTTACACTGTTGGTAGACTTGAAATGTGGAGTTTGTGGAATATCAGTAAGACTGTAATTCCCAGAATGCACTGCATGAGATGAGAGTGAGGAGGGTACAGGATTCTCTGCAGTGCCAGTGTACACCTCAGAGCTCTGGACTCGAAACTTGAAACATTCTGAAACCCTGCAAGACAGAATTGTATCCATAGCACATTATCAGTCTTACCCTGTGTGTGTGTGTGTGTGTGTGTGTGTGTGTCTCTGTCTGTCTGTCTGTCTGTCTGTCTGTCTGTCTGTGTAGTCACTTCTTCCATAAGGCATGTGTTGAGCCATGGCTTATGGATCACAGGACCTGCCCGGTGTATGTGTGACATCCTCAAATCCCTCAGAGTAGAGGTGAGGTGTGTGCGTAAATGGATTCATGAGAGTTTCTCATCTCTCTAGTGACGGATGTTGAGGAGCAGCACATGTAGACGGTCACTTCTGCTTTGCATTCGTTTCCCAGCAGCACTGAGTACTTTCACACACACTGTGACTCAGTCTCCAGCATACACCCCAACTCCGAGTCTCTCACACAGCGATGCTGCCTTTTCTGGATATGAATCTCTGCATGCAACAGAGCAGCTGGGTCCTGCTGACCACACACATGAAGGTGAGAAGTGCACACACACACACACACACTGTATTTCAGCCTGCCTTGCTGAATTCCAGAAGCTGCTGCTAATAAGCTAGTTTGTTCACTGTGTGTGTGTGTGTGTGTGTGTGTGTGTGTGTGTGTGTGTGTGTGTGGGGTGGGGGGGTGGGGTATTATTTTGGAAGCACACACCTGTATTTGGACTAAACATACTAGCATGACCACAAAAAGATTCAAAATTGTGGCTCAACTGACGAGAGGATATAAGGTCTGTGAGAACGCTGATATTCTTGTCCTGGGTTCGATGGAAACATGGTGTCAGGACATGCGCTGGTCTGTCAATACAGTTCCCTCTGAAGCCCAGGATTTGTTTTTACTATACACTGAAGACATTTGGGTTTGAGATATGTCGGTCATTTTTAGGACATTCCAAACATGTTCCAATATTTTCGATCATTTGAAAAATGGGTAGGTTTAAACACAAGGTGCCATATTTTAAGTTGTTTGCCCAGAATTTAATTTCCTAATATTTACATCTAAATTTGTTAATCAACTCCTATTCATCATTTGATCTCAAGCCCAAATGTTTCCCGTATATAGCAAACCAAAAATAATTGCCCTTGCTGTTCTAATACTTTTCTCCATCTAATGGGAATAGCTCAGCAGCGGTGTTCTTCACAGTGGCTGACAGTTTTTGGTCTTGGTCTTGTCACTGAGTTGACCTGTGGAGATCCAGGGCAGGTTTCATGGTGATTTTCTCTGGCAGGTGGGGCATCTTCAAGTTACTTGGTTACAGTTATATTTCTATAGCACTTTTTTAGACACTCAAAGTGCTTTACACTGGGAGGAGACCATTAGTGTGTATCCTCCACCTGGATGATGGGACAGCAGTCATAGTGCTCCAGAACTCCCACCACAAACAAGCTATTAGTGGAGAGGAGAGAGTGATGTAGCCAATTCAGAGATGGGGATTATTAGGGGGTGATCGAGAAGGCCAATGAGGGAATTTGGGCAGGACACTGGGGTTATACCCCTACTCTTTTTTTATTTTATTTTATTTTTATTTATGTTTTATATTTTTAATGACCACAGAGAGTCAGGACCTCAGTTTAATGTCTCATCCAAAAGACAGTGCTGTTTATACAGTAGTGTCCCCGTCACTATATTGGGGCATTAGACCCCACACAGACCACAGGGTGAGCCCCCCCTGCTGGTCTCACTATTACCACTTCCATCAGCAAGCTTAGTTTTCCACAGGAGGTCTCCCAGTACTGGCCAGGCTCAACCCTGCTTATCTTCAGTGGGACGCCAGGCAAGAGCTGTAGGGAGAGATGGCTCTGGTTATGTATTTCTGCATTCAGTGATGGACTGGGAACCTGTTTTCTCGTAGCTGCCCTAACTGTTTAGGAGGGCATGCTCCTCAGTGCAGAGGTACGCTTCCATATGGAGGCTCTATTCAATGGCTGTACCCTGTGCTGTGATTGGCTTGCAGGTTTGGAGGCAGTGTGTTTGAAGTGCCACTGCACTACGATAAGCCCGCCTTTGAGAGTGAAACTCGCAGCTAGGAGACCAGCAAAACACACTGTGACTGTAAACACACACACACACACACACACACGCGTACATGTTCACATACACTATACATACATTTACAGTCACAGGTTTGGATTTAAAAATGCATTTTATTTCATTTCTGTGTGTGAGTTAATGAATGACCTCATGCTGTGGATAATGGGAGGAAAATCTCTCTTCTCTTTTATCTCTGGGGTGTGTGTACTGGAGAAACACATAGTTCACCAGCTCCCTCTGCTGGACATGTGTTGCATTACCTCTCTCTTTCTCGCACACACAGTCAGTATATACTGAATTTGCCATGTGACAGGTGTTCCTGGTTCAGTATGGGTGGAGCTTATGTGAATTTTTTTTCAACTTAATCATGTGACATCCGTTAGCTTTTCTTTCCACTTGTTCAGCTTGATCATCTATTTAATGCTGTATAGCGACTGCTGGGTAGGTAATGTTAATGTTCGCTATGTTAACTAGTGCTGTGGGTAGGTGACGGGCTAGCACAGCTGATATCACTAAACTATTATACTGTTTAATTATAGGCAGGCTTTTATGCTCACAAATACTAAAGAAATAAAAACAGAAGCTAGTGGTAATGTTATACAGTTCAGATTATACTTAAGCTCCGCCCTCACTGACTCAGACACGCCTGTCAATTGGCACAAAAAGCTTGCTATTTAAAAATAAATAAATAAAAAAAATTCTTAAAATTATTCTAATTTTACTAACTATTTTACAAAATATCAAAATGTGTCCTTTTATGTGTGTGTGCTTCACAATGTGGCCTTATTGGTATCTTCTGTACTCTATGAACTACTGATCTGAACTGTTAAATAAGAGGTGTAATTTTAATCGAATTATAGTGATATGAAAATGCAAACTGTAAATAAAGTCTCTTTTTATCATGAATGTGTGTGTCCACTTGGTCCCTTGGCATGAGCGGGGATATTTATCTAGAGTATCAGTTACTATATGAAGTCTGTAGTAACAGCATTTCTCTGAAGATGATTTAGTGGAGCTTGTGTTTAGAGTGTAACTTGTACTTTAGTTTTCTTCATTTTCCCAAAATTTAACACCAGATACTTCACAGTACACGAATACCACATGGAGATACAAACTTTATAGTTGACGTGAGGGTAACACTGTTTACACAAGGGCAACAGGCTTGACACTGAGGTAACACTGTTTACACAAGGGTAACAGGCTTGACACTGAGGTAACACTGGTTACACAAGGGTAACAGGCTTGACACTGAGGTAACAGGGTTTACGACCTTTAAGTGTAGAGATCTGATTAATTTTATGTACATATGCGTGTTCATGGATAAAAAAAACGTACTGTCGTGTCTGCTCAACTTTTTTTTTGATGAGGGATATGCAAATTGAATTTAAATTCACTAGTCTTACTTAAATTTCCTATATTAACTTGTAGATTTTAATTATAAATATATTTTCTAATTATTATAGTCTCTATTGTATCACTGGAACAATGGCCCATATACACTCAGCTAATCATGTGACAGCAGCACTGTACATGAAATCAGGCAGCTACAGGTCAATAGCTTTATTAATGTTCACATCAAACATGTATTATTGTGTATGGGGAGGACCGGGTGGGTGTGAGACCCAGTTTCTGTCCCAATTTCTGTCCCAGTCTGGCCCGGCTCCTTCAGGAACTACTTTATCTGATGTGTATATCAGCTGCTTATTTCTTCTTGGCCTTTACACACAGTAAAGGTTTACTGTGCTGCAGTTCTACATGTCTTTATTCTTTTGACCATTAAGGGGTCTCCAATATAAACCCTTGAGAAATTAAACATTTTCAACACATCTGTAATAAAGCTGCAACTTTTGGGGTTTTGAGGGTTTTTTATTTATTTTTTGAGAGTTTTTTCAGGTTTGGAGGGTTTGAGTCATTTTTGGACTGTTTTGGCAGGTTTTGGGGGTTTTGAGTTTTTTTAGCATTTCGGAGGGTTTCAGAGGTTTTCTGAGTTTTTTTTTAGGGTTTTGGAGGGCATTGGAGTGTGATGATCATGGTGACAATGTTGACGATGTTGATGACGACGATGATGATGATCATGATGACGCTGATGGTGACGATGATGATGACAATAGATGATGACCATGATGATGACGTGATTATTATGATGATGACGATGAAGATAATGATGACGGCGACGATGATGATAACGATGGTGATGATGATGATGACAATGACGATGATATGACGGCGATGATGATGATGATGATGATTACGATGATGGTGATGACGAAGATGACGATGATGGTGATTATGATTACGATGATCAGAACGATTATGATGATGGTGACGACGATGATGACGGTGACTATGATGATGACGGCAGTGAGGGTGACAATGATGGCAATGATGACAATGACAACGATGATGACAATTATGAGGATGGTGATGGTGATAATGGTGGTGATGATGGTGATGATGATCTGAAGTCTTTATTTTCTCCTACAGCGTGTATGAAGCAGTGCTGCACGGAGCAGATGACGGAATGTCTGGACTGGATTATGGCTGAATGTAAGAATTTGTATTCAAAATTTCTGCAGAGTACGGCGATCTCCTTCATACAGAAGTCAGATGGTTGAGTAGGAGTAAGGTACTTCACTGTTTTATTTCCTTGGTGAGTGAAATTACGGCTTTAATGGAACTGGGGGGGGGGGGGACGACACTAACCTGTTGTCTGATGGCTGCTTGATCTTGCATTCTTGGCTGATGTGACAGAGAAACTGAATCAGCTCAATCTTCAGTTACAAGGTAAAGACAAAACCATATGTGATATGATCAGTGCTGTGAAGGTATTTAAAGCAAAACTGTCATTTTACCTTCAGCAATTGAAAAACAAAAGATTGCAACACTTCCCCTCATTGGTAAAGATAGAAAGAAAGCCATGCAAATGCAACCAAAGTTTTGGATGTACTTGAGTATTGTGACCTCCTGTCCAGGCTTGGGCAGGAATCTGAGGAAAGGTTCAGTGATTTTGAAAATCTTGAGATATGTGTGGCATTTGTTGCCAAGTCTTTCATGGAGATAGACATGGATCACATTTCAAAGCAGATGGCCGAACTGTTCAATGTCAATGCTGTAGAGATGGAGTTGGAGGTTATTAATCTCCAAAATCATATCCAGCTGAAATCTCAGCAACATTCACAACATTTCTGGAGACTTGTAGACCCAGAAAACTACAAGAACATTCACCAAGCTGCCCTCAAAGCATCTGCTTTATTTGGATCTACAGACCTTTGTGAAGCAGCGTGTTCTGATATGAATGTGATCGAATCTAAATTCAGAACAAGACTGACAGATGATCATTTAAATAATTGCATAAGAGTGAACCTAAGTGCATACACACCAGCATATACCTCCCTTGTGGAATCAATGCAGTGTCAGTCAGCTCATTAACTGTAAATAAGTGTGAATGCACTTCATGTCATATTGGATATTCTGTGTTTACAAACAGCAAAGAAGCACTAAGAATTCAAGTGGGAAGCCTGCGGCACATTAGGTTGATCCATTTATTTTCAGGCAGGTGATTCTTTCCTTTTGTGCCAACTACCACAAAGCACCTCCAGAAGCTCCAAGTTACAATCCGTACGTTGGCCGGGAATCGAACCTGGGCCAAATGCTTGGAAGGCAGCTATGCTCACCTCTATACCACCAATGCCACACTGGGCAATTCAACGCTGCTGAACAAAAGTTTAACTATGTGCTCTTCTCATCAGCAGACCATAGGCAACAGCTAAAGGGTGTTTCTGTCGTGGTTTCTGTAGTGTAGCGATTATCACGTTTGCTTCACACACAAAACGTCCCTGGTTTGAGACTGGGCAGAAACAAGCTAGCAATTTTGAACTTTGCTTTAATAACTGACCGGTTGTCATCACTGTAGGATCAGGTCCTCTAGGAACAGCCGGAAAGCGAGACCTTGGACAGAGCAGATTTCCTTCTTTTGTGCTTCTGTAGCAAAGCAGTTAACATTTGCTTACAAAATGAAAGGGAGTCTCTGGTTTTCTACAGAAAGTGGAAGCCTGGCTCTTTCGTTGCTCAATAAGACTCTGTGCGTGACTGGAAAATTTTCCGTAAAGTACTGGTCACCAAGTTCACCTATCAGCGAGAGGTCTACGCCCGAAAAAGGCTGGGAGCGGTTTCCCTTCCATTGAGCTTTTGGTGCAAGGCAGATAACAGCTGCTTGCAAAATCACAGGCAGTTTCTGCTTTTCCACTGAATATGGGAGCCTGGCTCTTTCCTTCATCAAGAAGACAAGAGTAATGATGCGCTTGATTCGAGGGGTAGGGGTAGACATGGCCAGGGAAGAAGAGAAACAATACAGAGCAGCAAGTAGTTACACAGACTCCTGAATGTTCTCCATAACCATACATTTCATGTAAACACCAACCAGAAAAACTGAAAATATATGTACACACTGTATTTCACAATAATTAACAATGGTCAAGTCCATCAATAACGCAAATGTCCAAGTCTGTTAAGTTCAGTACCCCAACTAAACTTTCTAAATCTTACGGTTCGGTCCCCATTTGGGCGCCACTCTGTAGCGTGGTACCTTATGGGGTTTGGACGCTAGACAGTTCAAATTAAGTCACTTATAACTTATAATTTGGACATCACTCAGAATAAGGCTACTCAATTCTTACAAAATAAGTTTATTATTATTTATGCAATAAACAAGAAAATACAGATCGTTTCAGTCATAGAAACCGAAATAATGAAAACCAAAAAGTTCCCCTACGTGGGATTAATAAACGCACCCATAAGGAAACAAGGCTCTATTCATAAAAGAAAATTTTCACACACAAAAGGCAGAAAAAAAAACATTTAACCCCAAAATAATTCTTAACCAAAACAAAAAAGTTGTTCACTTTAAAGCTGCACTTCAATGACGGTGATTTAGGCGTACGGGAGTTCGTGAACCCGAAAGCATGGGAAAGAGCAGTCAGATTCCGCTTAACACTCGGAGTTCTTTACAGACAGTAACATCCAACGATTTAAACATACTGGTTCTCCACAAAAGTATTAAAGAAAGGATCTCAAACCCGTGATGTGCCTCCGAACCCTCAAAACTCCGCTCGCTAGTTTATTCACCTTGGCAGAATATTCCCGAAGTGTTCGCCAGCCTCCTGAATCAATATCCACAAGGTTATAATCCACAGTAAGAGCATTAGCATGGTCCTTGTCAAACACACACCATCAGCTCCGCCATTCTCACCTGGCGCTCATTTCCGCGTCCCGCTTTCTCTCATCTAGTCACCTGTTCTTTTTATTGCTTCCTAAGACCACACCCTTCTCTTCATCTCTTTTTTTACTTCCGTTAATTAAAACACCACGGAATGGAACGGACTCCGCTTCTGCGTCACTAAATGGTAAAATGGTAAATGGTGCAGTTATAGCCAAAGCACTTTACAGTGTGTCTCATTCACCCATTCACACACCAATGATAGTAGAGCTGCCATACAAGGCGCTAACTTGCCATCGGGAGCAACTTGGGGTTCATTGTCTTGCCCAAGGACACTTTGGCATGTGGAGTCATGCTGGCTGGGAACCGCCAACCCTATGATTAGTGGACAACCCGCTCTACCACCTGATCCACAGCCGCCCCTGTCACTGTGCAGCTATCTGTTACAAATGAATGGGAAAATATCCTTGGCATCCCTGCAATTCAAGGATGTTGTAATTGGTAAGTTGTGATGTCAAAAGTATCTGTACCAAGTTGATACTAAAATTTTAAAAAGAATGATACGATAAGTTTTTTTTTTTTTTTTTTCAGTATCGGCTGTACCAAGTATTCTTCTGCTTTCTGATTGACTTTCTTTTGTAGGTATTAATTAACCGTGATTTCCACTCAGCCATCTTACTGGAATTTGTGTAGGTTAGGAATAAGACTGAGGATGGAGTTGTACAGTTTTGTAGTGTGTATCGTTTGTAAATATTGTTAACTTCTTTACCATAGCCATGCTGAGGGAGGTGTTGACTAAATTAGAGATGGTGCTGGACCAACAAACCAATGAGATTGCTTCAACTACAGGTGTTCCAGGTGCAGCCTTTGGATATTGATGAAGATTTACTGCCCTGCAAGATCTTCCTCAACTGCATAGTCTGGAGCGAAGGATGCAACAGAGCCCAGATTACAAGCAAAAACTGTGAGAATTTTTTTTCCTTTTTTTGTTAACAATTGCTTGCACAATTACACAGCTACTGAGAGTGTTTGTTTTCTCAAGGTGACACACTTTGATATGAGGGAACAGTTATGACCTAATCTTTGGTAGAGGAGCAAAACATGGAAAACACACAGGGCAGGGTAACTGCAGGAGTAGTGAGAAGCACTGACACAGTTGACAAGGCAATACATTCTTATTAATTATTTATATTTATATTATATTATTGTTTTAAAAATCATCGGTTTCGGGTAAACTGGTTGGCGCTTATTGACGGGGTGTATGTGCGTGACTGCACCTGGCGCATCCTGAAGAGGGTGATTGCTAACTCCCTGGAAAAGAATCTCAATTGTAGGGGAGTCGATGGAAAGACTTCACTGGCCGCTCTCCAACTCGGAGAGGTCGTGATTGGTAAGTATATCTGTTTACATACAGAATTAGCTGTCTCTCTCAGATGATATGTAAGGGGTAATCCACAGCTAGATGTGCATTAAACGATTTTAGTGCATGATGTGGAGGAGAAGAACCACTCGTTCAAATCGTCACCTAGCCATGGATTACCCCGCTTATACCATGGTCTTTCCACAATTAATAAAGTTAAAGCTGTCATTGATATTAGAAGTTTAAAATGACAGTTAATTTCTATTAGTTAGGTCGTTAGATCTGGAATTTTGCCCGATATAAATCAGACACAGAGATAAAGTAGTGTGATGAGATTACATTTATTTGAATGAATTGACAGATATCTATCAGAGACAGAGAGATTAATCATGTATGAATTACCTGCATCATGTGCCTCTCAGCAGTCAGTCAGTGCGTTTACATGGACCACAATAATCCACTGTTAACCCGATTAAGACGATACTTTGATTAAGAAACTACCATGTAAACAGCAATTTTTAATTACCTTAATCTGATTAAAGTCATTACTGGAAGTAAGCACTAATCGAATTAAGACATGTAGTACTCCTGTTTTAGTCGCATTATCAACGTGTATTACAGACATGTAAACACCTGAATCACATTATTAACGTTGTGTGAGTTTTCACCGCATTTTGCGACAGGACACGTACACACACGGCAGTGCTCAACATTTTACGGCGAACAAGAGAGCATGGCTGCGTCCCAAACCGCATACTCGCCTACTATAGGCCTGTAGTGGGGAAAATACATCTATCTCGGCTACTATATAGACGCTAAGTGCACGGTTTGTGATGCAGCTCACGGCTTCAAGCAGTTGTCTATTTGCACGTACAGATAAATAACGGACACGGACAAATAAATAACTGCGCTTAAAGCGTTCATAAAAAAATTAAATAAAAACACCCAAAACTGTATACTATACCATAACGAAGACGAACTGTATGTTGATATGTGAAATTCTGGAGGGACGTCGGACGGCGTGGGGCGACACATGTAAACACCTTATTCACGTTATTATCTTACTCAGAGTAAGGTCAATAATTAGATCACTGCTGTCCATGTAAACATAGTCAGTGTTGCGCAGCAGTAGTGTAGTAAAACTGAGAGTTGAATTACTTCACAAACAGTGATGGTAACACCTCATTGCTGAGAAATATAATGTAACTTTTTACCAGCAAAGTTATTTTTTTTGTTGCAGACAAAGTTGCAGACAGCGCCGGCAAGAAGTGTCTGTGTGTACGAATGTGTGTTCACGAATGTCTCTGTATGCTCGAGTGTCTGTGCGTGTGTGTGTGTTTGTGTGTGCATGTAGGCTGCACGTTGATTTAGAAATGCTCACAGTGATCAAACTGACTGGAACTACCTGTGCAATAAACGGTTATAATGCACACCTTCCAGCCAATCAGAATCCAATATTCACACTGACCATGGTATAAACGTAATTAATGCTTAGGATTCATAATAAGCTTACGATATGCATTGCTTTCTTCCAATGTTCATAGAAACCTCTTCACGGCTAAAGCTGCAGAGATGGAGGTCGAGGGGACCATGAAGAGGTGGCTCCAGCTGGCATCAGATCGAGAGTGCGGGCGCAAGAGAAGACTTTTGAAAACTTTTGCAAAAAGAAGGTATTTAGAGTGTTTTAACTGTGGACTCTTTGTTAATTTGTTAAAATGTTCATATTATAGTCTATTTTTGATTGTTTATAAAAGTCCTTGCTGTTTTTAAATGGTTGAATTTGTGTGTGTGTGTGTGTGTGTGTGTGTGTGTGTGTGTGTGTGTGTGTGTGTGTGTGTGTGTGTGTGTGTTGGTAGCTGGGTGGGTATACAGTTGCGGTCGGAAGTTTACATACCACTTGCAGTATCTACAAAATCTTAATACTCTTTACAAAATAAGATTGATCATAAAAATCCTAAGTTTCTAATTTAGTAACGCCATGAATAAGCTATTTCACATAACAGATGTTTACATATAGTCCACAAGATAATAGCTGAATTAATCAAAATTACCCCATTCAAAAGTTTACACACGTTTGATTCTTAATACTGTGTGTCGTTACCTGAATGATCCAGGACTCTTTTTATGTGTTATGATAGTTGTTCATGAGTCCCTTGTTTGTCCTGAGCAGTTAAACTGTCCACTGTTCTTCAGAAAAATCCTCCAGGTCCTTCTCATACTTTGCTTTTCCTGCATATTTTAGCCCTTTCCAGTAGAGGTTATATGATGTTCCGATCCATCTTTTCACACTGAGGACAACCGAGGGACTCGTACACGACTATTCCAAAAGGTGCAAACATTCACTGATGCTCAAGAAGGTAACAGCATGCATTAAGAGCCTGGCTGTAAACGTTGTAAACAGGATGATCATGTAAATTTTTTTGTCTTCTGGGATACTTCTTCTATGCTGTATTAACCATCTTTCTGTAATAAACCTTTTTCACCTCAGAGGACGAGTCTGCAAGTGTTGTCTAATTTCACAACTAATCACAACTCAGTTTTTACATTTTTTTATTTTATTTCTAAGAAAATAATTAAAATTCAATAACCTTTTGACTGTATGAGGTACCCGTAAATGAGAAAAAACATAGTACTACTTTCATAAAATGTCATGTGCAGCTTGATGGTAATTATAGTAATGTATAGTAATTCTGAGTCTTGAACAGTAAACTCTCAAGTGTCATTGTCATGTCACAGCAAACCAGCGACTCCGTTTCCCAGAATGCACCTCAGACTACAAACACAAACTACAACTCCGAACCAACACACCGACATTGTTAACCTTCTCCAGAATACTAATCAGACAAACCTGTTACCAGTGAACCCACTACATTAGAGAAGGAAATACTGGATGTGAAGTGCAGTAGTGCTAGTGTGTGTGAATAGACTGTCAGTTTAGATACTGACCCTGAACACTACTAACATGCAGTGCTTTCTTGGGGTGGTGCTGAAGTTGGAGTTGAACCGGTAAGAAAGATATTAGAGAGAGGCTTCTTTACACTCCTGAGGATGTTCAATTAGAACCTGCACCAAACTCACCTGATTCAAGTCATCAGCTAATTAAGCGGCCTGCACGAGCTGAGGTGGGTGCTTTAGAGCAGATAAAACACTAAATGTGTTAGATAAGAGTTCAGAGCCTGTGTTCTAGACACATGATTTAGAGTGGAGACTTAGACTTAGACCTTAGGCTTTGGAGTAATTCTGATTATAGGTTTCAGTGAGGAAGTGACTGAAGTTAAGGAGAGGAACTGTAAATAAAGTTATAGTCTTTCTGAGTAAACAGAATAAGGCTATATTATTGTTACCGGGGGGAAAGAAACTCATAGCAGCGCTGATGAAATACATATACATGACAAAAACTGCTAGGAAAAAGAACTCAGAACATTTGCTTAACCTAATACGTTTTTTTTTCCATCTGCACAAAATTATTTTAGCAGTTGCTTTTGCAATAAAAAGACTTAAAGTCGAGGGTCCCTGTAAGTATCTATGGAGAGAGAGAGAGAGAGAGAAAGAGGAGTAGTGAACCATTGACATCATGTACAGCGTTAGCATGAAGGTGTGAGTGACAGTTTTTAGAAATCACTTCCTAATCCTATGCTAAGATGAATACTACTAGGCTACTACACTAGTAATAATAATAACAATAAGGAGAAGAAGAAGAAAGATAGATTAAAGGGTGAGGAGTAAAATCAGTATAAAGTGGGGCTGTTTTGTCTTCAGCAATAATATCTAGTGCTAATAAGTAATTTGTCAACAACATTGTATATATCTAGTGCCTGGTAATCAACCTCCTCACCTGGTGAGAGGACAGTCCACTCATTCTGACATTTCACACAGTATGAATAATAATGATAACAAAAGGAAGTAAAGCTAAATGAATGTTTTAACTGAGAGTAATACTTTGTACCCATATTTCCAATTGTATAGTAGATTGCACACAGTTTTTGCTTGTTACGTTTAGACCCGAGGGGATTGCAAACTTCAAAAGCACCATCGTCATTGCACCATCGCAAATGCTGAGGATCATCAGCCATAGTCCGTTGTAATACAGTGTCTTTATGCTTTTGGTAAATATGACATCTAAAGGACTCATACTTTGAAAAGGTCCTCTGACAGTCATTAAGACCACAAGTTATTGAAAAATTTGCCTCGTGCATGAATGAGACCAATGTGCTGGATTAATTTGACAATCGTTCTCCCAGAGCATTTAGGACAACAGAATAGACGAGGCATTTTTGGCAGATATTACTGTAAGAGGTTGATTACTCTGGTAACTGGAGTAGGTAGAGGCTTGTCACCATCCACAGTAAGTTTCAAAACATATTGCTGAAGAAAAATCAGAGTGTTCTTCAAATGAGATGGATATGTTGAATTGAAGACAAAATAAGCACAAAATGAAGCAAGAGCCCTTTCATCCACACCACTAGCCCAGCAGATCTCTATCCCATCGACTTTGATGACTGCAGTGACTCTTCTTGTAAACACAGTTTTGCAGTCAGTGACTTCTGGTACTTGCAGCGGTAACAGCAGACTTTCTATGACAGCGACCTGCCTTCGAGCCTCAGCTTCATTAACTGTTTTTTAAAGGATTGGGTTTTTTTCACTGTAGAAGTTCACTACAACTGTAGAAGTTGTAGAATAAATTCCCCATGAACAACACTGACTGGAGCACATGCCAATTAAGTTGATGGACTATTAGCAAGTTATTGTCATGCATTCATATAAATCCAACAATTATGTTTTTCACTATTTAGCTGTCTTTTTACTTTAAGGATCTAATAAATTGCATATATGAAATGATTTTATTTACAAGTATCATGTTTGTGATTTTAGGTTATTCGTCAAATAGTACAGCTTCTGACCATTAAATCAAAACAGACCTGTGATTTGATGACATAATGCTTATTTATTTAGAAACAGAAGTACCTAAATACAAACATGCTAAATACTTTATATTTTTATATATAAATAACCAGGTGAAAAAGAAGACAACCTTCCAATTGTGAAACTGGTTATTAAAGCCCTTAATTAAGTGTACTGTCCATGCAGTGTGCACAGATGTCCTTCTCATCTAGGGATAAAATGTTCCGCTGGCCCTTTAAGAAGCAGGAATGTGAGTTCCCGTTCTGCCCAGGAGTATCGCGAGAGTTCACCTGCGAGCAGCGCGATTTACAACGCGATGCAGGTGTTTCTTATGAAGTGTGAGAACCGGGAAGTTCTTGTGTATGAAGCAAGACTTTAAGTTTAAAGTCACAGTGGAGCCACTGAGCAGTGAGATTAAGCGTACTCGTCAGGCTTACAGCTGAAGACCAAACATCTGTGGTGAAGTTCATCGCGGAGTGGTTATGAAGAAGCTCGTGAATATGATCTGTCATACGGTTGTATAACTCCGGTAAGCAGACGAATGTGAAATAACGCCGACTCGGTAAAGTGTAGCGAGACTCAAGGTGTTTTACCAGTCGCTGAGGTTGTGACAAGTGCATCCAATCTGGTGTGTACATCAACCATAGAATGACCTTTCCTGAGATCAACAGCCCGTGTAGGACTGATGAGTCTTTTATCAACATGTCTGATGAAGACCATCATACTGAAACATCTCTTTTAAAAGCTGCAGGAATCGGCATGGTATCATGCTTTCCACATGATTACATGCACCTTGTATGTCTTGGTGTTATGTGAAAACTGCTGGACTTATGGCTTGCTTCAGGGCCTTTATGTTGTCATTTGTCTGCTCGCCAAAGTGTTATAATCTCAGACACACTTGTTAGCTTGAGACGTTATATTCCTGAGGACTTTGCTAGGAAACCCAGGCAATTCTCAGAAAGACTGAGGTGGAAAGCAACAAAATTGCGACAGTTTCTGTTATACACAAGTCCAGTGGTTCTTCTTGATGTGTTGTCATAACCAATGTACAGCAATTTTAATTATCTGTTGCTATCTTTATACTCTCCAATCCACTCTTTGTATAATTCTTAATGACTTTGCTCACAGTTTGCTAGTGTCATTTGTAAAGCATTTTAGTGAGTTGTATGGTCCTGAATTTGTTATCTACAATGTACATGGGCTAACCCATCTTTCTGAGGATGTCAAAAAACATGGAAGCCTTGACTTCTTGTCTGGGTTTCTGTTTGAAAACTTCCTGGGATAAATAAAAATTTTTTTTTGAGAACTCCACACCATCTCCTATAACAGGTTATACGGAGACTTTCAGAAATGGACTGTTTCATGGTAATTGCTGAACATTTGGATATGAAAATTGTCTTGAAAAACAACATGAAAATGGCCCAATTCCACCGGATTTTAATAAAGTTGATCAGTTCCAGGAGGTTGTTCTAGGTAGCACTAGAGTTCATCTATCATGTATGGGAGAAAACTGTAGGAATTGGAGGCTGCTTTGGTGTAGTAATGAATATTCTTCAATGTCAGGAGAAAGTAAAGTGCTTAAAACACTTATCTAAATGAAAAGCTTACAGCACCTAGTAGTCCCATTCAGTCTCCCAACCAAGAACTAACCAGGCCCAACTTTGCTTTGCTTCTGAGATCAGGCTTTGTCAGAGTGGTATGGCTGTAAGCAACAGATGCCACCAAATGGGGCCTATTTAAATAGTATAAGCAAACATCTGACTGACTGACTGACTGATTGACTGATTGATTTATTGATTGATTTTCCTTCATTTCTACACAATCAGTCTGACTGTGGAGTCCATGCACTTCTTCAAATAAGACAGGGTGCTCACTCACACCTGATTGTCATCCCGTTGATTGAAAACACCTGACCCTAATTTCCCCTTCAGACTAACTGCTCATGCAGACGCCAACAGTGTCTGCACCATGCACGCTTCCTTTACAGAATGCGCTTAAGCAAGGTCTTTACAAGAAAAATAGGGTCCAAACCCACATGGGCTGTGCACAGCGGATAGGCAGCTCATCACCTTAACCTCTTGCTGACATAGCTCACGCGTATGAAATTACATCCCGGTGTGCGGAGCAAAAAAGAGGTTTCGGTGCAGGTTCTTTGCCCCTGTCGTCTGGACTGCGGAATGCGTTCTGCGTTGACGGACCTCCAGAGACGCAAGAGCCTTACAGCAGCTGTGGCCAAAAAGCATTGAAACACAGCTCACGGTCGCGAAACACGTAGCCACAGTGCTAGCTCTTCACATTTCTCCACCCTCTCTAGTGCCAGCTCAGGGACCTGTACAAAGCTTCCCGGTTGTAGGCCTTGTAGGTGTGAGACAGACTGCAACAAAGCCAGACATTGCTGGAAAGAGGAGGCAAAGTGAGAAGCTTGCGATGAGGATGGGATTCGAACCCACGCGTGCAGAGCACAACGGATTAGCAGTCCATCGCCTTAACCTCTCGGCCACCTCGTCCGAGGCCCGCCCCGTTTAACGAAAACTATGCAAATGAGGGTTTCGTGTTCGCCGACTAGATGACTGCTTCTCAAATAGATTTGATTCAAGTCTTGGGGTATGAGCTGTGCCGTCATATAAACTGAAGGGTGACGATGCGGCGAGACGGCCCAAAGGTCTCACAGAACGGGACAACTCCATAGTCGAGCCGTCGCAATGCAATCCAATCCTTGGGCGGCTAGGTACCGACTACCTATGGACTGCCCGTCCCAGCGAGTTAAATTTCTTTGGAAAATGTAACTTTTACCCGTGACCCTGAGTAGGATTACGCGGTATAGAAGATGGATGGATGGAAATGTAACTTTTATCCTTACCTGGATATACACAACGACTGTGGAAAAGGGGGGCATGAATTGCGACGTTCGTGAGGCAGCATGCTACGTGGTGTATAGCATGAAAGCGTGGGAGAAAAACCTGCGCAAAGCCTTTGGAGACGAGACATCACCCACCATAAGCTAACGACCGTGGCGAGATTTGAACCCACGCCCCCGAAGAGACTGGAGCCTAGATCCAGCGCCTTGGACCACTCGGCCACGCTACCCGCAGGCTGGCGTGGTGGTAAACCCGTTCGTGGTAAGAAGGTGACCGGGTCATTCCGCCGGACAACAAGAAATCTGGCATGGGCGCGACAAATGGGCTGTTGTGAGACTCAAGTGCCTTTCGCTTAACCGGCTCTGGCGGAGACATCTAACCATTTCCAGCTGAAGACAGAGCTAAGGCCTGGTCTTTTGGACGCGATTCGTCTAGGCTTAAGACCCCATGCTCCACGGTCCCATCGGTAGTGTTTGCGGAAGAGCTCTTCTGCCATGACCTTACATCCCACTTACGGTGGTGCTTGAAAGTTTGTGAACCCTTTAGAGCTTTCTATACATCTTCCTTACCGGGACCTAAAACATCGTAAGATTTTCACACAAGTATCAAAAGTAGATAAAGAGAACCTAATTACAGAAACCAGACAAAAACATTACAGATGGTCAGTCATTTATTGATGAAAATGATCCAGTATTGCATACCTGTGAGTGGCAAAAGTATGTGAACCTTTGCTTTCAGTATCTGGCGTGACCTCGGTGTGCAGCAACCACTGCGAACAAACGTTTCCGGTAACTGTTGAACAGTCCTGCACGTCAGCTTGGAGGAATTTTAGCCCATCCCTCATTACAGTACAGTTTCATCTCTAGGATGTGGGTGGGTTTCCTCACATGAGCTGCTTGCTTCAGGTCCTTCCGCAGCATTTCTACTGGATCAAGGTCAGGACCTTGACTTGGCCATTCCAAAACATTGACTTTATTCTTCTTTGACCATCCTTTGGTAGAACGACTTGTGTGCTTAGGGTTGTTGTCTTGCTGCGCGGCCCACTTTCCTCTTGAGATCCAGTTTACGGACAGATGTGCTGACATTTTCTTTTAGAATTTGCTGGTATTATTCAGAATTCATTGTTCCATCAATGATGGCAAGCCGTCCTGGCCCAGATGCAGCAAAACAGGCCCAAACTGCAATGCTACCACCACCATTTTTCAGAAATGGGATACGGGTCTTATGCTGGAATGCGGTGTTTTCCTTCCCCCAAACATAACCCTTCTCATTTAAACCAAAAAGTTCCAGTTTGGTCTCACCTGTCCACAAAACATTTTTTCGAGTAGCCTTGTGTCTTGTCCATGTGATCTTTAGCAAACTGCATGCAGGAAGCAATGTTCTTTATGGAAAGCAGTGGCTTTCTCCTTGCCATCCTGCCATGCACACCACTGTTGTTCAGTGTACTCATTATGGTGGACTCAGGAACATTGACATTTGCCTACGCGAGAGAGGCCTTTAGTGGCTTAGAAGTTACCCAGGGATCCGTTGACAATTACATTGTAATTGACCTCGTGGACAATTACATGTCTTGCTCTTGGAGTGACCTTTGTTGGCTGACCACGCCTGGGGAGGGTAACCATCCTCGTGAATTTCCTTCATTTGTACACAATCTGTCTGACTGTGGATTGGTGGAGTCCAGGCGCTTTAGAGATACTTTTTCATCAACTTTTGCATTTTAATGTAAACAATCATATTTCGTAATATTTTGGGTCAGAAACATTTCATAGTACTATATTATGTGTAAATATGCACGAGTACATTCACTTAAAAATAATCTGCTCAAGTAGAGATGGTGTTATGCATTTCTTGTAAGAGAGATTTCATGTGGTGTTGTGTTGTGTATGTTACAGTTTCTATACCTAAGCAGCATGACTTCAGTTTTGTTGTATATTTTCACCTTTAAACACTGGGCAATTGAAATGTAATGTTGTTAGGCAAAAACAGATTTCTGCTTGCTTTTTCTGTTTATTTTGAGAAATTCATGTAATTTCAAGTTCTGCTGACACCCGAGTCTGCTGACACGCACAGCCAAGCTCCGCCCATGCCCAAGGTTCACCTGGTAACCTCAGAGCCTCAGCTTCCCTGTTCAGCTGCGGTCGTCGCTCAGCCTCCCTGTTCAGCTGCGGTCGTCGCTCAGCCTCCCTACGCCGCCAAGAACACCGGGCAGTTTCCTGGCTCTGTTTGGGACATTCAGCCCAGGGGGCCGGGGCCGCCAATGAAGTGGGATGACTCATGGCACTCGGGGGGGGGGGTTCTGTCACGATTCCCCCTTGAAGCAGCGTGCTCTAAGCGTGAATGTGCGAGCACCTGCTTTTCCGTTGTTGACTGTAATGACATCTGGACACGTGTGTTTTGTTTATGTTTCTGTCTCCTCCCTGTTCTGTCATTGGCTGGGATTTCACGTGGGTCTGAATTGCTCTCAGCTGCTAGTGGTTTAGACGCTGATCATGTCCGCATATATACTGCGCGCCTCCCAGCACACAACGCGGAAGATTAAATGTTTAGAGTTAGTTTAGCTCGTATCATAGTCATAGTCACGGTCCATGTTTAGAGTTAGTTCGCGCTGGATTATCCGCTTCCAGTCCCTCGTCATAGTTCGTTTCTTGTTTTGTTTATCGACCCTGTTTTCCGTGACCACCACCTAGATTCCTGCCTTGCCCCGTGTACGCTTGTTTGCCAATCGCCTGATCTCTTGCATGTTTATGGATTACGTTTTGGATCACGTTTTGAATTTGTCTGCCTGTCCCTCTTTCAAATAAACAACTGTTCATCCTGCACTTGCATCCGTCCTATCTCTGCTCCGTCACGATACGTGACGGTGACCTGCTCCAATATGACATTTTGTACATAATATACTTTGCAGGTTTCTGATGTAAAATGATACGAAATAGGATTGTTTACATTAAAATCCATTATATGATTATAATGTATGATAAAGGGGAAAATGTGAGAAGAAGTCTAGAAAGTCACTTTTCCTCAAAAGTGCTCTGACAAAGCGTGTTTTCATTCCTCCTGTGTGTGCAGACACACGGGGGCGCTACACTGGCTTAAATCACTATACAGTGAGTTTCACGCCGCTGGGAGCAAGGGAAAATAGTTTTTCTAACAAATTCAGTATCATATGTTTCACATGTTCATGATTTAATATGATTCTTTGACATGTTTCTGACTCAATATTAGATGTTTAACTTGTTTACATAAAACCCACCCCATTTCTCCAAAAGATGTTTTTTTATTATTATTTTATTTAATTAAGTTATTTTTATTTTTGCTCATGCAGTATAAAAGAACAAAATAATGGTACTTCAAAAAAAAAGTAAATTGTTATTCTATCAACAACAAAAAATCAAATGTAACAGATGTGCATTGTAAAGGTTTCAGCTCTACTCAGTGAAAATGGAGGGGACATAACAGGTCTTAATACAGATTATAACCCAGATCTAAGTCTAATCAACACTTACATCTAACCACAAAGTTACGTTGACACTGACGTGAGGAACAGATGCAGGAGTAACAGAAGTGGGTGGGCTTGTCGCAGTGCATGGTCTTCTTAAAGGAGATAGCCTCCTCACGGGGGTTGGTCTTATAGGAGATAGCCTCCTCACGGGGGTTGGTCTTATAGGAGATAGCCTCCTCACGGGGGTTGGTCTTATAGGTGATAGCCTCCTCACGGGGGTTGGTCTTCTTATAGGAGATAGCCTCCTCACGGGGGTTGGTCATCTTGTAGGAGATGTTCTTCTTAAAAGGGATGAGAATCTCAAAAAGGGGATGGGGTTCTAAAAGGGGGTGTGATTCTCAAAGGGGATGGGCTTATTACAGGAAAGGGTGTGATTCTTAGAGTAGATAGGCCTGGTAAAGGGGACGGGCTTCTCGAAGGACTTCTAAAAGGCACCTCATGCTCATCACCACCATTTTGCTCCTCCTCATGCTGGTCAGGCATGTGGATGTCATCCTCGTAGTCACTCTCCACGGTGTTGTAGTACAACTCGTCGGCAGCAAACGGCAGATCAGAAGATGTATTCTCCCTCCGTGTTCCTGTATCAAAAGAGATGAAGAGACAGTGAGACACATCTGCACGTCTCGTAAAAGGAACCAGAAAAGCCTCCCTCTAAACTGTCCTTTTCACAAAACGTATTTACACAAGTTAATGGTAAATTACTGTCATCTTCCTATAACGGTGCATACATCCTCAGTATCTCCGTTATAGCTGCATGTAGAGGTGTTCGATACGGGTGTTACAGTGTCACGACTTCACCGTTAGTCACGGCATATAATCACACACTTACCTCACTGCTCACTTTCCCCCTTGCCAACAAACAGAATAAAACACATTTCTGTCTATTACCGTTTTTTTCTGATCTCTAACGGTTCTTATCCCTTTTATGTCCATCTGTGGCTCCCCAAAAACTCTTCCCACCCTCTTTCTCCTAAATCACACAACTCCTAACTTCATCACACATCGACGGCTATGAAGAACAAATCATCGCTGACCAGAATTAAACCAAACTACTTTATATTTTGCCTAAGCAGCACTGCACACTGGTCAGATTTATGATTATTTATTTATTTATTGCTCAGTCAGCTGCATTTCCTCACAGCAGCTCTCTCTCTCTCTCTCTCTCTCTCTCTCTCTCTCTCTCTCTCAGCTTATAACAACTTTAACAATACTTTTCGTTCTCAAAAATATCTTAGAAACAAGAACAATTAGGAAATTTTATTTGCTTTAGTTAAATTCTATACGATTATACTATTCACTGTAGCAAACTTTAGTTAAACTTTTAGTAAACTTTAATATAGAAATAGCTGACTTTTCTACCAAGATAGTAAACACAAAACCAAACTGTTTCATATATCTGATTAAAATTTTATATATATATATATATATATATATATATATATATATATATATATATATATATATATATATATATATATACACACACACACAGTATCTCACAAAAGTGAGTACACCCCTCACATTTTTGTAATTATCTGATGATATCTTTTGATGTGACAACACTGAAGAAATGACACTTTGCTACAATGTAAAGTAGTGAGTGTACAGCTTGTGTAACAGTGTAAATTTGCTGTCCCCTCAAAATAACTCAACACACAGCCATTAATGTCTAAACCGCTGGCAACAAAAGTGAGTACACCCCTAAGTGAAAATGTCCAAATTGGGTCCAAAGTGTCAATATTTTGTGTGGCCACCATTATTTTCCAGCGCTGCCTTAACCCTCTTGGGCATGGAGTTCACCAGAGCTTCACAGGTTGCCACTGGAGTCCTCTTCCACTCCTCCATGACAACATCACGGAGCTGGTGGACATTAGAGACCTTGTGCTCCTCCACCTTCCGTTTGAGGATGCCCCACAGATGCTCAATAGGGGTTAGGTCTGGAGACATGCTTGGCCAGTCCATCACCTTCACCCTCAGCTTCTTTAGCAAGGCAGTGGTCGTCTTGGAGGTGTGTTTGGGGTCGTTATCATGCTGGAATACATGCTGGGAGCATGCTCTGCTTCAGTATGTCACAGTACATGTTGGCATTCATGGTTCCCTCAATGAACTGTAGCTCCCCAGTGCCGGCAGCACTCATGCAGCCCCAGACCATGACATGTTTTTCAGTACAAACCTATAGTTATACATTTTTATTTCATATGTCTTCTACATTATCCAGTCAGTACAAAAAACATTTCAGATTCCTAAACATTAGTTTCCCAGCACAAAATTAAATGTTACAGAAAAATGTTTGTATGTCAGTAAAGAAAGCAGCATATTATGTAAGAGACACTTTTCAGACAAAAAAAAAAACAACATAATGAAGACT
The DNA here is from genome assembly GCF_001660625.3 of Ictalurus punctatus. Taxonomy (NCBI): domain Eukaryota; kingdom Metazoa; phylum Chordata; class Actinopteri; order Siluriformes; family Ictaluridae; genus Ictalurus; species Ictalurus punctatus. The sequence goes on from NW_026521086.1 coordinate 2,765,084, forward strand.
GCTGGGTTTTGCTGCAAAAATAAGAAACAAGTGCGACAGTCAAAGTCTCCAGAAGAACCGTGACTGGTTCTGCAAGATGCTCAATAAAACCTACATCTCATTTCCTTATAAAACTGCACTAATAGTATGGGAGACTACTATTTTTTAAGCAAAGGGTCATCACAACAAATATTTACTGTTTACTGTTTACTGATTTTTATAATATGTTTAAAAAATATAGAAACATTTCATTGGATTATTGTTGAAGGCATGTTTGCTCTACAGCATTTCTTTGAATGTGACTTTTGTACAGTACGGTGTGTGTATATATGTACAGTACAGTGTGTATATATGTACAGTACTGTGTGTGTATATATGTACAGTACAGTGTGTATATATGTACAGTACTGTGTGTGTATATATGTACAGTACTGTGTGTATATATGTACAGTACTGTGTGTATATATGTACAGTACGGTGTGTGTATATATGTACAGTACTGTGTGTATATATGTACAGTACTGTGTGTGTATATGTACAGTACTGTGTGTGTATATATGTACAGTACTGTGTGTGTATATGTACAGTACTGTGTGTATATATGTACAGTACAGTGTGTGTATATATGTACAGTACTGTGTGTGTATATGTACAGTACTGTGTGTATATGTACAGTACTGTGTGTATATATGTACAGTACTGTGTGTGTATATGTACAGTACTGTGTGTATATGTACAGTACTGTGTGTGTATATATGTACAGTACGGTGTGTATATATGTACAGTACTGTGTGTGTATATATGTACAGTACGGTGTGTGTATCTGTACAGTACGGTGTGTATATTTGTACAGTACTGTGTGTGTATATATGTACAGTACGGTGTGTGTATATATGCACAGTATGGTATGTGTGTATATATATATATATATATATATATGCACAGTATGGTATGTGTGTGTATATATATATATATATATATATATATATATATATATATATATATATATATATATATATATATATATATGTCTGTACATTATACCTACGGTCTTGAAGGAAACATGAATTCTGCTCTCTACCAGAAAATCCTAAAAGAGAATTAGGATTCTCGGTCTTCAGTCCATAATATGAAAGTCAAGCACTGCAAGACAATGATCCAAAGCATAGGAGTAAGTCCAAGTACTAGAAGTAAGTGAAAGTCTGATCTCCAGTTATTAGAAATGTTTGGTTGCAGTTATTGCTGCTAACGGTGGCACAACCAGATTTTAAGTTTCAGGGGGCAGTTCATTTTTCACGTTGCTGATAGCTGTAGCTGTTGGATAACTTTTTTAAAAGTATTGTTTATAAAATTGATTATAAAATACTATTATTAACCTATAAAGCACTAAGTGGTCTCGTGCCACAATATCTAAGCGACCTTTTGGTTTTATATGATCCGCCACGCCTACTTAGGTCAAAAGATGCAGGCTACTTGACGGTACCTCGAATAGTGAAGGCTACAGCAGGGGGAAGAGCTTTCTCTTATAGAGCTCCACAGTTATGGAACAGTCTTCCTATTAGTGTTCTGGACTCAGACACAGTCTCAGTGTTTAAGTCTAGGCTTAAAACATATTAGTTTACTCAAGCCTGACTCTATTATGCTAATTCACAGTCCTAATAATCTTTTCTCTCCCCCTCTCCTTCTGCCGAGCCACACACGAATTTATGGAGATACTAGAGATCCTGATCCTTTCTGCCTCTGGATGGCGCTCTCATCTACTGCAATTCCAGACTGCTGAGATTAAGGCTGCTCCTAAGGCCAAACAGACTTCATATAAATCCATAATGAACTTTTTCACACTAACTGTTGTTGCCCAGATGAGGACGGGTTCCCTTCTGAGTCGGGTTCCTCTCAAGGTTTCTTCCTCTTAAAACATCTCAGGGAGTTTTTCCTCGCCACCGTCGCCAGTTGGGATAAATTCGCACCTTTAATATCTGTATACCGTGTTGATATTTCTATAAAGCTGCTTTGAGACAATGTCTATTGTAAAAAGCGCTATACAAATAAAACTGAATTGAATTGAAATGAATTGTATTATATTTAATAGTATTTTATATCTATCTATTTATCTCTCTCTCTCTCTCTCTCTATATATATATATATATATATATATATATATATATATATATATATATAATATGCTGAATTTTTCAGTAAAAACATTTTTTAATGTAAGAAAACATAAAAACCAAGCAGTCAGGCATTAGCATTGATGCATTCTGCCCCATCTGAGTCCTACTGTACTTTTACTGCTCCATGTGTCAGTTTTAGTCATGAAGCATTGTGATTTATCTAGCATGAAGTATCTTGTAAATAAGGTTTAGAAAAATGCTATATAAATAAAGATTTAATTACCACAGAGATTACATTTACAAATATTTAAGCAACGGTAAAAACATTTTGAAGATAGTCATAACAACCACTGTACTCACCTGTTTTTTCCCAATCTTTTTACCCGTTCCAGTCCACTGTAACGACACTTTACTATTTAATTTATTCTTTAAATCATTATAATAATCATTATTAGTATGGTGGCTTAGTGGTTAGCACATTTGCCTAGCACTTCTGGGGATGGGGGTTCGACTCCTGCTTCCACCCTGTGTGTGTGGAGTTTGCATGTTCTCCCCGTGCTTCAGTGATTTCCTCCGAGTACTCCAATTTCCTCCCGAAGTTCAAATAGATTAGATTAGATTCCACTTTATTGTCATTAAGCAGTTTGTGTGAGATTGTTCACATTCACCCCATTAATTATTTGCAATATACCACAAGTCACATGTTCAACAGGATGTTGTATCATCTGACTTTCCTGAAGATCATGTGAAGAAGAAAACCATGTTCTGTAATTTAAAAAATTTTTATAACAAAACTTAACCCTGTTGCGTTCAACCCTGTTTCTCATTTAAGAGCAAAATGCAGCCATTTTCTGCAAAGAAACATGATAAAAATGAGATTGATGCCCGAGATGGATGAACCTTTTTTTGAATGATTAAATGCATGTTTTCTTATATTCGCTCTTCATTCATTTATTCATTCATCTTCAGTAAACGCTGCATCATGATCGGGGTCGAGGTGGGTCCGGAGCCTATCCTGGGAACACTGTGCGTGAAGTGGGAGAAGTCATCCTGGACGGAATAACAGACCAGCACAGGGCACCACGCACACACGTACAGTGCATATGCATTAATATCAATTTAGCTATAACCAATCCACCTATTTGTATGTTTTCAGTCAGTGGGAGGAAACCAAAGAACCCAGAGGAAACCCACACAAACACAAAAACAAGAGAATATGCAAAACTCAAGACCCAGACAATAACCCAAGCTCAGGATTGAACTCAGGCCCTGGGGAGGTGAGGAGGTGTACCACCTTTCTATACAACCTATCCTACAGGGTCATGGGGAACCTGGACCTGGATGGTGGATGACAGGGTGCCAGTCCATCGCAGGACACAATCAATTACACACACACACACACACAGACACACACACACACACATTCATACACTACAGACACTTTAGACATGCCAATCAGCCTACCATGCATGACTTTGGACTGGGGGAGGAAACCGGAGTACCCGGAGGAAACCCCCACAGCACGGGGAGAACAGGCAAGCTCCGCACACACAGGGCAGCGGCAGGAAACGAACCCCCGACCCTGGAGGTGTGAGGCGAACCCTCTGCCTAGCGTTACAAGGGTTAAATTCACCACAATCATGAAATCAGCCCGACCCTAGATAGTATACCGTGTGTACTTGAGTATGTAGTACCTTAGTGTTCAATTTGAAACGTTACCTAACTTTTTTATCTTGAACAGAAATTACAAATAAGTAGCACAATATTTCATGTCACTGAACTGCACCAAAACAGCACCCGCAGGAAGCACCATATACAGTAAAACCACAACTGAAAGGAAAAACAAGTGTCCAGTAGCCCACCCTTCATTTTTTTGGTAAATTTAATACATCATCCGAGTCTCAGAAGTACAACGCATCTCACTAAACTTCCCAGTGTGAGCACACCACTCGCACTAAAAGTATCCAAAGTGACACAGCATTAGTAATATGTTTTGGATGGAATGGAGTACATACTTGAGGTAACTTCTGCCAAAATGACTGATTATAACTTCTAAATATTAATTACTACATATGTTTCCATTGACTGGTTTTCAGAAATGGCAAGAGAACATGCATTTCCATCAACTAATGGTTATGTAGAATATCCTGAAAAGAAAGTGACACAATAATGTGAGCAGTACAAGGCAGCTGGTCATAGAGACACAGGAGCACACACACTTGCTGGCACTATTTACTCAGAAATGTGCCTTTTAATGCTTGATTCGCCTCAGTTGTTTCACACCACCCCTTCGAAGATCATTTTCCTATAAAAGCACACCAGAACGTTTTATACCTTAATTATGACAATTTTCTCCTCCTCAGCCAAGAGTCAAAATAAATAAATACATTACATACTTTTTAAAAATATAATAAATAATAAACTTAATATTAACATGTTTTCCAAATATCCGTTCATAGATTTAAAAAATTGTGACGATAAAACCACCAGGATTGAAGAAATATGGCCGTGGATGCAACTCAAGTGTGATAGTATGTAACAGCTGATAGTGATGCTCTGTGGTATGGAGTGTTTATAAGAAGACGGACAGGACATTAAAAAAGTTCACAACCAATAAAATTTATCCAGGTATATAATTACAATTATGTACATTATCCTGTAACAAGGAAATATTAAAATAGACATATTTTTAGAACCATCGTTCAAAAGGCGTGTTGTAAAAAATAGGTTTTGTTGTGATCTCACATTAAAACTGTAAAAGTATGCTTTCTTTTTCTAACGAGAAGACGCATCAATGCGATTTTCTCTCAATGTGTGCGAGACACAACGGGCAACATGGAGGAAGTGAGTGTTACTAAGAAGACGACAACGTTGACCGTACACTCATATATGTCCTATCTGAATCCTCTCTGGGGGTTGGGGTTTATTAAGTCATAATGTAAGTGCCTGTCTTAATGATCTGTTCTTCTTTTTTGATCATGATCCTCTTGACATTCATCATGCCTTGTTGAGTGAATTCTGATGCTATTTCAGTCTCATCCATGTCATATCACTCTCTAGTGCATATAACTCCTTTGCTGCTGTTCAATGATGGGTGATAAAATGCCTTTATCGGTACATTTGCCAGCATATTTGCACGCATGATGTTTTCAACATGGCTTTTCTTGGAGCATTCTACTAGGATTTGTCCGGATACTAGCTTTTTTAACATCTTTAACTGCTCCTGCTATGCCTGTAATGATTTTCTGTATTGCAAATGGAGACAATTTTGTAAGAGGCATGTCTGTTGTTTGTGACCCTAGCAGTATAAATCTCTGCCAGTTTTCACTCTTTTGAAAGTAAATACATCCAGTACCTGAATCATCATCCAATGTCTGTTCTATCATCCGTCGTTTTGTTTTGTTTTTTTGTTAGCCATGTTTGTATTTTTAAATCTCACCACTCCTGCTCCCCACCCACCTCCGAGCCCAGCAAGGTGATGCACAGAGCTGTGGTCATCCTCCGGATATGCACCAAGGATACAGGGGTGATCTACTTGAGCAAAGGGAACAAAATATTCATTCTACTCAATTAAGACCCTAAGCCTGAGCCCTTTCTGGTACATCTTGACTAGATGATTTGTTGGAGGGGGTACTTCCAACCTCCCGTCTATGTGAATTCGAAGCCAAAGAATTGTGTTGGATCTGAGTCAGCCACAGCATGCACGTTCCTCAAATATCAGGTTCTCGTCCTCTCCAAACACGGGTTGCAACTTACGGCAAATAAGTCGCCTCATTTGCTGCCTTTTACGATCAGCAAGAGGAATGCTAGCGACCTATTCTTCCCCGGGTCCCCAGGTGTGCACTGATAGTGTAACTAACATTACTTAATTGAATTTTATATTCCTAAACCAATAGTGATGATTATGGTAGTAAAGATATATTCTATATTTAGTCATATAGTCTATATTTGGCCATCAACACATCAATGACTGGACAATAAAAGATATTAAAAAATAAATAAAATTATGTAGGGAATTTAGCCAGCGGTGGGCGGAGCACAGACACACAGGAGGGCGTTTCAGTGTTATGTGATCTTTATTTAAGGCTATCGGTGAGGGGACTGCGGGTATGTGTGCGTTTGTGTGTGTGTGGGTTGAAGTGCGATCGGGTGGTGAGGGTCTCAGCCGTCGTCGGTTACAGTCAAGGGGGGGCGGAGCCATCACTCGAGTCGGAGTCACCTGAAACCAGGAAAAAACACACAACAGTGATTAGCAGACATGCGCGCGTCGGCAAAATTGCATAAAACACGCCAGAGATCCGCGCTCATGCTCGGAGACACTTCTCTCCCTTTTCGAGTGGAATATCGTCCTTTTATACTCTCCCCTCGCTTGCTGGATGGTGGAATTCTTCCACGCGGTGCACCATTCATGAGCCGTGAGTGTGTCGGCGGCCCCGCCCCGCCGTTTTCTGCTGAAGTGGAACTGTCTCTTCCGCGTCACCGCGGGAGGAGCGATCTTTGTTTCCTGTGTGCCGGCCGCCGGCTTGTCGCCACAGTACCCCCCCAGCTGCGAGCCCACTGCCGTCGTGTGTCGGGCCCACAGTGCATTCCGTCGCGAGAAGCCATCTGCATTCCCATGGTGGGTCCCTGCCCGGTGCTGGACCTGAAAAGAGAAATCCTGCAATGAGAGGAACCATCGGGTTACCCTGGCATTCGTGTCATTGGCCTTGGCCATCCACTGCAGTGGGGCGTGGTCTGTCACCAGGACGAAGTGCCGACCAGCCAGGTAGTATCGCAGCTCTTCGATGGCCCACTTTATCGCCAGGGCTTCTCTTTCCACGGCCGCATACTTCCTCTCAGCTGGGGACAACTTTCGACTGATATAAAGGACCGGGTGTTCCTCTCCGTCGAAGGTCTGCGAGAGAACAGCACCCAGCCCGGTCTCGGAGGCATCTGTGTGTACGCTGAATGGGAGGCCTAAGTCTGGGTTGCGTAGCACTGGGGCACTGATGAGGGCCTCCTTTAGGGCTTGGAACGCCTGCTCTGCCTCCGCAGACCATTTCACCCTTTCCAGCTGGCCTCGATTTTCTTCGCCTGTGGCTTCAGCATACCCCGGCCAATACGGTAGCCCAGGTACTGTGCCTCGGTCAGGCCTAGGTGGCATTTCTTGGGGTTGGCTGTCAGCCCGGCCTTCCAGAGTTCCTTCAGAACCTCCCCCAGGTGGAACAGGTGGTCCGACCAAGTGGGGGAGTGGATAACTACGTCGTCTAGGTAGGCGGCTGCGAACATACGGTGGGGTCGCAGGACAATGTCCATCAGCCTTTGGAACCTTGCGGGCGCCCCGTGTAGCCCGAAGGGGAGAACCCGGTACTGCCAGTGACCGGTGGCCATGCTGAAGGCCGTCTTCAGCCTTGCGTCTGGTGCCAGCGTGACTTGCCAGTAGCCTTTCGTTAGGTTCAAGGTAGATATGAACCAGGCCCTCCCCAGTCGCTCCACGAGGTCATCTACTCGGGGGAGGGGATAGCTATCGAACTCGGAGACCTGGTTCAGCTATATATATATATATATATGAAATGTGTCCTAGCTTATTATCTAGTTCTTCATCTGTGTGGTTCAGCAACTGCTGCACAACTAATAGGAAAGAAAAATGTCTTTGCACATATTGACGTGTATTTATCTAAAGCAAATAAAATCTCCTAATTGTTCTTGTTTCTAAGATATTTTTGAGAATGAAAAGTATTATTAAAGGTGTTATAAGCTGAGAGAGAGAGAGAGAGAGAGAGAGAGAGAGAGAGAGAGAGAGAGAGCTGCTGTGAGGAAATGCAGCTGACTGAGCAATAAATAAATAAATAATCATAAATCTGACCAGTGTGCAGTGCTGCTTAGGCAAAATATAGAGTAGTTTGGTTTAATTCTGGTCAGCGATGATTTGTTCTTCATAGCCGTCGATGTGTGATGAAGTTAGGAGTTGTGTGATTTAGGGGAAAGAGGGTGGGAAGAGTTTTTGGGGAGCCACAGATGGACATAAAAGGGATAAGAACCGTTAGAGATCAGAAAAAAAACAGTAATAGACAGAAATGTGTTTTATTCTGTTTTTTGGCAAGGGGGAAAGTGAGCAGTGAGGTAAGTGTGTGATTATATGCCGTGACTAACAGTGAAGTCGTGACACTGTGACACCCGTATCGGACACCTCTACATGCAGCTAGAACGGAGATACTGAGGATGTATGCACCGTTATAGGAAGATGACAGTAATTTACCATTAACTTGTGTAAATACGTTTTGTGAAAAGGACAGTTTAGAGGGAGGATTTTCTGGTTCCTTTTACGAGACGTGCAGATGTGTCTCACTGTCTCTTCATCTCTTTTGATACAGGAACACGGAGGGAGGATACATCTCTTGATCCGCCGTTTGCTGCCGACGAGTTGTACTACAACACCGTGGAGAGTGACTACGAGGATGACGTCCACATGCCTGACCAGCATGAGGAGGAGCAAAATGGTGGTGATGAGCATGAGGTGCCTTTTAGAAGTCCTTCGAGAAGCCCGTCCCCTTTATCAGGCCTATCTGCTCTAAGAATCACACCCTTTCCTGTAATAAGCCCACCCCCTTTGAGAATCACACCCCCTTTTAGAAGCCCATCCCCTTTTTGAGATTCTCATCCCTTTTAAGAAGAACATCTCCTATAAGAAGACCGACCCCCGTGAGGAGGCTATCTCCTATAAGAAGACCGACCCCCGTGAGGAGGCTATCTCCTATAAGAAGACCGACCCCCGTGAAGAGGCTATCTCCTATAAGAAGACCGACCCCCGTGAGGAGGCTATCTCCTATAAGAAGACCGACCCCCATGAAGAGGCTATCTCCTATAAGAAGACCGACCCACGTGAGGAGGCTATCTCCTATAAGAAGACCGACCCCCGTGAGGAGGCTATCTCCTATAAGAAGACCGACCCCCATGAGGAGGCTATCTCCTATAAGAAGACCGACCCCCGTGAGGAGGCTATCTCCTATAAGACCAACCCCCGTGAGGAGGCTATCTCCTATAAGACCAACCCCCGTGAATAGGCTATCTCCTATAAGAAGACCAACCCCCGTGAGGAGGCTATCTCCTATAAGACCAACCCCCGTGAGGAGACTATCTCCTATAAGACCAACCCCCGTGAGGAGGCTATCTCCTATAAGAAAACCAACCCCCGTGAGGAGGCTATCTCCTATAAGACCAACCCCCGTGAGGAGACTATCTCCTATAAGACCAACCCCCGCGAGGAGGCTATCTCCTTTAAGAAGACCATGCACTGCGACGAGCCCACCCACTTCTGTTACTCCTGCATCCGTTCCTCACGTCAGCGTCAACGTAACTTTGTGGTTAGATGTAAGTGTTGATTAGACTTAGATCTGGGTTATAATCTGTATTAAGACCTGTTATGTCCCCTCCATTTTCACTGAGTAGAGCTGAAACCTTTACAATGCACATCTGTTACATTTGATTTTTTGTTGTTGATATAATAACCATTTACTTTTTTTTTAAGTACCATTACTTTGTTCTTTTATACTGCATGAGCAAAAATAAAAATAACTTAATTAAATAATAATAATAAAAAAACATCTTTTGGAGAAATGGGGTGGGTTTTATGTAAACAAGTTAAACATCTAATATTGAGTCAGAAACATGTCAAAGAATCATATTAAATCATGAACATGTGAAACATATGATAATGAATTTGTTAGAAAAACTATTTTCCCTTGCTCCCAGCGGCGTGAAACTCACTGTATAGTGATTTAAGCCAGTGTAGCGCCCCCGTGTGTCTGCACACACAGGAGGAATGAAAACACGCTTTGTCAGGGCACTTTTGAGGAAAAGTGACTTTCTAGACTGCAAATCTCACATTTTCCCCTTTATCATACATTATCATCATATAATGGATTTTAATGTAAACAATCCTATTTCGTATCATTTTACATCAGAAACCTGCAAAGTATATTATGCAAAAAATGTCATATTGGAGCAGGTCACCGTCACGTATCGTGACGGAGCAGAGATAGGACGGATGCAAGTGCACGATGAACAGTTGTTTATTTGAAAGAGGGACAGGCAGACAAATTCAAAACGTGATCCAAAACGTAATCCATAAACATGCAAGAGGTCAGGCGATTGGCAAACAAGCGTACACGGGGCAAGGCAGGAATCTAGGTCGTTGTCACGGAAAACAGGGTCGATAAACAAAACAAGAAACGAACTATGACGAGGGACTGGAAGCGGATAATCCAGCGCGAACTAACTCTAAACATGGACCGTGACTATGACTATGACTATGACTATGACACGAGCTAAACTAACTCTAAACATTCAATCTTCCGCGTTGTGTGTTGGGAGGCGTGTGGTATATATGCAGACATGATCAGCGTCTAAACCGCTAGCAGCTGAGAGCAATTCAGACCCACGTGAAATCCCAGCCAATGACAGAACAGGGAGGAGACAGAAACATAAACAAAACACACGTGTCCAGATGTCATTACAGTCAACAACGTAAAAGCAGGTGCTCGCGCATTCGCGCTTAGAGCACGCTGCTTCAAGGGGGAATCGTGACAGAACCCCCAGAGTGCCATGAGTCATCCCACTTCATTGGCGGCCCCGGCCCCCTGGGCTGAATGTCCCAAACAGAGCCAGGAAACTGCCCGGTGTTCTTGGCGGCGTAGGGAGGCTGAGCGACGACCGCAGCTGAACAGGGAGGCTGAGCGACGACCGCAGCTGAACAGGGGGGCTGAGGCTCTGAGGTTACCAGGTGAACCTTGGGCATGGGCGGAGCTTGGCTGTGCGTGTCAGCAGACTCGGGCGTGAGCAGAACTTGAAATTACATGAATTTCTCAAAATAAACAGAAAAAGCAAGCAGAAATCTGTTTTTGCCTAACAACATTACATTTCAATTGCCCGGTGTTTAAAGGTGAAAATATACAACAAAACTGAAGTCATGCTGTTTAGGTATAGAAACTGTAACATACACAACACAACACCACATGAAATCTCTCTTACAAGAAATGCATAACACCATCTCTACTTGAGCAGATTATTTTTAAGTGAATGTACTCGTGCACTGCAGGCATCAGCTCCGATGTTCATGAACAGCCTCTGAATCACCTCAAAGGTGTATTTGAAGTTTGTGGGGTAGTTTATGTTACGTGCATAAAGCAATCCCATCAAGTTGACAAATGCATTTGGTACATCACCAAGATTGCGTAGAACGACAACTTCTTCCATTACAAGGGCTACATCACCGCAGTCACACGGAATAGGGTCCATCGCGTCATCCACAACTGTAATGATTCCAACAGTCACGCCCTTGATGAACTCTTCTTCAGAATCTGTGTGCTGTATTAAAAACAAAGACAAACTTTAAAATGTGCTTTCACACATACATCCTCACAAGCGCAGCGACTTAAGAACAGCATGAGTGAACCGATCTTAACTTTACTAGTCATCACACAAGATGAATTAATATCAGAAGGTGGAAAAAAATACAGTACAACGTCCTGAAATTCATCATCTCTCATGAAAATAAAACAAGGTAAACTCCATCAATACGTGGATATCAATACTCCATATCAATACGTGGACTTCCATTATCCGAATATCTTCCAACATCTTACTTTCCTCACAGACACTTACCTCACAGATCTGTAAGAACTGAGATGGATTCTCCCGCATGGACAGTGGCAGCCCCAGCAGTACTGCAACCCTCTTCCTGTGATTTGATGCCTCAAAAGTACAAATGTTTTATATTCAAATTATGCAGGACAAGCGAAATAGCAAGAAAGGAAATGACCACAGTATTTACAAAACAAGTACACTTGAAATAAACCTACTCACATTTTTATCCAGGCTCTCCAGTATGGCACTCCTTTCTGCGATGTCTGCATGGCGCCTCGAGCGGTACAAATACAGCAGCTTTGAGGCGTGTTTGTCAAGACCCTCATAAAAGGACTTGCTCAGGTCCATCGACACAAGTCTGGTGAATTCTGCGCTGATCTTCAGTCATTACAGAACATCAAACAAACATGACACAGAAACATGTTAAACACTGCAACAACAAAAAAAAACACTCATTTGAATTTTCACAGTGCAGGTCAAAGGTCATAAGGTTCCATTCCAAAGTACTACAGCACTGCTGTACAATGTAGCCAAGTCCATAAAGTTACAGGTTACTTTAGGTAAAAGAACAAAAAAAATGCTGAATCATTTTTTCATATTGGATATGACAAAAAAGACAGTTCTATCAGTGCCTAAAGTAATTCTATGAAGAAAAGAAAAGTCAATAAAAAATGTAATAAACAGTGTACACAAGCAAGATCAGGACCAGAGTAATAGATTCTCACCAAATCTCTTGAGAAATTTCATGGCCAGCGGTTCATATACATATTGATATTGTAAGCAAAGCTAATGAGGAAGCATTACAGTGGAAGCAGGAGCATCAGAAAATGAAAGGTTATTATATATATTTTAAAAAATACGTTCAAAGACCTGCATACTTAAACAAACTGCTTAAGATCAAAGTGCGAGCATAATCACAAATATTAACACAAGAAAGTTCGGATCATTTTACTGACTCGGATCTTTGAATCTCGTTCAGCAAAATGAACGAATCTTTTTTGCATCATTTCGTTCATTTCAGCAGAATAAAGTTAAAATGTTACATGTTAAACTCCCCAACACCTCTAGTACTTACGCAAACGTTGATCACATTTGGAATAAAAAATAAACTATAGGCTAATGCAACTTATGAGAAACAGAAATGATTGATTAATTGCTTAGCATTAGCAGTCTGTTAGTTCACTTCCCGATCCGAGTCGTTCTTCTTTTGTCACGTCACATTTGATCAGTTCACGTCTCAAGTCTTCAGGCTCGAGGCATTCGTTCATCACGTGACTGCCCCATATTCTGAATGCAGTGGGGCTGTGAAGTGATGAACGAACGACTCGAACCAAAGACTCCAGAGGTGAACTAATCATTTCTGTTTCCGGTACAGAACCTATGGGGATGTGGCTGCGCATGCGCGTTCAAAAATTAACGGCTCACTCTCTGAGACAACTCGCTGTTCCCGAATCATATTAAAGATTCGTTCAAAATGAACGATTCCTTCACGAACGACACATCACTACGCAGTGCGCCAGCACTTAATTAAGTTCTCTCTCACAGTTTTTGCTCTTGTAACACCACGCACTTCCCGCTCTGTATTCTCGCATTCACATTAAAAAATAAAATAGATAAATAAACACTGAATGTGGTACACACACATATTTACATATTGTGATATTTAGCAATATCTCAATATATCTGAATATATGGCATTTCATAGGTATATACATGCACTACATATACATGTTTACATGGTAGTTTATTAATCAGAGTATTGTCTTAATCGGGTTAATAGTGGAGTATTGTTGTCCATGTAAACGCACTGATTGACTCCCTTCCATACAGACAGCAATACACCATGACATCAACACACGATGACATCACGACCTATGACATCAAATTCTAAATTACAAATTTGTTTTGATTCAAACCGGTCAGTGATCATTGTTGTCCACAAAACCTGTGAAGACGCACACAGCCCAACCAGGAGACCAAATTGTTGTGGAAATCATCAAAGAAACACTCACAGACCTCTGACGTCCTCTGAAGGTAAAAAAAAAAGGTTTATTACAGAAAGATGGTTAAAACAGGATAGAATGAAGCAGGATAGATTAATGAGAGCGCTCTGAAGCTCTTGTGCTGAACCATTACTGTAGATATGAAACGCAGAGCACGACACACTTTTGTGTACCGATCTAAGTGACATGACATGGCCTTCTTAGGCCTTATCCTCTGATGAGAATGAAACAGAACAAGAACAACACTATTACAAAGTAAAAATGAATCATTTCCCTCACAGGTGTACCCCTCCTGGTGCCCGATGCTCCAGCTTTCCCGACACCCAGTAGTAAAGCGGTATAGAAAATGGATGGATATACATTTTATATTTCTCAATCAATCATTACAGTCTGTTAGGAACTTGGGAATTTCGGTAATATCCACTGAAAAGTTAAAAGCGTACGGCACAGCATTGTTTTGTCATAGGTTGATATCATCACACCTGAGTGATGAGCCCACATACATAAAAAGAAAAAGAAAAACAGACTGAAATTCCATCAAAATTTTCCGGATTATGGGTTTACCATATTGTAGTGTTACAACCTGGAACCTGGAACTGACTTTTATATTAAAGTGGGGGATCAGTACACACTAAAATAATACGTAATACAATAAAAACACAATTTGTTAAAAATATTTACAAAACAAAACATTACTTAAACAACAAAAACATTACAGTTGTTATTTCATAAGTATTCATCCCCGTTGCTGTGAAAGCCCTAAGTTCGTTGGAGAGACACAAGGCCACAGCTTCACATTTTTGGTTTGCTAATGAAGAGTTATATATTAGCACATTTTGTCATAATTTTTGGCCTAAAGTTTTTTTTTCCTGCTTGAGGAATAACAGAGACCCCGCGGGCGGTACATTTGCCGCTGCTGACCTAAACGTTCACCGTTTCTCCTACAAAATATGCAGAATAGCGTCGTCACTATTTTCCGATACACGTTAATACACCAAGACTTTACTTTGGGATCGAACGACGTCACAGACACGGGTTACTCTGACTGGATAAATCCACGCGAGCTCATTGGATATTCATGAATTTGTCCAGCACCTCCACCTGCCCAGTCTCCTGAATTTAAATGCTCGAGGCCGGTGCGTACGCGTAACGGTCCCTGACCAGTTTTAACGGCTCTGAGAAGCGATAAGGGATCAGAGAACTATCAAAAGGCAGGTGTATGATCTCACATATAGGAAATATTTCACACGTGATCATGTAGCTCTTAGAAATTACTTTGGGTCTGTTTTTGTTTGAGTATTTAGGCTACGTCCAGGTTGCTTGACAGCTCTAACGGTCAATTTTGACAACATTAATGCTATAGCTCGTTATTGTTAATGATTTTCAGCTGTTACTGAAGATGAATGTGTTATGTGTTAGCTAGCCACCTACTATCTAGTTAGTGCTAGAGAGTAATTGCTACATTCAGTCTCCTTTTTTTCTCCCTTCTGGCTACAGATCTTTTTAGCTGATATGGAAAACACTGATGCAACTTTTGGCACCTTCATCAACCCCAGCTACTTCCCTGGAAAGTTGTGGCGTTTGGTGAACGATCCCCAGATTTGCTCAGTCTGGTGGGACGACAGCGGGGAAGGGATACTTGTTCATCAGGAAACATTCGAAGCCGAAGTGTTATTGTCCCAACCCACACATTTGTCTGAGTACTTCAGGACAACTGACTTCATAAGTTTCGTTCGCCAGCTGAACCTGTACGGCTTCAAAAAACAACGCACGAACATCTCGGACAAGCAGTCGTACAACTCTTCGATTAAAGCCCAACTGCACCATTTTCAAAACCCGTACTTCAAACGGGATAAGCCCGAGCTCCTGCTCGATATAAAGCGATGCACGCCTCTCAATAAGGCCAAGCTCGCCAGCTTAAAGGCGACGGGCAGGACGCCCAGACGTTTCTATCACGTGATGCAGAATTCAGCACAGGAAACCTCTGGCTTAATGAGAACAGGTTGGTAGTGTTTCAACAAGCAGATGAAAAGAATAGACAGAATATATTCATTCATTCACTTCAGTAACAACTTTAGCCTGGTCAGGGTCATGACGGATCCAGCGCCTATCCCGAGAAAACTGGGCACCCTGAATGGGACGCCAGTCCATCGCAAAGCACCATGCGCACACACACATTCACACACTCGTTCACACATAGTGCCAATTTACCATGAACACTCCACTTATAACCTGGAACCTGGAAGAAACCCACCTCAACCCTAGTCCACAGGTTTCTCCGCCACTGTGCGCATTCTTTAAATCTGGAAACATTCTAGCCCATGTCCTTCCAAAGACTGGATAGAGGAATCCATTAGCCTCAAAATAAAAAAAAAAAGATTATGCATATATAGGAATGTGTAGAAAAAAAGAGAAAATAGACAAATATAATGAGAAAGCGTATGTCGTTTTGCTAGTACAGTGCCAGTTAGATAACCTTGCGGCCTCGGTCATCATCTGTAGTTTTAGTTTATCAACACTTGACTTGTCTCTGTCTGTTCAGGTTCAGTCTTGCTTGAACATCAGGGAACCCCTTACCACCATCCCTGTAATGTCCCTCAGCAGGAGCAGAGGAGCAACACACCTCATCACTCACAGTACGGATTTTACACACCAGGTGATGATTTAATACATTTTGTCCCCTTTATAATAGCTGTGAGCTCAGCCTGAATTAGTATAAGCATTCGATCTGCACGCTACTTTAGTAAATACAGTAGTATAGTGCAATAGTGCATTATTCTGACGTGTAGTTTAATTGTAGGCAATTTAGGATGAAGCCCAGTCCATTGTTTCACAATTTCAGTGTTGGTGTTTCTATCTATCTATCTATCTATCTATCTATCTATCTGTCTGCCCATCTGTCTGTCTGTCTGTCTATCTATCATCTATATATCTGTCTTTCTGTCTTTCTGTCTGTCTATCTATCTGTCTGTCTGTCTATCTATCTATCTATCTGTCTATCTATATTTTGTCCATTTTTAACAGATAAAAATGAAGATAACGATATCGATGTGATTCTATGTTTTGATGTTAAACCTTCAGCGCATAATTCAGAGATTCAGAGTCTTCTAGTGAGTCATTCTAACAACTGTTATATGTTTAATGCCTGAACAACGTAGTTCTAAAGTTAGAAAAGAAAATAAATGCTGTAAACAAAAATAAATAAAAGCCCACAACGTGCGCATGCCGGATTTCACTATCTATCAACAGCTAATAATATCTATCTAGCAGCTAATATTTTACTTGAATGTGTCCCCTTTCACCAGCTCAAACTTCTCAGCATAAAATTAAAAGGGCTGTGGGAGTGTACAGGAGCGGGGTATCAACACCATTACAGTCCAGTGTCACAACATGATTGTCCTTCATGTCATTAGTCTGTACCTATAAGCAGGAAGTCCCACAATGCCTTGCAAAGAATGAACAAAAAACTGTGTGCAGAGGGGCTGCAGGAGCTGTGATATGGTTCCTGAATAATCTAGCTTAGTGATGTGTTGTTTATGTCTTACCAAGAAATGAATGCTTTATTAACCTTCAATGTTTCCCACCCCCAGTGTATCAGCGCTGTAGCCCAGACGTCTTGGATTCAACAGTGCCATGCTCTCAACAACCAGCTGCTTCCTGCTCTCCTAGTGGCTATCACCCTGTAAGAACCGAGAAACCTTCTTAAGTTTATGTACTGTTCTGATCACTAAAAATGGCTAGTGTCGTTATTTTAGCCAGTGTAGGCATGTTAAGGTTTGATGGTACATGTTGCAGTATGAAGGGAATGCTGGGAGAACAGTCAAACAGTTAAAAGTAAAACCTCGGTGTGTAAATAATATTAATATGAATTCTCCCACTCATTGCTCAGGACTACTCAGTCGGATACGCTGATCCGATCGATCAGGATCCATACTGGAGAGCAGGTGATGTTCCAGAGTCCCGGACGAGTGACCTGGGCATAGAGAAAGAGGAACTGGACGCTATTTTAGAGCTGGCGTTGGACATGCAGGTCAGATTAGATGATTTCCCATCAAGAACAGCCCCGAGTGTGTATCTGTGCTTACAGTGTAGTCAGCTGCCGTAGTACCATAAGGTCCAATAATCGGAATCCAGAACCAAGAACTGTTCACACAGTTCAAGAACATACAGTGCCCTCCACTAATATTGGCACCCTTGGTAAATATGAGTAAAGGATGCTGCGAAAATGTGTCTTTATTGTTGAGCCTTTTGACCTTTTGTTCAGCCTTCCTTGCTTATATTTACCAAGGGTGCCAATATTAGTGGAGGGCACTGTATGTGGTGTAAATTCCGTAGGTACGGAAAAACACTGACACCATAGTGTAACTATAAAATGTGTGCGGTGTAAATCAGTGTGTAGCCACCATTGTTAATCCGTATTATTCATTATATTCATTCCTTATTTCTGTTCTTGCTCCTGTTGTAAAATAATCAGCACATGACTGAACAAAACTTTTTCTTTTGTCACGAATTTGCAGTCAGAAGCTTATAGACTTGTTTGTGAGGTAATGGATTTGAGTTTATGGGTGCGTCTCAATCAGCTGCACAGGTCCGTAGTCAGGACACTGATCAGGGAGTGGACCATTTGAAGGACTGTCTCAATTGCGAAATCCTACCAGTGTGCACTGGCACGTTCGCTCCCTGAAAAATCCCACAATGCACCACGAAAACCAAGGAGCTTAGATGTTCACTATTTTCCCTTACTGAAAATGAGGCCATGATTTCAGAAGCCTCTCAGATCGAACAATGTGGCGGACGAACGCTGTTGTTGTAGATCTCAAATGGTTACTTACGTTAGCGATTTTTAACTTTATTTGACGTTCTATATATTGTTTATTTGAGTCTAACGACTTTAATGATTTTTTAAAACTCTACTAACTAGTCTACGATCCTACTTGAAGTACCATGACAGACAGATGAATATGACATATAATGTTAGAAAGATGTCCGTCCTGCATGTTGAGGTTAAGTGCCAGTGGTGATGTTTTACAGCGCGAGTACGTAGTCATGTTACCGGAAACTGAGTCACCGGTGTCCTAATGTGTAGTGAGTCAGGGTCTTTACCAGTGCCCGAGCTCATGTACACCATATACTGATCCACCACCTAGGGATCGAGGGAGCTGATCGAGACGCACCCTACCGTATGTTTGTGTAATGTGAAGCGTTAATGTTGTTTTCTATATATTTGATTTATTCAGGATGAAGTTGATGTCCGGACGTTGCTGCAGCTATCACTCACCTGTTAAGACAGCTTGAGTGGGTGATACGAACCCGTAGTGGTGCTACGAAAAATAATCTGCCAAACAAAATGAATCAAAGAGACAGAGACTGAATGCAGTCGATACAAAAAAAATCATTTGTAAAATAGACATTTGATTGAATGACAGTTTACAGTTTTTATGTGTATTTTGGGAAAATATAAGATGTAAATTATGTCCAAGTCACTTGAGAACATTACTGTAAATTAATGTAATCCTACAGCTCTCTAGATTATTTGTTGTAATAATAATAATAAGGAGAATTGTGTTTCCCATTTTTTAGACCTGAATGTTATAAATGTTAGGAAGATTTATTTATTTATTTTTTTATATCTTATCTTTTTTATTTATTCGTTTCAGGCATACTGTTTTAGTCTTTTTTACTCATGTACAAGCCGTTTATTTAGAAATGTGATATTTAGATATTTAAACAAAATCAAATTTCATATATCATGCAGTTTTAAGTCAAAAAATAAAGATATGGGATTGATGCATGAAAGGGTTCCTTATTATACTCTGGCACGAATACGACACCTTTGTGTTGCTATATGAGTAAGAAACATAAACACCCATGTGGCCGGTGTTAGCCGCTGGAACAATATCTACGACTCTGTGTAGACCAGCACACTGGCAGGTACACACACCACAGGAAAACTGCAAATATTTGCCTGTGCTAAGAGCGGCCTGTTCTCCTGAAGCTCTTATTTAATGAAGTATAACCTTGTTGAAGGGCAAACAGTTGGAGCTGTTTTAGTGATGTTTTAGTGTTGTAGCTCTATAGCTCTCTGGATTATTTGTTGTAATAATAAGATGATTTTGTGTTTCACATTTTTTTAGACCTGAATGTTATAAATGTTAGGAAGATTTCTTGTTTATTTTTTAATATCTTATCTTTTTTATTTATTCATTTCAGGCATACTGTTTTAGTCTTTTTTATGCTGCCTGACATGTAGAGAAGTAACTGTTACCAATAAAGTGAATTATTTCTTTTAACAGCATGTCCTGAAGTGCTTTATTCCTCTTATACTACAGCAGTTTTTATTTATTAAGGAACAACACATCATACCTGTTTATCTGTTTATAGCTGTTTTGTAGAAAGTCTGAGAAACAAAGTAGTTTCTTATCACTTGTGTTGTAAGACCTATAAACAGTCGATCCCCCACCAGCCTCTCATTTTTATTTTCTCTTGAAGTTCATACAACAACAACAACAACAAAATGCAGCTTGTCATGGAACATTTCAGTTGCCACACTACATTGTGCCTACATATTAGCCATCAGATAAGCACAAGTAAAAACTGTTTGACATGAACTACACATCAAAACTTTAGACACACTCATTCCGCATTTAGTCATCAAAACTCTGGACTAATACAAATGGGAACTATGGGAATTATATTACTCCCGAAGTGAACTAATCATTTCTGGTTCCGGTACAGAACCTATGGAGATGCTGCGCATGCACGGTCAAAAATGAACGAATCACTCGTGGTTCCCGAGTCATATTAAAGATTCATTCAAAATGAACGAATCACTCAGAGACAACTTGTTGTTCCCGAGTCATATTAAAGATTCTTGAAAATGAACGAATCAGTCCGAGACAACTCGTTGGTCCCGAATCATATTAAAGATTAGTTGAAAACGAACAAATCACTCTGAGACAACTCGTTGTTCCCGAGTCATATTAAAGATTCGTTGAAAATGAACGAATCACTCAAAGACAACTCGTTGTTCCCGAGTCATATTAAAGATTTGTTGAAAATGAACGAATCACTCTCTGAGACAACTCGTTGTTCCCGAATCATATAAAAGATTTGTTGAAAATGGAGGAATCACTCAAAGACAACTCGTTGTTCACGAATCATATTAAAGATTCGTTGAAAATGAACGAATCACACTTTGAGACAGCTCGTTGTTCCCGAATCATATAAAAGATTCGTTGAAAATGAACGAATCACACTTTGAGACAGCTCGTTGTTCCCGAATAATATAAAAGATTAATTGAAAAGGAATGAATCACTCAAAGACAACACGTTGTTCCCGAGTCATATTAAAGATTTGTTGAAAATGAACGAATCACTCTCTGAGACAACTCGTTGTTCCCGAATCATATAAAAGATTTGTTGAAAATGGACAAATCACTCAAAGACAACTTGTTGTTCCCGAATCATATTAAAGATTCGTTGAAAATGAACGAATCACTCTCTGAGACAACTCGTTGTTCCCGAATCATATAAAAGATTCGTTGAAAATTAACGAATCACACTATGAGACACCTCGTTGTTCCCGAATCATATTAAAGATTCCTTGAAAATGAACGAATCACACTTTGAGACAGATCGTTGTTCCCGAATCATATTAAAGATTCCTTGAAAATGAACGAATCACTCTCTGAGACAACTTGTTCTTCCCGAATCATATAAAAGATTTGTTGAAAATGAACAAATCACTCTCTGAGACAACTCGTTGTTCCCGAATCATATAAAAGATTAATTGAAAAGGAACGAATCACTCTCTGAGACAACTCGTTGTTCCCGAGTCATATTAAAGATTCGTTGAAAATGAACGAATCACTCAAAGACAACTCGTTGTTCCCGAGTCATATTAAAGATTTGTTGAAAATGAACGAATCACTCTCTGAGACAACTCGTTGTTCCCGAATCATATAAAAGATTTGTTGAAAATGGAGGAATCACTCAAAGACAACTCGTTGTTCCCGAATCATATTAAAGATTCGTTGAAAATGAACGAATCACACTTTGAGACAGCTCGTTGTTCCCGAATCATATTAAAGATTCCTTGAAAATATACGAATCACTCTCTGAGACAACTCGTTGTTCCCGAATCATATAAAAGATTCGTTGAAAATGAACGAATCACACCTTGAGACAGCTCGTTGTTCCCGAATCATATTAAAGATTCCTTGAAAATGAACGAATCACACTTTGAGACAGCTCGTTGTTCCCGAATCATATTAAAGATTCCTTGAAAATGAACGAATCACTCTCTGAGACAACTCGTTGTTCCCGAATCATATAAAAGATTCGTTGAAAATGAACGAATCACACTTTGAGACAGCTCGTTGTTCCCGAATCATATTAAAGATTCCTTGAAAATGAACGAATCACTCTCTGAGACAACTCGTTGTTCCCGAATCATATAAAAGATTTGTTGAAAATGGACAAATCACTCTCTGACACAACTCGTTGTTCCCGAATCATATTAAAGATTCGTTGAAAATGAACGAATCACACTTTGAGACAACTCGTTGTTCCCGAATCATATAAAAGATTAATTGAAAGGGAACGAATCACTCTCTGAGACAACTCGTTGTTCCCGAGTCATATTAAAGATTTGTTGAAAATGAACGAATCACTCTCTGAGACAACTTGCTGTTCCCGAGTCACATTAAAGATTTGTTGAAAATGAATGAATCATTTACATTTACCTTACATTACATTTATTCACTTAGCAGACGCTTTTCTCCAAAGCGACTTACAAATGAGAATGATACAAGCAGAGCGATATCAAGCAGAGAACAATACAATAAGTGCTACCATACGAGATCTATTAATTGAATTCCAGAAGAAGCAAAGTGCAGAGAAGAGGTGTAAGTGCATTATTTATTTATTTATTTATTTATTTATTTTATGAGTTTGTTAGGTGTTCATTGAAGAGGTGGGTCTTTAGTTGTTTTTTGAAGATGGTGAGAGATTCTGCAGTCCGGATTGATATTGGGAGTGCATTCCACCACTGAGGAACAGTTAGAGTGAAGGCTTTGGAAAGGGACCTAGCGCCACGCTGAGTTGGAACTGCTAAACGTCGGTCGCTAATCGATCGCAGATTGCGAGAGGGAACGTAGGCCTTCAGGAGAGAGTTGAGGTAGGAGGGTGCTGTTCCTGACAAGGTCTTGTAGGTGAGCATCAAGGCCTTGAACTTGATGCGGGCAGCTACAGCAAGCCAGTGGAGGGAGATGAAGAGGGGTGTGACATGGGTTCTCTTGGACTGGTTGAAGACGAGGCGCGCTGCAGCATTCTGAATCATCTGAAGGGGTTGATGGAGCTGGCTGGGAGGCCTGAAAGCAGTGAGTTGCAGTAGTCCAGTTTAGAGATAACAAGAGCCTGGACTAGAATCTGTGTAGCCTGTTTGGTGATGTAGGGTCGGATTTTCTTGATGTTGTAAAGGATGAACCTACAGGACCTTGCAGTTGCTGAGATATGGTCTGCAAAGGTCAAGCCATTATCAAGAATCACCCCAAGGTTCCTGGCCGTCCTGGTTGGCATGAGTGTGAGTGAGCCGAGCTGTACAGTGATGTTGTGGTTGATTGAGGGACACGCTGGGATGACGAGAAGAATCATACGTTGAGACAACACTCGTTATTCCCAAGTCATATTAAAGATTCATTGAAAAACAACGAATCACACTTTGAAACACTCGTTATTCCCGAGTCAAATTAAAGATTCATTGAAAATGAACGAATCACTCACTGAGACAGCTTTTTGTTCCCGAGTCATATTAAAGATTTGTTGAAAATGAATGAATCACACCTTGAGACAACTCTCGTTGTTCCCGAATCATATTAAAGATTCGTTAAGAATGGACGAATCACTCCGAGGTAACTCGTTGTTCCCGAATCATATTAAAGATTCGTTGAATATGAATGAATCACACTTTGAGACAACTCTCGTTGTTCCCGAATCATATTAAAGATTCGTTGAAAATGGACGAATCACTCCGAGGTAACTCGTTGTTCCCGAATCATATTAAAGATTCGTTGAATATGAATGAATCACACTTTGAGACAACTCTCGTTGTTCCCGAAACATATTAAAGATTTGTTCCTCTGGGTACTCTGGTGTCCTCACCCAGTCCAAAGACAAGCATGGTAGACTCATTGGCATGTCCAAAGTGTATGAATGGGTGTGTGAATGTATATGTGTATGTGCCCCGCATCCAGGGTGTATCCCGCCTTATGGCCGATGCTCCCTGGGATAGGCTCCAGGTTCCCTTGTAGGATAAGTGGTATAGAAGATGGATGGATGGATGTAAACCCCTCAGTGATGTGATTTTCATCATTGCGTCGAATAGCAACATCATACACATTTAGTGTTTATAAATAATTACAAATCACTACAGCAGTGCATGCATCACTCTGATTGGTCGGAAGCTCCTGCGCACACGTGTGGAAAAGCACTCGGTGATAAATTTAAGGATTTCAATGACATGAAATATTGTGCTTATTTGTCATTTCTGTTCAAGATAAAAAAGTTAGGTAACGTTTCAAATTGAACACTAAGGTACTACATACTGAAGTACACACGGTATACTATCTAGGGTCGGGCTGATTTCATGATTGTGGTGAATTTAACCCTTGTAACGCTAGGCAGAGGGTTTGCCTCACACCTCCAGGGTCGGGGGTTCGTTTCCTGCCGCTGCCCTGTGTGTGCAGAGCTTGCCTGTTCTCCCCGTGCTGTGGGGGTTTCCTCCGGGTACTCCGGTTTCCTCCCCCAGTCCAAAGTCATGCATGGTAGGCTGATTGGCATGTCTAAAGTGTCTGTAGTGTATGAATCTGTGTGTGTGTGTGTGTGTGTGTGTGTGTGTGTGTGTGTGTGTGTGTGTGTATGTAATTGTGTCCTGCGATGGACTGGCACCCTGTCATCCACCATCCAGGTCCAGGTTCCCCGTGACCCTGTAGGATAGGTTGTATAGAAACAACCTAGACAACCTCCTCATCTCCCTAGGGCCTGAGTTCAATCCTGAGCTTGGGTTGTTGTCTGGGTCTTGAGTTTTGCATATTCTCTTGTTTTTGTGTTTGTGTGGGTTTCCTCTGGGTTCTTTGGTTTCCTCCCACTGACTGAAAACATACAAATAGGTGGGTTGGTTATAGCTAAATTGATATTAATGCATATGCACTGTACGTGTGTGCGTGGTGCCCTGTGCTGGTCTGTTATTCCGTCAAGGATGACTTCTCCCACTTCACGCACAGTGTTCCCAGGATAGGCTCCGGACCCACCTCGACCCCGATCATGATGCAGCGTTTACTGAAGATGAATGAATAAATGAATGAAGAGCGAATATAAGAAAACATGCATTTAATCATTCAAAAAAAGGTTCATCCATCTCGGGCATCAATCTCATTTTTATCATGTTTCTTTGCAGAAAATGGCTGCATTTTGCTCTTAAATGAGAAACAGGGTTGAACGCAACAGGGTTAAGTTTTGTTATAAAAAATTTTAAATTACAGAACATGGTTTTCTTCTTCACATGATCTTCAGGAAAGTCAGATGATACAACATCCTGTTGAACATGTGACTTGTGGTATATTGCAAATAATTAATGGGGTGAATGTGAACAATCTCACACAAACTGCTTAATGACAATAAAGTGGAATCTAATCTAATCGAACTTGGGGAGGAAATTGGAGTACTCGGAGGAAACCACTGAAGCACGGGGAGAACATGCAAACTCCACACACACAGGGTGGAAGCAGGAGTCGAACCCCCATCCCCAGAAGTGCTAGGCAAATGTGCTAACCACTAAGCCACCATACTAATAATGATTATTATAATGATTTAAAGAATAAATTAAATAGTAAAGTGTCGTTACAGTGGATTGGAACAGGTAAAAAGATTGGGAAAAAACAGGTGAGTACAGTGGTTGTTATGACCATCTTCAAAATGTTTTTACCGTTGCTTAAATATTTGTAAATGTAATCTCTGTGGTAATTAAATCTTTATTTATATAGCATTTTTCTAAACCTTATTTACAAGATACTTCATGCTAGATAAATCACAATGCTTCATGACTAAAACTGACACATGGAGCAGTAAAAGTACAGTAGGACTCAGATGGGGCAGAATGCATCAATGCTAATGCCTGACTGCTTGGTTTTTATGTTTTTACTGAAAAATTCAGCATATTTATATATATATATATATATATATATATATATATATATATATATATATATATATATATATATATATATATATATATATATATATATAGAGAGAGAGAGAGAGAGAGAGAGAGAGAGAGAGATAAATAGATAGATATAAAATACTATTAAATATAATACAATTCATTTCAATTCAATTCAGTTTTATTTGTATAGCGCTTTTTACAATAGACATTGTCTCAAAGCAGCTTTATAGAAATATCAACACGGTATACAGATATTAAAGGTGCGAATTTATCCCAACTGAGCAAGCCACTGAGTGGCGACGGTGGCGAGGAAAAACTCCCTGAGATGTTTTAAGAGGAAGAAACCTTGAGAGGAACCCGACTCAGAAGGGAACCCGTCCTCATCTGGGTAACAACAGTTAGTGTGAAAAAGTTCATTATGGATTTATATGAAGTCTGTATGGCGTTAGGAGCAGCCGTAGTCCCAGCAGTCTGGATTTGGAGTAGATGAGAGCTCCATCCAGAGGCAGAAAGGATCTGGATCTCTAGTATCTCCATAAATTCATGTGTGGCTCGACAGAAGGAGAGAGGGAGAGAAAAGATTATTAAGACTGTGAATTAGCATAATAGAGTCAGGGTAGGCTTGAGTAAACAAATATGTTTTAAGCCTAGACTTAAACACTGAGACTGTGTCTGAGTCCAGAACATTAATAGGAAGACTGTTCCATAACTGTGGAGCTCTATAAGAGAAAGCTCTTCCCCCTGCTGTAGCCTTCACTATTCGAGGTAACGTCAAGTAGCCTGCATCTTTTGATCTAAGTAGGCGTGGCGGAGACCACTTAGTGCTTTATAGGTTAATAATAGTATTTTATAATCAATTTTATAAACAATACTTTTAAAAAAGTTATCCAACAGCTACAGCTATCAGCAACGTGAAAAATGAACTGCCCCCTGAAACTTAAAATCTGGTTGTGCCACCTTTAGCAGCAATAACTGCAACCAAACATTTCTAATAACTGGAGATCAGACTTTCACTTACTTCTAGTACTTGGACTTACTCCTATGCTTTGGATCATTGTCTTGCAGAGCTTGAGTTTCATATTATGTACTGAAGACCGAGAATCCTAATTCTCTTTTAGGATTTTCTGGTAGAGAGCAGAATTCATGTTTCCTTCAAGACCGTAGGTATAATGTACAGACATATATATATATATAGATATATATATATACACATACCATACTGTGCATATATACCTATATGTATATATACATATATGTACACACCGTACTGTACATATATACACACACAGTACTGTACAAATACACACACCGTACTGTACAGATATACACACAGTACTGTACATATACACACACCGTACTGTACAAATATACACACACTGTACTGTACATATATACACACACAGTACTGTACATATACACACACACAGTACTGTACATATATACACACACCATACTGCACATATATACACACACACAGTACTGTACATATATACACACAGTACTGTACATATATACACACACAGTACTGTACATATATACACACACCATACTGCACATATATACACACACACAGTACTGTACATATATACACACAGTACTGTACATATATACACACACAGTACTGTACATATATACACACAGAGTACTGTACATATATACACACAGTACTGTACATATACACACACAGTACTGTACATATACACACAGTACTGTACATATATACACACACCGTACTGTACATATATACACACACCGTACTGTACAAAAGTCACATTCAAAGAAATGCTGTAGAGCAAACATGCCTTCAACAATAATCCAATGAAATGTTTCTATATTTTTTAAACATAATATAAAAATCAGTAAACAGTAAACAGTAAATATTTGTTGTGATGACCCTTTGCTTAAAAAATAGTAGTCTCCCATACTATTAGTGCAGTTTTATAAGGAAATGAGATGTAGGTTTTATTGAGCATCTTGCAGAACCAGTCACGGTTCTTCTGGAGACTTTGACTGTCGCACTTGTTTCTTATTTTTGCAGCAAAACCCAGCAGTCTTCATTATGTTGTTTTTTTTTTGTCTGAAAAGTGTCTCTTACATAATATGCTGCTTTCTTTACTGACATACAAACATTTTTCTGTAACATTTAATTTTGTGCTGGGAAACTAATGTTTAGGAATCTGAAATGTTTTTTGTACTGACTGGATAATGTAGAAGACATATGAAATAAAAATGTATAACTATAGGTTTGTACTGAAAAACATGTCATGGTCTGGGGCTGCATGAGTGCTGCCGGCACTGGGGAGCTACAGTTCATTGAGGGAACCATGAATGCCAACATGTACTGTGACATACTGAAGCAGAGTATGCTCCCAGCACGTATTCCAGCATGATAACGACCCCAAACACACCTCCAAGACGACCACTGCCTTGCTAAAGAAGCTGAGGATGAAGGTGATGGACTGGCCAAGCATGTCTCCAGACCTAACCCCTATTGAGCATCTGTGGGGCATCTTCAAATGGAAGGTGGAGGAGCACAAGGTCTCTAACATCCACCAGCTCCGTGATGTCGTCATGGAGGAGTGGAAGAGGACTCCAGTGGAACCTGTCAAGCTCTGGTGAACTCCATGCCCAAGAGGGTTAAGGCAGCGCTGGAAAATAATGGTGGCCACACAAAATATTGACACTTTGGACCCAATTTGGACATTTTCACTTAGGGGTGTACTCACTTTTGTTGCCAGCGGTTTAGACATTAATGGCTGTGTGTTGAGTTATTTTGAGGGGACAGCAAATTTACACTGTTACACAAGCTGTACACTCACTACTTTACATTGTAGCACAGTGTCATTTCTTCAGTGTTGTCACATCAAAAGATATCATCAAATAATTACAAAAATGTGAGGGGTGTACTCACTTTTGTGAGATACTGTGTGTGTGTGTGTGTGTGTGTGTTTATATATATATATATATATATATATATATATATATATATATATATATATATATATATATATATATATATAAATTTTAATCAGATATATGAAACAGTTTGGTTTTGTGTTTACTATCTTGGTAGAAAAGTCAGCTATTTCTATATTAAAGTTTACTAAAAGTTTAACTAAAGTTTGCTACAGTGAATAGTATAATCGTATAGAATTTAACTAAAGCAAATAAAATTTCCTAATTGTTCTTGTTTCTAAGATATTTTTGAGAATGAAAAGTATTGTTAAAGTTGTTATAAGCTGAGAGAGAGAGAGAGAGCGAGAGAGAGAGAGAGAGAGAGCTGCTGTGAGGAAATGCAGCTGACTGAGCAATAAATAAATAATCATAAATCTGACCAGTGTGCAGTGCTGCTTAGGCAAAATATAAAGTAGTTTGGTTTAATTCTGGTCAGCGATGATTTGTTCTTCATAGCCGTCGATGTGTGATGAAGTTAGGAGTTGTGTGATTTAGGAGAAAGAGGGTGGGAAGAGTTTTTGGGGAGCCACAGATGGACACAAAAGGGATAAGAACCGTTAGAGATCAGAAAAAAACAGTAATAGACAGAAATGTGTTTTATTCTGTTTGTTGGCAAGGGGGAAAGTGAGCAGTGAGGTAAGTGTGTGATTATATGCCGTGACTAATGGTGAAGTCGTGACACTGTGACACCCGTATCGAACACCTCTACATGCAGCTATAACGGAGAAACTGAGGATGTATGCACCGTTATAGGAAGATGACAGTAATGTACCATTAACTTGTGTAAATACATTTTGTGAAAAGGACAGTTTAGAGGGAGGATTTTCTGGTTCCTTTTACGAGACGTGCAGATGTGTCTCACTGTCTCTTCATCTCTTTTGATACAGGAACACGGAGGGAGGATACATCTTCTGATCCGCCGTTTGCTGCCGACGAGCTGTACTACAACACCGTGGAGAGTGACTACGAGGATGACGTCCACATGCCTGACCAGCATGAGGAGGAGCAAAATGGTGGTGATGAGCATGAGGTGCCTTTTAGAAGTCCTTCGAGAAGCCCGTCCCCTTTACCAGGCCTATCTGCTCTAAGAATCACACCCTTTCCTGTAATAAGCCCATCCCCTTTGAGAATCACACCCCCTTTTAGAACCCCATCCCCTTTTTGAGATTCTCATCCCTTTTAAGAAGAACATCTCCTACAAGAAGACCAACCCCCGTGAGGAGGCTATCTCCTATAAGAAGACCAACCCCCGTAAGGAGGCTATCTCCTATAAGACCAACCCCCGTGAGGAGGCTATCTCCTATAAGACCAACCCCCGTGAGGAGGCTATCTCCTATAAGACCAACCCCCGTGAGGAGGCTATCTCCTATAAGACCAACCCCCGTGAGGAGGCTATCTCCTATAAGACCAACCCCCGTGAGGAGGCTATCTCCTATAAGACCAACCCCCGTGAGGAGGCTATCTCCTATAAGACCAACCCCCGTGAGGAGACTATCTCCTATAAGACCAACCCCCGTGAGGATCTCCTATAAGAAGACCATGCACTACGACAAGCCCACCCACTTCTGTTACTCCTGCATCCGTTCCTCACGTCAGTGTCAACGTAACTTTGTGGTTAGATGTAAGTGTTGATTAGACTTAGATCTGGGTTATAATCTGTATTAAGACCTGTTATGTCCCCTCCATTTTCACTGAGTAGAGCTGAAACCTTTACAATGCACATCTGTTACATTTGATTTTTTGTTGTTGATATAATAACAATTTACTTTTTTTTGAAGTACCATTACTTTGTTCTTTTATACTGCATGAGCAAAAATAAAAATAACTTAAATAAAAATAATTTAAAAAAACGTCTTTTGGAGAAATGGGGTGGGTTTTATGTAAACAAGTGAAACATCTAATATTGAGTCAGAAACATGTCAAAGAATCATATTAAATCATGAACATGTGAAACATATGATACTGAATTTGTTAGAAAAACTATTTTCCCTTGCTCCCAGCGGCGTGAAACTCACTGTATAGTGATTTAAGCCAGTGTAGCGCCCCCGTGTGTCTGCACACACAGGAGGAATGAAAACACGCTTTGTCAGAGCACTTTTGAGGAAAAGTGACTTTCTAGACTTCTCACATTTTCCCCTTTATCATACATTATCATCATATAATGGATTTTAATGTAAACAATCCTATTTCGTATCATTTTACATCAGAAACCTGCAAAGTATATTATGTACAAAATGTCATATTGGAGCAGGTCACCGTCACGTATCGTGACGGAGCAGAGATAGGACGGATGCAAGTGCAGGATGAACAGTTGTTTATTTGAAAGAGGGGAAGGCAGACAAATTCAAAACGTGATCCAAAACGTAATCCATAAACATGCAAGAGATCAGGCGATTGGCAAACAAGCGTACACGGGGCAAGGCAGGAATCTAGGTCGTGATCACGGAAAACAGGGTCGATAAACAAAACAAGAAACGAACTATGACGAGGGACTGGAAGCGGATAATCCAGCGCGAACTAACTCTAAACATGAACCGTGACTATGACTATGACTATGATACGAGCTAAACTAACTCTAAACATTTAATCTTCCGCGTCGTGTGCTGGGAGGCGCGCAGTATATATGCGGACATGATCAGCGTCTAAACCGCTAGCAGCTGAGAGCAATTCAGACCCACGTGAAATCCCAGCCAATGACAGAACAGGGAGGAGACAGAAACATAAACAAAACACACGTGTCCAGATGTCATTACAGTCAACAACAGAAAAGCAGGTGCTCGCACATTCACGCTTAGAGCACGCTGCTTCAAGGGGGAATCGTGACAGAAACCCCCCCCCCGAGTGCCATGAGTCATCTCACTTCATTGGCGGCCCCGGGCCCCTGGGCTGAATGTCCCAAACAGAGCCAGGAAACTGCCCGGTGTTCTTGGCGGCGTAGGGAGGCTGAGCGACGACCGCAGCTGAACAGGGAGGCTGAGCGACGACCGCAGCTGAACAGGGTGGCTGAGCGACGACCGCAGCTGAACAGGGGGGCTGAGGCTCTGAGGTTACCAGGTGAACCTTGGGCATGGGCGGAGCTTGGCTGTGCGTGTCAGCAGACTCGGGTGTCAGCAGAACTTGAAATTACATGAATTTCTCAAAATAAACAGAAAAAGCAAGCAGAAATCTGTTTTTGCCTAACAACATTACATTTCAATTGCCCAGTGTTTAAAGGTGAAAATATACAACAAAACTGAAGTCATGCTGCTTAGGTACAGAAACTGTAACATACACAACACAACACCACATGAAATCTCTCTTACAAGAAATGCATAACACCATCTCTACTTGAGCAGATTATTTTTAAGTGAATGTACTCGTGCACTGCAGGCATCAGCTCCGATGTTCATGAACAGCCTCTGAATCACCTCAAAGGTGTATTTGAAGTTTGTGGGGTAGTTTATGTTACGTGCATAAAGCAATCCCATCAAGTTGACAAATGCATTTGGTACATCACCAAGATTGCGTAGAACGACAACTTCTTCCATTACAAGGGCTACATCACTGCAGTCACACGGAATAGGGTCCATCGCGTCATCCACAACTGTACTGATTCCAACAGTCACGCCCTTGATTAACTCTTCTTCAGAATCTGTGTGCTGCATTAAAAACAAAGACAAACTTTAAAATGTGCTTTCACACATACATCCTCACAAGCGCAGCGATTTAAGAACAGCATGAGTGAACCGATCTTAACTTTACTAGTCATCACACAAGATGAATTAATATCAGAAGGTGGAAAAAAATACAGTACAACGTCCTGAAATTCATCATCTCTCATGAAAATAAAACAAGGTAAACTCCATCAATACGTGGATATCAATACTCCATATCAATACGTGGACTTCCATTATCCGAATATCTTCCAACATCTTACTTTCCTCACAGACACTTACCTCACAGATCTGTAAGAACTGAGATGGATTCTCCCGCATGGACAGTGGCAGCCCCAGCAGTACTGCAACCCTCTTCCTGTGATTTGATGCCTCAAAAGTACAAATGTTTTATATTCAAATTATGCAGGACAAGAGAAATAGCAAGAAAGGAAATGACCACAGTATTTACAAAACAAGTACACTTGAAATAAACCTACTCACATTTTAATCCAGGCTCTCCAGTATGGCACTCCTTTCTGCGATGTCTGCATGGCGCCTCGAGCAGTACAAATACAGCAGCTTTGAGGCGTGTTTGTCAAGACCCTCATAAAAGGACTTGCTCAGGTCCATCGACACAAGTCTGGTGAATTCTGCGCTGATCTTCCGTCATTACAGAACAGTTCTATCAGTGCCTAAAGTAATTCTATGAGGAAAAGAAAAGTCATTCAAAAATGTAATAAACAGTGTACACAAGCAAGATCAGGACCAGAGTAATAGATTCTCACCAAATCTCTTGAGAAATTTCATGGCCAGCGGTTCATATACATATTGATATTGTAAGCAAAGCTAATCAGGGAGGATTACAGTGGAAGCAGGAGCATCAGAAAATGAGAGGTTATTATATATATATATATATATATATATATATATATATATATATATATATATATATATATATATATAAATAAATAAATTACGTTCAAAGACTTGCATACTTAACACAAGACAGTTCGGATCATTTTACTGACTCAGATCTTTGAATCTCGTTCAGCAAAATGAACGACTCTTTTTTGCATCATTTCGTTCATTTCAGCAGAATAAAGTTAAAATGTTACATGTTAAACTCCCCAACACCTCTAGTACTTACGCAAACAT
The DNA here is from genome assembly GCF_001660625.3 of Ictalurus punctatus. NCBI lineage: Eukaryota > Metazoa > Chordata > Actinopteri > Siluriformes > Ictaluridae > Ictalurus > Ictalurus punctatus. The sequence continues at coordinate 2,798,769 of NW_026521086.1, forward strand.
TGATCACATTTGGAATAAAAAATAAACTATAGGCTAATGCAACCGAGGCCGAATTATGAGAAACAGAAATGATTAATTAATTGTTTAGCATTAGCAGTCTGTTAGTTCACCTCCCGATCCGAGTCGTTCTTCTTTTGTCACGTCACATTTGATCAGTTCACGTCTCAAGTTAGTTAGACATAATATAGTACTATGAAATGTTTCTGACCCAAAATATTACGAAATATGATTGTTTACATTAAAATGCAAAAGTTGATGAAAAAGTATGATAAGGTGAAAAAAGTGACATTTTATGTCTAGAAAGTCACTTTTCATCAAAAGTACAATAACAAATCTAGTTCACTTTCATCCTGTGTCCCCTTACACACTTGTGCTCTTTATCCGCTCAAAACGCTATACAGTGAACGAGAAGGCGCTAGGAGCAAAGGAAAGTGGTTTTTCTAACAAACTCATATAATCAGTTGCCCGATCTACTCCAATTTGAATCTTTTCACATATTTGGACATATTATGGTACTATGAAATGTTTCTGACCCAAAATATTACAAAATATGATTGTTTACATTAAAATGCAAAAGTTGATGAAAAAGTATCTCTAAAGCGCCTGGACTCCACCAATCCACAGTCAGACAGATTGTGTACAAATGAAGGAAATTCACGAGCATGGTTACCCTCCCCAGGCGTGGTCAGCCAACAAAGATCACTCCAAGAGCAAGACATGTAATTGTCCACGAGGTCACAACGGATCCCAGGGTAACTTCTAAGCCACTAAAGGCCTCTCTCGCGTAGGCAAATGTCAATGTTCCTGAGTCCACCATAATGAGTACACTGAACAACAGTGGTGTGCATGGCAGGATGGCAAGGAGAAAGCCACTGCTTTCCATAAAGAACATTGCTTCCTGCATGCAGTTTGCTAAAGATCACATGGACAAGACCCAAGGCTGCTCGAAAAAACGTTTTGTGGACAGGTGAGACCAAACTAGAACTTTTTGGTTTAAATGAGAAGGGTTATGTTTGGGGGAAGGAAAACACCGCATTCCAGCATAAGACCCGTATCCCATTTCTGAAAAATGGTGGTGGTGGCGTTGCAGTTTGGGCCTGTTTCGCTGCATCTGGGCCAGGACGGCTTGCCATCATTGATGGAACAATGCATTCTGAATAATACCAGCAAATTCTAAAAGAAAATGTCAGCACATCTGTCCGTAAACTGGATCTCAAGGGGAAAGTGGGCCGCGCAGCAAGACAACAACCCTAAGCACACAAGTCGTTCTACCAAAGGATGGTTAAAGAAGAATAAAGTCAATGTTTTGGAATGGCCAAGTCAAGGTCCTGACCTTGATCCAGTAGAAATGCTGCGGAAGGACCTGAAGCAAGCAGCTCATGTGAGGAAACCCGCCCACATCCTAGAGATGAAACTGTACTGTAATGAGGGATGGGCTAAAATTCCTCCAAGCTGACGTGCAGGACTGTTCAACAGTTACCGGAAACGTTTGTTTGCAGTGGTTGCTGCACACCGAGGTCACACCAGATACTGAAAGCAAAGGTTCGCATACTTTTGCCACTCACGGGTATGCAACACTGGATCATTTTCATCAATAAATAACTGACCATCTGTAATGTCTTTGTCTGGTTTCTGTAATTAGGTTCTCTTTATCTACTTTTGATACTTGTGTGAAAATCTTACGATGTTTTAGGTCCCGGTAATGAAGATGTATAGAAAGCTCTAAAGGGTTCACAAACTTTCAAGCACCACCGTAAGTGGGATGTAAGGTCATGGCAGAGGAGCTCTTCCGCAAACACAACTCCGATGTGACCGTGGAGCATGGCGTCTTAAGCCTAGACGAATCGCGTCCAAAAGACCAGGCCTTAGCTCTGTCTTCAGCTGGAAATGGTTAGATGTCTCCGCCAGAGCCGGTTAAGCGAAAGGCACTCGAGTCTCACAACAGCCCATTTGTCGCGCCCATGCCAGATTTCTTGTTGTCCGGCGGAATGACCCGGTCACCTTCTTAGCACGGACGGGTTTACCACCAGGCCGGCCTGCGGGTAGCATGGCCGAGTGGTCCAAGGCGCTGGATTTAGGCTCCAGTCCCTTCGGGGGCGTGGGTTCAAATCCCACCGCTGCCACGGTCGTTAGCTCACGGTGGGTGATGTCTCGTCTCCAAAGGCTTCGCGCAGGTTTTTCTCCCACGCTTTCATGCTATACACCACGTAGCATGCTGCCTCACGAACGTCGCAATTCATTCGCCCCTTTTCCACAGTCGTTGTGTATATCCAGGTAAGGATAAAAGTTACATTTCCATCCATCCATCCATCCATCCATCTTCTATACCGCGTAATCCTACTCAGGGTCACGGGTAAAAGTTACATTTTCCAAAGAAATTTGGAAATTTTGAGTGAGCACCCTGTCTTATTTGAAGAAGTGCATGGACTCCACCAATTCACAGTCAGACTGATTGTGTAGAAATGAAGGAAAATCAATCAATAAATCAATCAGTCAATCAATCAGTCAGTCAGTCAGTCAGATGTTTGCTTATACTATATAAATAGGCCCCATTTGGTAGCATCTGTTGCTTACAGCCATACCACTCTGACAAAGCCTGATCTCAGAAGCAAAGCAAAGTTGGGCCTGGTTAGTTCTTGGTTGGGAGACTGAATGGGACTACTAGGTGCTGTAAGCTTTTCATTTAGATAAGTGTTTTAAGCACTTTACTTTCTCCTGACATTGAAGAATATTCATTACTACACCAAAGCAGCCTCCAATTCCGACAGTTTTCTCCCATACATGATAGATGAACTCTAGTGCTACATAGAACAACCTCCTGGAACTGATCAACTTTATTAAAATCCAGTGGAATTGGGCCATTTTCATGTTGTTTTCATATCCACAATTTTCATATCCAAATGTTCAGCAGTTACCATGAAACAGTCCATTTCTGAAAGTCTCCGTATAACCTGTTAGAGGAGATGGTGTGGAGTTCTCAAAAAAAAAAAAATTATTTATCCCAGGAAGTTTTCAAACAGAAACCCAGACAAGAAGTCAAGGCTTCCATGTTTTTTGACATCCTCAGAAAGATAGGTTAGCCCATGTACATTGTAGATAACAAATTCAGGACCATACAACTCACTAAAATGCTTTACAAATGACACTAGCAAACTGTGAGCAAAGTCATTAAGAATTATACAAAGAGTGGATTGGAGAGTATAAAGATAGCAACAGATAATTAAAATTGCTGTACATTGGTTATGACAGCACATCAAGAGAACCACTGGACTTGTGTATAACAGAAACTGTCGCAATTTTGTTGCTTTCCACCTCAGTCTTTCTGAGAATTGCCTGGGTTTCCTAGCAAAGTCCTCAGGAATATAACGTCTCAAGCTAACAAGTGTGTCTGAGATTATAACACTTTGGCGAGCAGACAAATGACAACATAAAGGCCCTGAAGCAAGCCATAAGTCCAGCAGTTTTCACATAACACCAAGACATACAAGGTGCATGTAATCATGTGGAAAGCATGATACCATGCCAATTCCTGCAGCTTTTAAAAGAGATGTTTCAGTATGATGGTCTTCATCAGACATGTTGATAAAAGACTCATCAGTCCTACGTGGGCTGTTGATCTCAGGAAAGGTCATTCTATGGTTGATGTACACACCAGACTGGATGCACTTGTCACAACCTGAATAACCAGTATGTGATTTAATTCCCTTTATAAAAGCTCTAGCTGGAGCATCACACAGGATAGATGTGACATTTAGGAAAAATTGCTTCCCATTTATGGCAAATCCCTTGCTTAACCCTTGCAGTTCACTGACTAGATCTTTCAAATTCATCAGTTTGTGATGTTGGCTTTGATTTACCACAGAACAGAGCAATGACAACTGGTTTCTTAGTATAACCCTGCAGTAACCCTATAATTGGCCAAAACTACAGAGACGAACTTTTAAACAGTGGTAAGACATCCATGTTCATTTGAAGTTCGAATTCATACTTCTCTAGAACAATAGACCAGATTCTTTCCATGGTTTTGGACAAAGCTTTAAGAATACCAAAATAATGATATGTGCCACCAGCAACACTTTGGATATTAGATGAAGTTATCTCGTCATCTTGCACTGCAGCACCAAGATCATTTTCTCCTAAATGACTTCCAAATGAAGTGAGCATTACATTGACTTTTTTACTGCTCTTTTTCTAACATTCCATCTATCCATAATTTTGTAATGACCTGTCTGGTGCTGGTTCCAGTGTTGACTGTCGCACATTTAAAATCTGTATCCCGTGTTTATATGTTTCTGTAAAGCTGCTTTGAGACAACGTCTATTGTTAAAAAACGCTATACAAATAAAATGGAACTGAATTGAAGTTACAGCGTGGTTTTGTACAACCAAGAATGAGTCTGTCTCCTTTTCCCTTTCCTTATCGACAGTAGGAAAAAAAACATACACATACAAATATAATATTTATACACATGCAAGACCATAAAAGGCTGCTTCAGTAAACAGTTAAAATGAAATATGCAATTAACCATTATATTCTTGGTTTTAACTAGAGATGCACCGATGTAAAGTCTTGCTTCATGCACAAGAACTTCCCGGTTCTCACACTTCATAAGAAGCACCCGAATCGCGTTGTAAATCGCGCTGCTCGCAGGTGAACTCTCGCGATACTCCTGGGCAGAACGGGAACTCACGTTCCTGCTTCTTAAAGGGCCAGAGGAAAATTTCATCCCTAGATGAGAAGGACATCTGTGCACACTGCATGGACAATACCCTTAATTAAGGGCTTTAATAACCAGTTTCACAATTGGAAGGTTGTCTTCTTTTTCACCTGGTTATTTATATATAAAAATATAAAGTATTTAGCATGTTTGTATTTAGGTACTTCTGTTTCTAAATAAATAAGCATTATGTCATCAAATCACAAGTCTGTTTTGATTTAATGGTCAGAAGCTGTACTATTTGACGAATAACCTAAAATCACAAACATGATACTTGTAAATAAAATCATGTCATATATGCAGTTTATTAGATCCTTAAAGTAAAAAGACAGCTAAATAGTGAAAAACATAATTGTTGGATTTATATGAATGCATGACAATAACTTGCTAATAGTCCATCAACTTAATTGGCATGTGCTCCAGTCAGTGTTGTTCATGGGGAATTTATTCTACAACTTCTACAGTTGTAGTGAACTTCTACAGTGAAAAAAACCCAATCCTTTAAAAAACAGTTAATGAAGCTGAGGCTCGAAGGCGGGTCGCTGGCATAGAAAGTCTGCTGTTACCGCTGCAAGTACCAGAAATCACTGACTGCAAAACTGTGTTTACAAGAAGAGTCACTGCAGTCATCAAAGTCGATGGGATAGAGATCTGCTGGGCTAGCGGTGTGGATGAAAGGGCTCTTGCTTCATTTTGTGCTTATTTTGTCTTCAATTCAACATATCCATCTCATTTGAAGAACACTCTGATTTTTCTTCAGCAATATGTTTTGAAACTTACTGTGGATGGTGACAAGCCTCTACCTACTCCAGTTACCAGAGTAATCAACCTCTTACAGTAATATCTGCCAAAAATGCCTCGTCTATTCTGTTGTCCTAAATGCTCTGGGAGAACGATTGTCAAATTAATCCAGCACATTGGTCTCATTCATGCACATGAGGCAAATTTTTCAATAACTTGTGGTCTTAATGACTGTCAGAGGACCTTTTCAAAGTATGAGTCCTTTAGATGTCATATTTACCAAAAGCATAAAGACACTGTATTACAACGGACTATGGCTGATGATCCTCAGCATTTGCGATGGTGCAATGACGATGGTGCTTTTGAAGTTTGCAATCCCCTCGGGTCTAAACGTAACAAGCAAAAACTGTGTGCAATCTACTATACAATTGGAAATATGGGTACAAAGTATTACTCTCAGTTAAAACATTCATTTAGCTTTACTTCCTTTTGTTATCATTATTATTCATACTGTGTGAAATGTCAGGATGAGTGGACTGTCCTCTCACCAGGTGAGGAGGTTGATTACCAGGCACTAGATATATACAATGTAGTTGACAAATTATTTATTAGCACTAGATATTATTGCTGAAGACAAAACAGCCCCACTTTATACTGATTTTACTCCTCACCCTTTAATCTATCTTTCTTCTTCTGCTCCTTATTGTTATTATTATTACTAGAGTAGTAGCCTAGTAGTATTCATCTTAGCATAGGATTAGGAAGTGATTTCTAAAAACTGTCACTCACACCTTCATGCTAACGCTGTACATGATGTCAATGGTTCACTACTCCTCTTTCTCTCTCTCTCTCTCTCTCTCCATAGATACTTACAGGGACCCTCGACTTTAAGTCTTTTTATTGCAAAAGCAACTGCTAAAATAATTATGTGCAGATGGAAAAAAAAAAACGTATTAGGTTAAGCAAATGTTCTGAGTTCTTTTTCCTAGCAGTTTTTGTCATGTATATGTATTTCATCAGCGCTACTATGAGTTTCTTTTTTTTTCCCCCCGGTAACAATAATATAGCCTTATTCTGTTTACTCAGAAAGACTATAACTTTATTTACAGTTCCGCTCCTTAACTTCAGTCACTTCCTCACTGAAACCTATAATCAGAATAACTCCAAAGCCTAAGGTCTAAGCCTAAGTCTCCACTCTAAATCATGTGTCTAGAACACAGGCTCTGAACTCTTATCTAACACATTTAGTGTTTTATCTGCTCTAAAGCACCCACCTCAGCTCGTGCAGGCCGCTTAATTAGGTGATGACTTGAATCAGGTGAGTTTGGTGCAGGTTCTAATTGAACATCCTCAGGAGTGTAAAGAAGCCTCTCTCTAATATCTTTCTTACCGGTTCAACTCCAACTTCATCACCACCCCAAGAAAGCACTGCATGTTAGTAGTGTTCAGGGTCAGTATCTAAACTGATAGTCTATTCACACACACTAGCACTAATACACTTCACATCCAGTATTTCCTTCTCTAATGTAGTGGGTTCACTGGTAACAGGTTTGTCTGATTAGTATTCTGTTAACAATGTCGGTGTGTTGGTTTGGAGTTGTAGTTTGTGTTTGCCATGTTTGTAGTCTGAGGTGCATTCTGGGAAACGGAGTCGCTGGTTTGCTGTGACATGACAATGACACTTGAGAGTTTACTGTTCAAGACTCAGAATTACTATACATTACTATAATTAGCATCAAGCTGCACATGACATTTTATGAAAGTAGTACTATGTTTTTTCTCATTTACCGGTACCTCATACAGTCAAAAGGCTATTAAATTTTAATTATTTTCTTAAAAATAAAATAAAAAAATGTAAAAACTGAGTTGTGATTAGTTGTGAAATTAGACAACACTTGCAGACTCGTCCTCTGAGGTGAAAAAGGTTTATTACAGAAAGATGGTTAATACAGCATAGAAGAAGTATCCCAGAAGACAAAAAAATTTACATGATCATCCTGTTTACAACGTTTCAGCCAGGCTCTTAATGCATGCTGTTACCTTCTTCAGCATCAGTGAATGTTTGCACCTTTTGGAATAGTCCTGTACGAGTCCCTCGGTTGTCCTCAGTGTGAAAAGATGGATCGGAACATCATATAACCCCTACTGGAAAGGGCTAAAATATGCAGGAAAAGCAAAGTATGAGAAGGACCTGGAGGATTTTTCTGAAGAACAGTGGGCAGTTTAACTGCTCAGGACAAACAAGGGACTCATGAACAACTATCATAACACATAAAAAGAGTCCTGGATCATTCAGGTAACGACACACAGTATTAAGAATCAAACGTGTGTAAACTTTTGAATGGGGTAATTTTGATTAATTCAGCTATTATCTTGTGGACTATATGTAAACATCTGTTATGTGAAATAGCTTATTCATGGCGGTACTAAATAAGAAACTTAGGATTTTTATGATCAATCTTATTTTGTAAAGAGTATTAAGATTTTGTAGATACTGCAAGTGGTATGTAAACTTCCGACCGCAACTGTATAGCCACCCAGCTACCAACACACACACACACACACACACACACACACACACAAATTCAACCATTTAAAAACAGCAAGGACTTTTATAAACAATCAAAAATAGACTACAATATGTACATTTTAACAAATTAACAAAGACACCACAGTTAAAACACTCTAAATACCTTCTTTTTGCAAAAGTTTTCAAAAGTCTTCTCTTGCGCCCGCACTCTCGATCTGATGCCAGCTGGAGCCACCTCTTCATGGTCCCCTCAACCTCCATCTCTGCAGCTTTAGCCGTGAAGAGGTTTCTATGAACATTGGAAGAAAGCAATGCATATCGTAAGCTTATTATGAATCTTAAGCATTAATTACATTTATACCATGGTCAGTGTGAATATTGGATTCTGAATGGCTGGAAGGTGTGCATTATAACTGTTTATTGCACAGGTAGTTCCAGTCAGTTTGATCACTGTGAGCATTTCTAAATCAACGCGCAGCCTACATGCACACACAAACACACACACACGCACAGACACTCGAGCATACAGAGACATTCGTGAACACACATTCGTACACACAGACACTTCTTGCCGGTGCTGTCTGCAACTTTGTCTGCAACAAAAAAAATAACTTTGCTGGTAAAAAGTTACATTATATTTCTCAGCAATGAGGTGTTACCATCACTGTTTGTGAAGTAATTCAACTCTCAGTTTTACTACACTACTGCTACGCAACACTGACTATGTTTACATGGACAGCAGTAATCTAATTATTGACCTTACTCTGAGTAAGATAATAACGTGAATAAGGTGTTTACATGTGTCGCGCCACGCCGTCCGACGTCCCTCCAGAATTTCACGCATCAACATACAGTTCGTCTTCGTTATGGTATAGTATACAGTTTTGGGTGTTTTTATTTAATTTTTTTATGAACGCTTTAAGCGCAGTTTTTTTTTGTCATGCTGTACGTGCAAATAGACGACTGCTTGAAGCTGTGAGCTGCATCCCAAACCGTGCACTTAGCGTCTCTATAGTAGCCGAGATAGATGTATTTTCCCCATTACAGGCCTATAGTCAGCAAGTCTGCGGATTGGGACGCAGCCGTGCTCTCTTGTTCGCCGTAAAATGTTGAGCACTGCCATGTGTGTACGTGTCCTGTCGCAAAATGCGGTGAAAACTCACATGACGTTAATAATGTGATTCAGGTGTTTACATGTCTGTAATACACGTTGATAATGCGACTGAAACAGGAGTACTCGACATGTCTTAATTCGATTAGTGCTTACTTCGAGTAACTTGACTTTAATCAGATTAAGGTAATTAAAAATTGCTGTTTACATGGTAGTTTCTTAATCAAAGTATCGTCTTAATCGGGTTAACAGTGGATTATTGTTGTCCATGTAAACGCACTGACTGACTGCTGAGAGGCACATGATGCAGGAAATTCATACATGATTAATCTCTCTGTCTCTGATAGATATCTGTCAATTCATTCAAATAAATGTAATCTCATCACACTACTTTATCTCTGTGTCTGATTTATATCGGGCAAAATTCCAGATCTAACGACCTAACTAATAGAAATTAACTGTCATTTTAAACTTCTAATCAAAGTTTGAGCTTCTAAACCAATGACAGCTTTAACGTTATTAATTGTGGAAAGACCATGGTATAGGCGGGTAATCCATGGCTAGGTGTGCATTAAACGATTTGAACGAGTGGTGCATTTCCTCCACATCATGCACTAAGATCGTTTAATGCACATCTAGCCGTGGATTACCCCTTACATATCATCTTAGAGAGACAGCTAATTCTGTATGTAAACAGATATACTTACCAATCACGACCTCTCCGAGTTGGAGAGCGGACAGTGAAGTCTTTCCATTGACTCCCCTCCAATTGAGATTCTTTGCCAGGGAGTTAGCAGTCACCCTCTTCAATATGCGCCAGGTGCAGTCACGCACATCCACCCCGTCAATAAGCGCCAACCAGTTTACCCGAAACCGATGATTTTTAAAACAATAATATAATATAAAATATAAATAATTAATAAGCATGTATTGCCTTGTCAACTGTGTCAGTGCTTCTCACTACTCCTGCAGTTACCCTGCCCTGTGTGCTTTCCATGTTTTCCTCCTCTAACAAAGATTAGGTCATAACTGTTCCCTCATTTCAAAGTGGTGTTGAATGTTGTGCTTTGAGTACGAGAGTGTCACCTTGAGAAAACAAACACTCTCAGTAGCTGTGTAATTGTGCAAGCAATTGTTAACAAAAAAAGAAAAAAAATTCTCACCAGATTTTGCTTGTAATCTGGGCTCTGTTGCATCCTTTGTTCCAGACTACGCAGTTGAGGAAGATCTTGCAGGGCAGTAAATCTTCATCAGTATCCAAAGACTGCACCTGGAACACCTGTAGTTGAAGCAAGCTCAGTGGTTTGTTGGTCCAGCACCATCTATAATTTAGTCAACACCTCCCTCAGCATGGCTATGGTAAAGAAGTTAACAATATTTACAAATGATACACACTACAAAACTGTACAACTCCATCCTCAGTCTTATTCCTAACCTACACAAATTCCAGTAAGATGGCTGAGTGGAAATCACGGTTAATTAATACCTACAAAAGAAAGTCAATCAGAAAGCAGAGAATACTTGGTACTGCCGGTACTGAAAAAAAAACTTATCGTATCATTCTTTTTAAAATTTTAGTATCAACTTGGTACAGATACTTTTGACATCACAACTTACCAATTACAACATCCTTGAATTGCAGGGATGCCAAGGATATTGTCCCATTCATTTGTAACAGATAGCTGCACAGTGACAGGGGCGGCTGTGGATCAGGTGGTAGAGCGGGTTGTCCACTAATCGTAGGGTTGGCGGCTCCCAGCCAGCATGGCTCCACATGCCAAAGTGTCCTTGGGCAAGACACTGAACCCCAAGTTGCTCCCGATGGCAAGTTAGCGCCTTGCATGGCAGCTCTGCTATCATTGGTGTGCGTATGGGTAAATGAGACACAGTGTAAAGCGCTTTGGCTATAACTGTGCCATTTACCATTTTACCATTTAGTGACGCAGAAGCGGAGTCTGTTCCATTCCGTGGTGTTTTAATTAACGGAAGTAAAAAAAAAGAGATGAAGAGAAGGGTGGGGTCTTAGGAAGCAATAAAAAGAACAGGTGACTAGGTGAGAGAAAGCGGGACGCGGAAATGAGAGCCAGGTGGGAATGGCGGAACTGATGGTGTGTGTTTGCCAAGGACCATGCTAATGCTCTTACTGTGGATTATAACCTTGTGGATATTGATTCAGGAGGCTGACGAACACTTCGGGAATATTCTGCCAAGGTGAATAAACGAGTGAGCGGAGTTTTGAGGGTTCGGAGGCACATCACGGGTTTGAGATCCTTTCTTTAATACTTTTGTGTAGAAACAGTATGTTTAAATCGTTGGATGTTACTGTCTGTAAAGAACTCTGAGTGTTAAGCGGAATCTGACTGCTCTTTCCCATGCTTTCGGGTTCACGAACTCCCGTACGCCTAAATCACCGCCATTGAAGTGCAGCTTTAAAGTGAACAACTTTTTTGCTTTGGTTAAGAATTATTTTGGGGTTAAATTTATTTATTATTTTGGGTTTTTTTCTGCCTTTTGTGTGTGAAAATTTTCTTGTATGATTAGAGCCTTGTTTCCTTATGGGTGCGTTTATTAATCCCACGTAGGGGAACTTTTTGGTTTTCATTATTTCGGTTTCTATGACTGAAACGATCTGTATTTTCTTATGTTTATTGCATAAATAATAATAAACTTATTTTGTAAGAATTGAGTAGCCTTATTCTGAGTGATGTCCAAATTATAAGTTATAAGTGACTGTTAATTTGAACTGTCTGGCATCCAAACCCCATAAGGTACCACGCTACAGAGTGGCGCCCAAATGGGGACCGAACCGTAAGATTTAGAAAGTTTAGTTGGGGTACTGAAATTAACAGACTTGGACATTTGCGTTATTGATGGACTTGACCATTGTTAATTATTGTGAAATACAGTGTGTACATATATTTTCAGTTTTTCTGGTTGGTGTTTCCATGAAATGTATGGTTATGGAGAACATTCAGGAGTCTGTGTAACTACTTGCTGCTCTGTATTGTTTCTCTTCTTCCCTGGCCATGTCTACCCCTACCCCTCGAATCAAGCGAATCATTACTCTTGTCTTCTTGATGAAGGAAAGAGCCAGGCTTCCACATTCAGTGGAAAAGCAGAAACTGCCTGTGATTTTGCAAGCAGCTGTTATCTGCCTTGCTACAAAAGCTCAATGGAACAGAAACCGCTCCCAGCCTTTTTCGGGCGTAGACCTCTTGCTGATAGGTGAACTTGGTGACCAGTACTTTACGGAAAATTTCCCAGTCACGTTCAGAGTCTTATTGAGCAACGAAAGAGCCAGGCTTCCATTTTCTGTGGAAAACCAGAGACTCCCTTTCATTTTGTAAGCAAATGTTAACTGCTTTGCTACAAAAGCCCCAAAAAAGGAAATCTGCTCTGTCCAAGGTCTCGCTTTCCGGCTGTTCCTAGAGGACCTGATCCTACAGTGATGACAACCGGTCAGTTATTAAAGCAAAGTTCAAAATTTCTAGCTTGTTTCCGCCCAGTCTCGAACCAGGGACCTTTTGCGTGTGAAGCAAACGTGATAACCACTACACTACAGAAACCACGACAGAAGCTCCCTTTAGCTGTTGCCTATGGTCTGCTGACGAAAAGAGCACATACTTAAACTTTGTTCAGCAGCATTGACTTGCCCAGCGTGGTATTGGTGGTATAGAGGTGAGCATAGCTGCCTTCCAAGCGGTTGAGTTCGATTCCTGGCCAATGCATGGATTGTGCTTTATGGTAGTTGGCACAAAAGGAAGGAATCACCTGTCTGAAAATAAATGGGTCAACCTAATGTGCCTTAGGCCTCACACAACTCTTTCTGCTTCCCACTTGAATTCTTAGTGCTTCTTTACTGTTTGTAAACACAGAATATCCAATATGACATGAAGTGCATTCACACTTATTTACAGTTAATGAGCTGACTGACACTGCATTGATTCCACAAGGGAGGTATATGTTGGTGTGTATGCACTTAGGTTCACTCTTATGCAATTATTTAAATGTTCATCTGTCAGTCTTGTTCTGAATTTAGATTCTATCACGTTAGAGAGAGATAGTTTGTATATATTGTAACCATAGTTTTGACAGGTATAGGTCAAAGGTCAAAAAGATACACATTCTAACTCTCTATATCTAGATCAAAGGTCATGATCATAAAAATATGAATAGTTATGTTAAATCTGGATCACATCCATTCGTGACCATATATGGTGCTGCCATGTATGTTTTTCCGCCCCACACGTTGCGCACACCTGGTACATCTTTTCACATAGAATATGAAACTCTCTGTGGTAGGACATAAAAATATATATAGTTTTGTTAAATCTGGTTCACATCCAAATCGTGACCATACCTGGTACGACCATTTGTTCCCCCCCACCCCACCCCACCCCACTGCACCCCACGCCACACAGACACAAATTGCATACTCATGATTTTCCTCTTCACATAGAATATGAAGCTCTCTGTGGTAGGTCATAAGAATATATATAGTTTTGTTAAATCTGGTTCACATCCAAATCGTGACCATACCTGGTACGGCCATGTGTATCCCACATCCAAACAAAAATATCACACACACACACCCACACACACACACACACACCCACACACACACACACACACACACACAAACACACACGTGCATGTACAGACAAACGCATGCATACGAACCTGCTTATAAAAGTCGAGCATCCCTCTAGGCTTTATAATACTCTGTACTTAGAACAACGTGTGCGATCTTACAACATGGCTGATGTTTGTCCTAACGCGCCGAAAAAAGCTCACCCTTTTTTGGGAAGAATATAAAAAATGTTAGAACATGAAAAGATTCAATATTGGGTAATGTCAAACGGATGTACAGCCGGGTTTTTTTTCGATGCAGAAAAAGGAACCGTTTTGCTTTTCAAGTTCTCGGTCCCGGGACACATCCACTGGAGCCGTGCTACAGAGAACGTAACTTTTAACAAAGGTGACTGGAAAAAGTTCAGAAAATGGTGCAAGGATTTTGACTACATTGTTAGAATGGATTTCTTTTCCCCGGATGCGTACAGACGTAAATGGAACAGTACGTCTCTTCAATGCAAATACTGTATCAGAGCAACAGATTTCTCCAAGAACCAAGTTTCACTGCACTGTGCTGCTGTATTAACCGGTGACAACGCCCCTGATAACAAAGAGAATTGTGAAGTGAGGTATGACCGAACCAGCTGGCACGATCTGCAACGCTACTTCCGGCAAATTGATGAATTATTCCAAAAAACTGGAAGAGACAAAGAAATGATGCAAATAAAAAAAAGGCTAGAAGTCTTATTCTGAGATCGTCAATATACTATTCTTGATCAGAAACTCCACCTCCCCAAGACTCCTCCCACACGCTATATAAATGAGTCTGATTACATATCGAGCCAAAGTATTCTGAACGTCAACCAGCAATATGTCTTGTGAAATCAACCCCGTTTTCTACACCTCTGATGCAACCCTGTATGCTGCTGCTGCTGCTGCTGCTGCTGCTGCTGCTGATGATGATGATGATGATGATGATGATGATGATGTGACCAGTTCGGGTTTTGAAGATGGTGAAAACCTAGGAAAAAGAAATCTGACCTATCTGACAACGAACGATGAAGCCGACGGGTGTATAACCAACACTGTTCTAACCATCATACGTGCTGTTACGGGGGAACTGCTGGACAGAGTTATCCAACAAGATCTGAAGGACAACTGTCACGGCTGCGCGATCGATCACCCCAGTCAACTCCAACACGCGTGTTTGTTCGATCCTGAAGAGTACTATCTACACCTAAACACCTACCGATTGCTGAAAAAACTGTTTAAACCATGGTTCAAGTACACATTGGCAAGAGGTCTGAAACTGTGTGGAATCAAACACACTCCTTCCCTGGAAAAAATTCAAGGCATCGCTGAAGCCACCGTGTGTGAATGGCGAGACGAGCCTCACATCAAAACCGTGCTGAACGAGGTCAAGGAGAAAACCAAAGACGTTTTCAACGAGCAAGTGTGCGAAGACGTTGTAGATTACTGGAACTTTCACTCATCTCTGGAACCTGCTGAACCATCGCATACATGGGAAACCTCAAAACAAGCCACGTCTATTCTAACTGCGAGAAAAGGCTGAAGCCGATTAAAACAAAAATGCTGAAGACATTCGTAAATAGCGTGTGTCCTTAACACATAGGTGTGTAACAAGTTTTTTTTTTTTATATATGTATTGCTGAATCAATTGAATGTAAACTAAACATGTATCTAAACCTGCGTGTGTTTAGAATGGAAAATGTTACTTTGATTGAATATGTAATACCTTACTCACGTGTTCTGAGATAAATGCTTATTCTACACTGGTGTTTGATCATTCTTGTCTTGACACTCGAAAATGACTGAACGATTGATGAAGAATATATATTATACACCGTCAGAACCTGGTTCGTACAGTGGTGTTGAGAGTTTGCAAAGAGCTATTGTTGAGAAAATAGGTAAAAGAGCTAATGATACTGAAATAAAAAACTGGTTAGCAGAGCAGGATGCATACAGTCTACATAAACCAGTATCTACAAAGTTTAAAAGAAACAAGGTTTTTGTGAAGAACATCGATGAACAATGGCAAGCTGATTTAGTCGATATGAGCAACTTGTCAGAGAGTAACGACAATGCGAAATCTGTGGGCGCATCGCGTAATATATCCTTTCTCCTTCGGGATGGAGACCTGTGTAATGAATTCAGCAACGGGAGGGTTTTTTTCAATCGCTCAGACATTTGTTGTCGATACTTTAAAGTTTTTTCTTCTTCTTCGGAACATACACAACCGGTTTCTCCCCCGGAAACAACCCTGAACGGAGACGAAGTTCTTCTGGCGTTTGTGCTTTCAGGTCAACAAATAAATACCCGTAAGGTCTAGAGACGGCATCGAGAAAGCATTCTAAAAAATACTTGCTGTTACCCGGATACATTTGACGAGCCAGTATGCTGATCTGTAATTTATCTCTAGGGTTTTTAAAAAGAACCATGTAGTTTGTGTTCAGGTTGATTGTTCTACTGGTCTTTCCTTGAAAAAACAAGTTTTGAACGAGGTAGATGACGCTCAGATTTCTGTGGTGTGTGTATTTTGTAAAAGCCTTTTCTACTTCGTCATTTTTACTGGCGGTTTCCATCAAGTCATCGATTACCAACAAGTTTTTTTTATTTGGAGGAAATAGTTCGTCATCACACAAAGAATCAGGTATTCCTTGAAGAAAAATTATTTTTATTCTGGTCAATAATTCATCGTACAGAGGCTGCCAACACGTATAACACCAGACAATGTTTTCCGGAACAACCGACATTGCCTCTTTACAGTTTTCCAACAGCATTTTGATAAAAAAAGATTTTCCACTATTACTCGGTCCACATACGATACATGAAAAGGGAAGTTGCATCCTAGCGTCAAAAGCAGTCACGTTCATATTTTCCTTTACAAAACACATCAACAGAAACTATACACACCTATATACAAGAATAGTCTTAATAGCCGTAAGGGAGAGTTGTAAAATCAGATAATAAAACACGCTTATCGTACACAACCCTGAACCTTTTCAACTGTGATTTGTTTCTCAAATGAAACCCCTTTTTATCTCTCACGATTTGGTTATGCGTGGTTACGAGATGACCTGTATGATCCGGATTTTTCACTCGCTCGTCCACCAGTTCTGTTAGTGATTTCAAATTGACAATTTCAGAATTGATATAATTTAAAGTAATGCCTTTAGCTTTCATGGTTGTTTTTCCTTTCATGGTTTTGTAACCGTAGGTTTTAGGACCTGCGCTTACAAATTCCACGATTTGATCGCCATCATCTAGTTCGCTGGTAAGTCCACCCAAGTAATCGCTTAAGGGTGGCATCCAGTCACCTTCCTTACTTTTAAAAATGACGCTATCTGTGTCTGTGTACAAACAACGCTGATCCAATCGATCCATCAAATTGTACAGCTCAAGCCTAGCGTACGCTGTAGTGAAAATGCCGATGAATACATTAGCGTTTAGCGGTTTAATCAATCTCTCGTCTGCGTAACGCCACTGTACCATCGCCACCTCCTCATTCAAAAAAGAGAACTGACTCACATTATAAATATCGGAGAACATGAACTGTAAAAACTCGGCAGGATCTCGAATTAAGGTCGTGTTAGATCTGTCTGGTCTTTGACACATCTTACCCCACAACGAGTTTAGTGCGAGTTTAGCCACGGATCTTTTGGCAGGATTAACAGTGATAAATTTCGGATCCAACGTAATCCCTTCGTTCTCCTCATATTTGCGAATGTACTCACGTTTAGATGATTCATCAACGACCCAGGACGGATAACCTGAACTTTCCTGTTTGGTCTTGAGGAACATTTTAATATATCTCGTAAAAAGCTTATCAGACCTTTTAGGAAAGTGCCACACTTCAAACACTTTTAGAATTTTGTAACCTTTTTCGACGGCTTTCTCAATTTCGATAGATGCCCATGTTCCGATAAGAGCTCTCTCCTGAGCCGTATGATCGCAATGTTTTAACTGATGTTCGGCACACGTTCTACATAGAGGAAAGAGGAGTTTGCTTTTTACACGAAATGGTAGAACAGGTGCCCACAGACCCCTAGGTGGTAATACCTTTGCTTTAATGATACCGAAGTAATTTTTCAGAGGTTGAAAGTCACGATAAATGATGATAGGGTGATCGATCGGGTATGTCTTTGTCTTATTTACGAATGGGTAAAGCGATATAAAGTCGAAATAATCGATTCTCTCACCGGGTTGAGCTACATAATGCAAGTTTAACGCGTTTGTTCGACCGCCGTAAAGAGCATCTCGAGGGTTTAAACGCTCAGGAAAGTCAAAGTCTTTTAGAAAATTTTGCACGAGATTGTCGTTTTTCTTCATTTCATTCCACTCGTGTTCCCACATCAGAGTGACTTGCAAATTGAGAGTGTCTTGCAAATTCTTAATTCTCTCCATCGATTTTTGACGGATATCTCCGAAGGTTGCGTTTGATTTGGTAAGAGGATGCGGGGTCATTGAGGGAAAACACTTTTCACAGCCGTGATAAAAACACCCAAGAAACTCAAAAACCTTACGGTTTTCCCCTTCCTCACAGTAACCATCTACGTAATAGTTACCGAACCTGACTTCACCTTCGTTCAACGCGTGGCGAATGGGTAGGTTTTGCGTTTTTGAAACATATTCGAGCCATTGTATGGAAGGTGTTGAGAAAGATTTCTGAGTGGTGATGTAATTATCAAGAGGCGGAATAGCTAAAGTGTCTTTACGCAGGAAGTTGGTTCTAAAGATTTTCATGCACACAGATGCGATCGTTATGCATTTAAAAGGATCGACCTTTGTACTATCCAGAATTTCTTGTCTGAAAGCTATACAACCCTTTCTCAAAATTTCTACATCGTTCACACAGTATTCCGCCATCTCTTTCTTGAAATCAAACACTTTGTCAGAAACCGTTCTGTACCACTTAAAGAATTCTTCTCTATCCTTAGGCATCATGCCATCTACACCATAAAACTTAGGGTCAGGATACGGCCCTACGTAATCCTGATGTTCTACGGTGTTCCAGAAATGGGGAAAATAGCCTTTCTTGCTTTCCGAAAAACCCATGGCTTTTGGGATGCTACTCAATTTCATGGGTAAGAACGATAGACTATCAATGTAGGACTGACGAAACGCAGTATCGATGAAACACAAAATTTTACCGCCTTGCGCTATGATTTCGGGTGTGATTCCTTCTTTCACTAAATGGTTTAACAAAAGGTATGAATCGAACCCTCTAGCGTTATGGGCTATAAACTTGTATCCGTGGTATGCATTACACCGAAACTTTTTAAAGAAGGCACTGACGCAATCATCCCCTTCAGCCACCCACTCCTCACCCTTAAAATCAATACAGCATATGAAATTAGCTACATGTGTTCCTGTTTCCTGCCTAGTCTCGAAATCGTAAAACACATAATCCGTATTTTCGCTTTCTTTCCTGGCCCTCTGTATAAAACATCTATGCTCGATATCCTCATCGAGTTTTTGGCCACAGAGTATGCATTTCGAATGGGCACATACGTGATTCTCTCGATTAGAAGGTTTATCCCTTATCACACATTTACATTTACCGCAGTAGAATCCCGTTTCACACATAGAATATTCGCCTTTGTGCGATTGAATCTTTGCTTTATGCCTCTCGAAACAGTATTGGGAGCTACACAGTCTCTGACACTCTGGACATTTAGTAACATTCTTAGGGTGTTTGTAACAATCGGGGTCGTGACAAACGTTGCAGCTATAAGCGCATTTATGCTTCCATAAAACGTCAAACCCCGAATGGCAGAAATGACAAACATGACTCGTTCCTAAAAGTCCGTTGATACTTTTAACCCCGTAATAGTGGTTGTCATGTAAAAACAAGTAAATGTTTTTTTCGTGGGGAGTCTTGCTAGTTTGAAAGAAAGAGTATCCGGCTTTGCTAGCAGAACAGTGTACGATTACGATTTTGCAATTCAAATGTCTCTCAAATCTCGGTACGTCAGCGAAGCTGACAGCGGTGTTTACGGATAATCCCACATCGTGTTGTAATTTTCTAGCGATTTGTTCGGTTTCAAAATCATTTTTTTCACGATTCAAAAGTTGGCTAACACACAAGGCGAAGCACATGTTGTCTCTGTTGTGAAAAATGTATAGATGCTGCATTTTCTTCTGCAGGGTTTCTGATTTGAATATATGGCCTATTTTCCTTCTAATTCCACCACCCCGAGGTGGTCGAACGATTTGGACGACTATTTCAAGGGTATTATCGGTAAAAATTTCACGTTTACTCTGAATTGCATTTTTGAGCATGGTCAGAAAAGAACCTAAATCGATGACACCATTGTCTAATTGAACGCGTGACGAAACATTGATCGTATCACCTCTAATTTCAACGGTGACTACATCCTTGGCAGAAATTAATTGTTAGCGATTTCAATCGCGCTGTTTAAAATCTCTAAAACATAATTATAAAAATCTGCAAAGCTGTCAACGTTCGCGATAGAAGAAAAATTCACTCTTCTCCTAATCTCAGTGTTGTTGAATCTTTCCCGATTAATTATTCTAATATTAGGATCTAATCCATCACCCTCTTGCTCTACTTGGATATCGGGCGATTTTTCCATCTGAGAATCTTGGGTATCGGGCGAATGTGTGTTTTCCATTTGAGAATCTTGGGTATTAGGTGATTGTATGTTTTCCATTGGTCGGTTGCGTTCATTATCGTTTTCCGAATTTTGTGCAATATTGTCAGGGTTTTCGATTAAGTTAACAAGACCGTCATTTATCCTCATAAGACTTTGATTAAGTTCGTGTATCATATCATGAGAAGATAACGGACTAGGTTCCTGAGCGTTTTCTGGAGTCGAGACGATATTCTGAACGGGAGGTAATGACATATTTTCATTGATTTGATTCACCACGTCTATTAAACATGGATTTATCTGCAAAGATTCTCTTTGTTCGATTAGGTTATTTTGTAACTCTAACAGACATTGATTTAATTCGAAAAATATGTCGTGCGACGTGACCGGCGTACTTGATACAGTTTGACTGGAAATTCGTCTGGGGTTTTCATTTTGAGTATTGCTCTGTTCTGACGATCTTAAATTTTCATTCAACTGATTGACTGCATCAATTAGATCAGTTTTTATTTGTACTGAATGACCGTGTTCATTTAGGTTATTATGTAACTCTAACAGACATTGATTTAATTCAGAAAATATATCATTCGGCGTTACCGTTGTGGTTGATACGACGTGATTTGGACTCTGATTAGGTCTCTCACTAACGACTTGGTGTGACGGTATTAAACTTTCGTTCAGCCTGTTGATCGCTTCAGTTAAATATGGGTTCAGGGGTGTGTGCGAATCATTTGAAAAACTCTGGTTTCCGTCATAAAAGAAATCATGCGATAATGGAGAATTTTCGGTTCTCTTTTTTTTAGTCTCCATATCCGAACTGCATTTCAGTCGTTTCTGCGCCATATCTATCATACAATTTTCCAATCAACTTTATGCTCACTGAGAGACATCTATTCACATTTTCAAGCGTGCTGTACAGTAAAGGGATAAAATCTGTACCTCGACCAGATTCAAGTGTATAATCAATCTGTCCAAAGTTTTCCAATAAATCAGTCTTTGCTTCGAAGAATTCACGCCACACTGCGCAGATCTGTTGTAGTTCGATGTCTTGTTGAATGTCGGTTTCCGAGATGATTTCCTCTTGGTCTTCTATTGCAGCACTCGTATCTATAAGTCACAGAACATGTGAAAGAGCTTTTATTTATTTTATTTATTTATTTATTTATTTTTTTGTGCTGTGTAAATAGAAGGTAAATATACTACAACTCACCTGAAATATCTCCGTCGTAATCACTGTTAGACACGTTTCCCTCAAATTCTGAATATGATACAAACAATGTTATATTCACGTATGAAAGACTTTTACAGCATGAAACATTCACAATTTTATGTTGTGACTTACGTGTGGAACTCAGATTCAAAAGGTCCTGAGTGGTTGTTTCGGGAATCTCATCATCAGAAATAATCACCAAGCTGTCTATAAAACAGTAAAACATACTTTTAATAACTTAACATTCTCATTTTAGATCACTACATAGATCTAAGAGACAAATTGTAATTACCTATACACTAGAAACAGATGAGCTTAACTCGGTCTTGCACTGTAATATAAATGTAATGAATATTTACAATTTAGATAAAGTATCGTACCAGATTACATAATGACCAGATAAGTATGATGATTTTTGTACTCAGAATGATTAGTTCTAAGTTTATATCAATATCATTGCCTACTGGATAATTACATAAACATTGTATCTCAATTTAT